>NW_006289416.1:486765-519606 GCF_000327345.1 Myotis davidii
TTTCTCTCAGTCTTTTCCTCTCTCTTTCACTCTCTCTAAAAATCAATGGAAAAATAACCTCAGGTGAGGATAAAAAAAAGGACATACATGGTGAAAGACATTGTAGTCAGCTTTGAGGCTTTAAAACTTCATTCATTCATTCATTCATTCAATCACCAATTATTCATTGGAACTCCAAGTATTTAAAAGTTAAACAACAAAATATAGGATGTGTTTTGGGGCATAACTTGTGCTACTAAATGTTTAGTTATTTTATCTTCTTTCTGAGACCAAGGCCCCATATAACAACACATAACAACAACAATATAGACAACAACCACAATCATTTATTGAGCAATTACTGCATGTTAAACCCTATGCAAAGTTCCTCATGGGAGGGAGGCTGTTCTGTACCCTGGGTGTGCAAAACTTCAGAAGGAGACACACACTTGGATGAGGGGACTGGGGGCAAGCGTCCTCCCTTGGGCAGCTCTCTCTAAAGATTCTGAGGGACTCCCCAGGAAACCAGAGTCCCACTGGACTCCCTCTCTTGCTCTAGAATGCCCCCGTGCCCTTCACCACAGAGGCTGCTTAGAGACCAAGAGGGTTTTTGGAGTTTAACACACATAGGTTCAAATCCTGTTTCTGCGATCTACTGGGTATGGGCTACTTAGCTTCTTTGGGCCTGTTTCTCAGCTGAGAAATGGGACAATCACAGGGATGATTGCAGGTGAATACCTAGTGCAGTGTCAAGCCCATAGAAGGCACTCAGCGAGTCTTCAGTTCTTGCCCTGCTCCTTCTTCCTCTCCATCATGGGAGGCTTGTCTGGGAAAGATCCAGGCCTCCTGGGGCAGACCTCCTGTTTCTAGATGACTCCCTCCTTTAGCTCTGAAACTACCTGAGCCCTCCTCACCATGCTGCCTGCCCTGGTCAGCACAGAAATTCAGGGTTCCATATCATGAACTCTTCTCAAATGCATTTATTGAATAGCAAGCAGATCAGTGTAACATAGTTCCTGTATTGGGCTATCAGGATATAATATCCTAGACATAATGAGGCTTTCAGGATAATGAGGTATGGAGCACTTCTTGCTCATCCATAATAAAACTATAAATTCTTGACTTTGTTTTTTGATTAATTTTTAGTGTCTGTCCTATAAGCTTTCATTTCTTGTTGTTATGACTATGACTTTCTGCAATGCTCCCATGTGATATGTGGTTCTAGAGGCATAAGTAAGTATACTGTTAGAATCTGCATTAACCTATAAGTAAGGACACAAAGTGCATGAAAGCACACAGACAGGTGGAGATCCGATTTCATCTCTACAACGATATTCAAGGACACACACCCTCACAACTCTTCCTCACCCCAGGGCTGCCAGCAACAGCCAGGCAGGTTTCTCTACGCAGCAAATAACGCCCCGAGTTTATGATGCCTGGCCTCTCCCTATCTCTATGCACACCCAATGAAGTTTTTAAAAATTCTAGTTTGTGCCATGTAGAAGTCACAGGAGGCTAGTGGAATAATGATAAAAGCTTTTACTTACAGTAAAAACATAGTCTTCTTTCTTAAAATCTGACTTTTTACATTTATTTCTTTTTGGAGCTTCTGTAACCATTTCTGAGTAAGATACTTCAAAGGACAGCTCTTCAGCTTCAGGTGGAATGTTCTTTACCCGATAATCATCATCTAAGAAAAAATGATATAGAATATTTAATATGCCACTTAATCAATCAATACCACTTACTTTAAAATAAGCACAAACTATTTACAAGTTAATCCATAGCATGTTAGAATGTTTACGTTCAGGGAAAGGTGTCAGACCCAGTAACGTATCCTCAGACTTCCATATGAATAAATGTCTATTATCATCCTCTAAACAAATTTTCTATTTAATTGATGTTTTCAATTTTGGATTTTGTCTCATGAAAGGCCTTGCAGATAACTAGAGGAAGTCCAAACATGGCATATTTCTATATATTATTATGATATTAAAATTAAGTCCATCTAGACCTAATGTTGCTGCTATTGGGGAAGCATAATTACAGTGGCCTACTTCCGGCTTATTTGCAACTGTTAAGAGGTCCAGATTACTTGTGAAAGAGGCCCCAAAACAAAGACCCTACCCAAGCGAGTGGTTTCTAAATGATATGGTGGTAGCAAAGGAGGAAAAGATTCTGCTCCCAGTTTGGCTTTATTACTTTTGTCTGGTGGGACTGATAAGGGTGTTTGGAGGTGGAAGGGTTGCATGCTGGAATGACAGAATCAACATGGGGAGAATAACACCTACATTTCCCTTTAAGAAACTCACTGCTAACTCTATGGAGCACCAGCACAAAAATGAGAAGACATAGCTTAAGCTCAGCAGGAGGCTGTGTCACTCACCACTCATGGAATTCTGAACGGACTGTCCAGGGCTGGCCGATCCATTGGAATGAACTGGTATATCTGGAATAGTCTCGAGGATAGACTGGGAAACAAGGAAGATGAACACAGAGCATTTACCATCAATACAGTCTACCTACATTTCAATCTGATTTATGTTCTGTAGTGTAAGAGAATTAAAAGAAATTCTTGGGCCTGCTTCTAATTTCCTTTGTTTCTTCATTCAGTTCAGGCCTGTACAGCCCACACAATTACTCAAAAGAGAACTAGGCCAAGGTTAAAATAAGTGCAGCTTCTTAGCTCTTAAATATTTATTGCTCATATCTTTCCTAACACATAGATATTACATTCTTGATGTCACAGAGTTTGACAAATATAGTATTTTTAAAATTGATTTTAGAGAGAGGAAGGGAGAGAGAAAGAGAAACATCAATGTGATAGACAAACATCGATCAGTTGCCTCCCACACACATCCGACAACAGGATATTGAACCTGCAACCTATGTGCCCTGACTGGGAATTGAAACCAGTCACCTTTTGGTGTATGGGACAATGCCCCAATCAACTGAGCCACACTGGCCAGGACACAGTATTTATTATTCTCTTTTTTTGTTGTTATTAATCCTCACCAGAGGATATTTTTCCATTGATTTTTAGAGAAAGTGGAACCGAGGGGAGAAGGGAGGGGAGGAGGGAGGGAGGCTGGGAGAGAGAGAAAGAGAGAGAGAGAGAGAAAGAGAGAGAGAGAGAGAGAGAGAGAGAGAGAGAGAGAAAAAGAAAGAAAAAACATGAGAGAGAGATACATCGACTAGTTGCCTCTCACACATGCCCTGGCCGGGGTGAGGATTAAGCCTGCAACCCAGGTATGTGCCCTTAACCAGGAGTTTAACTTGAAACCCTTTGGTACATTGGGCCAACAATAACCATTGAGCAACATTTGTTATTCTTGATGTACTTGGTCATACATTTTGTTCATAAACTCTAATCATGACATAGCTAGGTGTTATTAAAAGTGATGCTAGAGCCAGACTGCTTGAATTTTAATTCTGGCTTTGCCACTTACTGTGTGACTTTAAGCAAGTTACTAGAACTCCCTATTGCTTAAGTCTCCTAATCTGTAAAATGAAGATGTTAGCAGAACATATTTCAAAGAGGTATTATGAATTGTAAAAGACTTATCCTATATAAAATTACATGAAACAGTATCTGGTAGATAGCACTATATAAGAGTTAGCTACTATTAATACATTAACATATTAATTCTTTCACTCTAAAATAGAGTGATAACTACCAAATATTGAAAAACATTAGAAATTCACAACCTATTTGTATCAAGATTAGCGTAGCTCTGGTAACAACAACAAAAAATTACACACACACACACATACACATGCACACATACTAACACCACATATTAGACTAGTGGTTAAAAATGCTAAAGTAGTAGCAAAGCATATTCTGTAGTAAAATAAAAGAATAATATGACACATAAGTAGGATTTATTTAAGCAACAAAATTACAGTTCATTAGAAAAACCTATCACTGTAATTTTCTGAATTGCTTAAGAAAAATAATATATTCATTTTAATAGATGATGAATAATCATTTTACAAATTCAACCTCCATTCCTGATAAAAAGCAAGATATCTAGAATAAGTATTCTAGTTAATGATGAAACTTAGTAGAATGTCACGAGAAAATAAAAACTTACCTAAAGATCTCCATAAATATTATTCAATGTTAAAGTGACTGTGGTCAGTCAGTCAGACAAGGAAAAGAAAAAATAAATTGGGTAAATAAAATTTTCAGTATTTCAGATGATATCTACGCAAATTATAAAATCAAATGAAAATTTATAAGCAAAAAAAAATTTCAGAAAGGAAGCTATACGAGACACTTTTGTAAAAGAACAAAATAAATAATTTCCTTATATGTCTGCAAAAACAAACTAGAAGATATCATAAAAACCCTACCATTTAAAATATGAAAGAAAACTATTAAATTCCTAGTAATTAAACAATGAAAAGATGTGTAAGAAAAAAATGTAAGATAGAAAATTTTGAAGTTTTTTTAAAGGACAGATAACATAAATAAATGGAAAGACACAATCATTGTTTCTCAATAAGAAACAATATTTTAAGATGTGAATTCTTTCCATGACATTAATCTTTAAATTCAATAAAATTCTCAGTCAAGTCCTAACAAGATTTCTTTTTTAATGGGAAGTAATAGTCTTATTCTAAGTTCATCTGAAAGAAAACATTTCTAAGAAGAGCAAAGAAAATTTTGATGGAGGATAATGAGGTTGAACATAGATTAAAAAAACTATAAAGTCATAGTAATCAAAATAAACACTGTATTTATAGATATTTCATGTATCATAAAGGTTCATTTCAGATGTGTAGAAAAAATGAAAGATTAAAAAAATACTGGTCAAGCTAAGGTTATCCCTTTGGAAAAGATAAAGTTAGGATACCTACTTTATACCATTCCATAACATAAATTTCAATGTGGCAAATTATTAGGAGTCTCTGTAGTCTTGTAGATGACAGTAAAATGTCCCAGGGAACTTATCTAGGCAGGTAAGATTTACCTTCACAGACATCATGCCAGGACCCTTGAAGCCCGTGCCACCACTTTACTGAATTACTGGAAATCCCACCATCTAAAAACGGGGGAGCCAAACTAGAGTGCCTGTAGCTCCCATAACCAAAAACAGGGGAAGCAAAATGTATTTACCTCTTGGTAAGATGTTCTAGAATGATTTCCAATACAGGTGCATTAAGAGTTAAGTTGGCCTCTGCGGGCTGCTCTAGCAAATACCCAATTGTTGGACATTTCTTAGTAAAGATATTTTGAGTAACAAACCAAAGTCAAAGTCAGTCATTTGGAGACTGGTGCCAAAGAGATTTTTTTTCTTAAACTTTTATTTATGTCATTATCAGCATGAAATCAGTTTTCAGAAAACAAAATGAAAATAAAACCAAAATCTAAGTCATCTATCCCAGGAAGCTCAATGATTCCAATAAAAATCATTTATTTCTTTTACACTCTCAAATATTCAAGAATCCTGTTTTCAGAAAATATGTACTCAGTAAGGATTTTTAAAATAGTGAATGAATGTATGAATGAATGAATGAATGAATGAAGCAACAATGATATGGAGAAGCTATCAGAAAAGAATAAAGAAATGAAAGAACATGACTAGCATCAGTCCGATTTCAAGTAAAATTTTGGTCATGGAACTGCCATGGAAAAGCCTCAGAAACAAGGCTTTTCCAACCAACTCTCTTAGCAACTCAATTGTGCAAACACCCCACTTCAATTTCTGCTTGTTGTGTGCCTGGAACCACAGGCAATGCTTTGTTGAGGCTCATACAAAACATCTTGGGTGGCAGAGTCAGCTAGGGAGGCAGAGAAGAATCCTGTTTTCAGAAAATATGTACTCAGTAAGGATTTTTAAAATAGTGAATGAATGTATGAATGAATGAATGAATGAATGAAGCAACCAATGATATGGAGAAGCTATCAGAAAGAATAAAGAAATGAAAGAACATGACTAGCATCAGTCCGATTTCAAGTAAAATTTTGGTCATGGAACTGCCATGGAAAAGCCTCAGAAACAAGGCTTTTCCAACCAACTCTCTTAGCAACTCAATTGTGCAAACACCCCACTTCAATTTCTGCTTGTTGTGTGCCTGGAACCACAGGCAATGCTTTGTTGAGGCTCATACAAAACATCTTGGGTGGCAGAGTCAGCTAGGGAGGCAAATGAGGGGTCAGACTATGCCAGGAGCTTTCATGTTAACTAGGTCGGGGGAAGAATGGTGAGCTTTAAGCAAGATGTGCAAGCTGTTGGAAAGGTAAATTTGAGGTGTATAAACAAACATCCAGGAGATGACTTAAGGAGATATTTCAGCAATAGAGAAAGATAATGATAAGTTTCTGAACTAAGGAAGTAGTTGTAGGAAAAGAGGGGAATAGAAATACTCTAGAACTACTTAAATGATAAAATCCACAGGTCTCGGTGATGGGCATGTAGAGGGGGAGAGGATAGGTGATTCTGAGACTAACATCTGGATCTTGGGCACCTGGGTATCACCAGCTGAGGCAGAGAATGAAGGATGGTGGGCAAGAACCTAAAGTAGGACTCCCCAGTCACAGGCGCACAGCACAACTGTATTAAGGCATAGTATACACAACTAGTTACTTCTGGTACTTACCAGAGTTTGTGAATGGCTTACTTTGTTTTAATAAGTATGGTGGACTGGAGTTCATTTTATGAGACATACTCATTTGCATTCCAACATGGTCTTAAATGGGAAAGTAAGGGCTGAATTTATAGCCAGTTGTTCAGACAGTATGGGTCATTCTTAGTCTATCTATGCCAACATGTAGTGTCACTGACAACTTACTCATTAGACAAAAGTCACTCACATTATTTTATGTTTCTTATGTGATCACTGTACAACGAAACAAAACAACTCCATAACCGAAGATCTAAAAACAACAGAAAAGCTAATTTTCATGGGGATAATACAATTATCTCCCTGAACAATGGGATATACTGGGAGTGTGTCATGCATGTGAATGTCAACCATACGGTGTCTCAAAATGGTCATCAGAGGAGAAACTATTGTCCTGCAGGGGCACCTGAATGTGCCTCCTCCGTCTGTCTGAAGTGCTATTTCTGTCCATCAACTTGCCATCAGAGAACCACTGCCTCCTCTAACAGGAACTCTCACTCCTTCTGGTCCATTGTATCACCCCCGCCAGAGCATCTGCACGGAGATACCAGTGAAGGGGGAGAGGGGGAATGATGAGAGTTTTAACAAAGAAAAGTACAGGTTCTGTTACTCA
Organism: Myotis davidii; assembly: GCF_000327345.1. Classification (NCBI taxonomy): domain Eukaryota; kingdom Metazoa; phylum Chordata; class Mammalia; order Chiroptera; family Vespertilionidae; genus Myotis; species Myotis davidii. The sequence continues at coordinate 493,991 of NW_006289416.1, forward strand.
AGGCCAAGTGAGTGAGTGTGTATGGAGCAGAGGGTTTGCATGGGTGAGTCCTGAGAGCTAAGGCTGGAAAGGGAGGCAACAGTGGAAAAACTTCAACAAGGATAAGGAGTTTTACCTTATTCTGCAATTAAAGGGACTTCTGTATTAAGATGGCAGAATTAAGCTAGATCATGTGTGTGAATTCAGCTAAAAGGACCAAAGTTAATAAAATTCCTTCATGCTTGACAGATGTAAAGAATACCCTTTGGTTTCTGGCTGCAGTGGTATTAATTTATGAAGTCCTCTTTTAAACTGAAATATATTCACTCCTCAGTTTTGAGTCTCCTTCCTCCTAATTATTTCAAGGTTCCTGGGTCTACTGGCAGCTGTGGTGTTCTTGCAAACTTATTTACAGTTTTCCATATCTATTTTGAAGAAACTGCTTCTTTTTGCCTTGAACTGGCAATTTTGCCCTGACATGCAATTGTCTTGGCATGCGATGACTTACCACAGAGCCACTCCTGGGAAGTGCAAACTTCCCTTCTTCATCCTGGGACCCATCTGACAAGGTAGTACTGTTGAGAGAAGCAGCATCTGGCTAAATGGAGAAACGAAAGTGCATTCTTATTCGGGCAAGTACTTTCTAATGTGTCTGTGCATTCCACTATGTACAAGGCTGGATATGTGTGGCAATCTATGAAGTTACAACTGCCTGAGCCCAAACAATTGCATCCAGCCCTTCAGCGTTCATTACTGCAGCCACCTAAACACACTCCGACACTGGCCTCTGTGGCAAACACTTCTGTTGCCTACCACAAGCTCTATTTTCCTTAGCAATATCTTGGTTTTGTTCCAGGGATTCGAGTATTAAACTACAGACCTTGATCACCAGGTTCTTTTACAGCTAAGAGCAATCATGTGACAAGTGTGGCCAATGAGGTGAAAGGGCAATTTACCAAGAGTGCTTCCAGAAAAGCTAGGGCTTTCCTGAACAAAAGACCAAGGTCAGCTTGTGAACGCTCATGACAGCACATGGATGAAAGCCTGGAACTGCCAAGCATCTTGTATGAGTAAGGACAATGGCCACAGGGAAGAATGCCAGAAGGTCACCTGAGGTTGGTCTCTGCTAAGGGGCATCATGTAGCTTCTGTCACACTTGGCCCACGTCCCTTTGTGTGAGGCAAAACAACTCTTCATTTTCTATTACATGCAGCCAAACACAAACTTAACTCATCTCATTTTTTTAACAGACTCTAAAACAACCTTTTTCAGAGATTAAAATTCAGTAGCAATAGTATCAAGTTGTTTTTAATTTATAAAGCTGGGACAAAGAAATTTTTGCTTCAGTGTACAGTGGCTTCACTGAAATTTAAGACCTGAATATTCTTTCCTATTACAAAGTTGGATATACATTATACTTATGAAACATATAGTTTTGTCTTTTTAAAAAACTGTCAGTCATCTTGCCTGACTGTATTTTCTAAATTTTCTATAGAAGGTATGCATTATTTTGCAAAATGAACAAGACACTTGTTAAAAAAACAAAACACATAAAGCATAAGACTAAAGAAATTCAAGTCAAGATGGTGACTTGACAATCACTATATCCCCTCCCACCTCAAGTCACTAAAAATGATAGAAAACTATATATTTATGCTTAAATCCTCACCCAAGGATATGTTTTCATTGATTTTAGAAAGAAAAGAAGGGAGAGGGAGAGAGAAACATTGATGTGAGAGAGAAACATCAATTGGTTGCCTCTCACACACACTCTGACCATGGATAGAACCTGCAATCTGAGTATGTGCCCTGACAGAGAATCTAACCTGCACCCTTTGGTACATGGGATGATGCTCCAACCAACCAAGCCACACTGGCCAGAGCAAAAACATATATTTTTTTAAAGGAACAGATATTTAATAGCACTTTAAACCAGTAAAGAATTCTGTAGGATATCAACTGATAGAAATTTTTAGATAAAAATAAATTGGAAAAAAAGAGAAAATGGGCCGGGCCAGCATGGCTCAGTGGTTGGGTGTCAACCTATGAACCAGGTCACCAGTTCGATTCCTGGTCAGGGCACATGCCCAGGTTGCAGGCTTGATCCCCAGTAGGGGGGCATGCAGGAGGCAGCTGATCAGTGATTCTCTCTCATTATTGATGTTTCTCTCTCTCTCCTTCTCCCTTCCTACACTAATCAATCATAAACCAATTAACTCGCAGAGAACGGTAGGGGCCTGGAGAGCTGTAATTCCACCTGAAAGTGTGCTGGTATCTTATGCCTTGGAGAACCCTTTCCACCCTATGTTTTCATGGATGATGTATTTGGTGGATCATCTCACTTTCTTGCAGTGACAGGGTTCTGATACACAGGGCTATGGGGGAGGGACTGGGAGCTGAACAGGAGAAAACAACCAGGATCCATAGTCTTGATCAGAAGTTCTCACTGCCCTGGAGGCCAATCCTAAAACCTGAGGATACTTGCTGCCATCTGAGGAGACATGTACACGACCCTGACCAGACGGTATCCACACGCAGGCAGACATTTCACTGTTTGCACCACTTATTGCCTAACATTCCAGAACCTAACATGTTCTCTACACAGATGTTTACATTTGGAACATAACTAGAGAAAACTAAATATTTATATCTAGTTGATACTGAAATGCTGAGAAAAATATTTACATGGCAGTCTGTTATTTTTCTTTATGAGCTCAAGCACAAGGACCAAAGTTTAGTTGAGAACATCCTCCACTTAGGATACACATAAAAAAACCACCTAGTATTTGTTGTTTAAAAAACGATAGAATTTAGTTATTTTTTATTTATTAAATTAGTCCTTGTTGATTTTAAGAGCTATGAGTGATGGGGCTGTGGGTATTAGTGTTTGCCAAAAATATGAATTATGTTGCACCTTTACCCAAGAGAAATGAGAATATACAAACCTTCATATTACATGAATATTCATGGAAGCATTACTCATAATAGCTTAAACCTGGAAACAACCCAAATGTCCATCAACAGGTAGTATATTTATGCATTAAATATTATTAGTAATAATAATAATACCAAACTTCTAATACAAGCAACAAATGGATGAATCTGAAAATTATTCTGAGTAAAAGAATCCAGATGCAAAAGTGTCTATTATGATAATAATTCCATTTATATGAAAGGTGAGACCAACTTAAGGTATCAGAAATCATAACCAGCTCGCCTCTACAGGAGTGGGAAGACAATAGGCTGGAAAGGGTCTGAGGGAAATTTCTGGAGGATAGAAATGTTCAATATTTTGGCTGATTGTGGTTGCTTGGGTGCAAACAATTGTTAAAACAACTTCATTATATACCTAAAGTGTATGCAGTTATTGTTTGTGAATTATACCTCAATAAAAAGAACACATCAGAATAATTTGATTCCTTACAATAACTGAATTCACGGTGATTTATGGATCACTGCTATGAGTTAAGAACCCATGCCTACCTATATTAATGAGTATATCAGAGAGAAAAAAGTTGTTCTTGGGAAATAAGAATAATCTTGCTAAAATTTATAAAAAGTTTGAGACCAGCTAAAAATAATACAATAACAACCAAGAAAAATATTACTAATTTGAATATAAAGAAGAAATCTAGAACACAAAGCAAATAAACTAACATGATAAAAAATTGTGAGATATTGAAATCTAATTCAAGCAAAGTAACAACCATTTAATCTGTGTTCTAGAGGGGTGGGGCACAGAAAATGGGGGGAAAATGAAGACATAACAGAACACAATGTCCAAAAACTGAAGAGACAAAACGGTTCTCAGATGGAAAGGAAACACCGATTTGTGTTTGAAATGAATGAAATAAAGGGCAGATCCTTGGGAAACTTCAGAACTACAGATTTCTTATTTTGTAAGGAAAATGAACTTCTAATTTTAGGTATAAGTCATGCAACTTAGTGATAAAATTATGCTGCTTTAATATCAGACATCATGACTATATTTGCAATGATTTATAAATGAATAGCAAGAATAGGCAGTTTTTTCATTTATAAGATTGAAAATGCATTAGATTATCTCACAAGCACATATGACCTAAACAAATATTTCATCGTCAGTCACAGACACTGGAAATGCTCTGGTTTTCATTAAGCAGGAAGCGTATGTGGAGCCTATTCTGACAGTCATGGGCTGCTTTGTAGGTCTCTTGCTTATGCTCTAAGATTTTTAACAGCATTTGCAATACAATGGCATTCCCCGAAATAATATGAAAATATTCTATTCCCTGACTAAAGCCAACTTTTGCAAAATTAAATATAAAAGATATTAATAAAACCATGAAGTTTTACATGAGACCTTAGAAACTTTTATGTTTCATCTTGCTTCTCTGTATTTTCTTTCTACAAGAGTATATGTATTGCATTAATAACAAAAACACATACCTATATTGAAGTGGGAACAATGCTAAGGAGGCACTACAAGAAAACTTAGGTGAGGATGGAGGACTGAGGGCGCACCACTCCCAATCACTCAAAATCAGAGAGAGTGGAAAGTAAAAAGTAAGTAATGTATTACATAACTGTACAGAAATTCTCAGATTAACAACAGCATAAGACAACCTTGCTGGCAAGGAAAGAACATATCCACAAAAAGCAAATAGACAAACAAACAACAAAGCTCAGAGTGAAAATTTTAAAGGGCAGTAAGGGGCCCCAGGGTAATGGCCAGGATAACTTACTGTAAAGTGTTTTCTGAACAGAGGGGCCAGCCTCACCTCCCAGCAGCCCCTTTGTACTGAACAGCAGGCAGCAGCTATGTATGAACCCAAGGAAGACACCCTGAATGAAGTGAGCCACCTGCCTTGGTAAGATGTCCAGTGCTGGGACCAAAGAAGACTTTCATTTAATCAGGTCACTCGGAACCTCCACAAAAGACATGGATGGGAAAATAAAAGGAAAACATCAGCTTTGTCTAGGAGAGAAAATGAAGTCATTCACTGTTCTCCCTTTGGCACTAAAGATGTATGTTTGTGTGTGTGTGCGAGAGAGGTGTATATATGTGTATGTGTGTATGCAGTATGTGTCTGTGTGTACTAATGCATGTGTGCTGTTAAGTTCACTTCCATCATGCACAGTTCTCACACTTGATTGACTTATACAGGACCCAAAGTTTTCCCTATTATTCAAAAAAGAGTTAATTGGGAAAATAGCTATACAATGACAGGAAATCATATAGCAGTGACATACCCTAACTCATTAATTAATCAACCCAGTTCATTAATAAATATAAACTAATCACCAAAGGTCACCAGTCATTGGAGAAAATCAACATTAAAAAGTCGGCCATGGAGAAAATTAATATCCTGAAAAGACATATAGTGATAAACACTCTGGGAGAAAGAGATAATGGAGAGAAGAGAAGGCAGCTTATAATGATTTAAAAATTTCAGAGAGATTTGAGAGGCTATTGTATCCATAAATCAGGAATTAACTATAATAATAAAGGGGAAATCAGTAAAAAATGAAGAGTTCTTTTGAATTAACAAATAATTCAATTTAAAAATTAATAGCAGTTAAATTATAACCACTCAGGACAAATATTAGAATTAGGGATCTACAGAATGATGTAGACAAAATCTTTGTTGTTAGCATACAAAACAAACAGGAAAAAAAGACATGTAAAATGTAAAAGAAATCTTAAGAGATATGAGTTTAATGCAAGCAATGAAATGAAAAATAGAGAAAATGAGAAAAATAAAATAGAAAAATGATGGGAATAGAATGTTCAGAACTGAAAGGAACATTTTTCAGAAACAAAAAAAGCTGAGTACTGATAAGAATGAAAAAAAAATTATTTCATATTCTGATGACAGTCCAAGTCTCTAACAAAAATGATAAACCTAAAAAACTTCCAGAAATATGAAAATGAAAGCAGGATATAAACACTGGAATAAGATTTAGAGAGGCATCAGACTTCTCAACAGTAACATTATATGTAAAAGAAAATAGATTAATATTTACAAATATCTTAAAGAAACTGATTTAAGTCCTAGCATTTTGATACTCATCAAGTTAGGATTTAAGCTTTGTAGATATGAAATTTTAGTATCCAGAGATATTTCTTGCCAGATATGTTGAAAGAATAAAAGGTGCAATCTGGAGGAAATAGTGACAGAGTAAGTGAATGCTGCACGGACATGCTCGCAGAAACAAACTGGAATTACAACTAAAATACAGAAAAACTTCCAGAATAATCAACAGAAGACTCTCAGGAGAGAGCCCTGATACCTGAGACCTAAAGTAGAACCCGCATAGATACAGCAACTGAAGTTCCAGAGAAATATCTCAGCTGTGGGGGGTTGCCACTGAGAACTCTGGGATCTAATCCCCAAGTTTGACCCCCCAGCAGAGAGGACCACAACTGAGAAGGGTACCCACATAACATCTGGCTATGAAAAGCAGCAGGGTTGCTGTCTGCCAGGGAGTCACAACTGAACATTCAGATACCCTCTTAAAGGGCCAACACACAAAATTCCCTGTGGAGCCGCCCACCTTCTGCTCTGAAGAGGAGGGCAGAGTGGACTGAAGCCAGGATTGGGGACTTGGGGTTAGAGCTCAGAAGGCAGACACCCCCAGTTTCCTAGGCTGAGTCATTCCCACATGCAGCAAAGGAGGACATATTTCCCACAAAGACATTTGTCTTGCCTTGGGGGAAGACAGTTGACCACCCTATTGGAAAAAATCTTGCCCTGAGGCCACTTAAGGGACTAAAAATAACAATTAGCCTCAAGCAGAAGCAACTGCCCTACCCTGTTGAAAAAACTCTGACACACGTGAGGATGATGGCCTGGGGGGCAATTCAAGTGGAATGCTATAGGCAGAGGTGGTCTCTGGAGGCTTTGACTCTTTGCCTGATCTAATTAGTCAGAGAGAGCCTTTAACACTGTCCTGCACTAGAGATTAAGAGGCATAGAGGATCTACCTAAAACACAGTCACAAACTCAAAGACAGCCAAAATGAGGAGACAAAGAAACCATCCCCAAATGAAAGAACTAGAGAATTCTCCAGAAGAAGAGATAAATGAAGCAGAGATAAAAAAATTTATCTGTAACAGAGTTCAGAGTAATGATGGTAAAGATGCTCAATAGAATGAAAAATGATATAGTAACAAAAGAACAGTCTGAGATAAAGAATGACATAACACAAATAAAGAACACATTGGAAGGAATACACAGCAGATTAGGGGAAGTGGAGGAACAAATCAGCAAATTAGAAGATAGGGTTGAAAAAAATCACTCAATCAGAGAATCCAAAAGAAAAAAAACAATTAAAAAACAGGAGGACAGCTTAAGGGAGCTATGGGACAATGTGAAACGTAACAATATTCGAATAGCAGGTGGGCCAGAAGAGGCAGAAAGGGAGAAAAGGATAGAGAATGTGTTTGAAGAAATAATGGCAGAAAACTTCCCTAACCTGGTAAAGGAAAAAGTCACACAAGTTCAGGAGGCACAGAGAACCCCAAGCAAGAAGAACCCAAACAGGCCCATGCCCAGACACATCATAATTAAAATGCCAAAAGTTAAAGACAATGAAAGAATCTTAAAGGTATCAAGAGAAAAGCAAACTGTTATGTACAAAGGAGTTCCCATAAGGCTGACAACTGATAATAAAGAGCTTCCCAGACACACACACACACACACACACACACACACACACACACACACAAGGCTAAAGGAGTACATCACCACCAAGAAAGCATTTACAAGAAATGCTAAAGAGACTGCTATAATGAAAAGAAGAAACAGAGAGAGAAACCTAGCCATACAGAATTAAAATGGCAATAAATAAGGACCTATCAATAATAAACCTAAATGTAAACAGATTAAATGCTCCAATCAAAAGGCATAGGGTAGCTGAATGGATAAAAAAACATGACCCAACTATATGCTGTCTACAAGAGACCCACCTCAGAACAAAAGACACATATAGGATGAGAATGAAGAGATGGAAAAAATTTGTTCCATGCAAATGGAAAAGAAAAAAAAGCTGGAGTAGCAATACTCATATTGGACAAAATAGACTTTAAAATTAAGGCCATCACAAGAGACAACAAGGGTCACTACATAATACTAAAGAGATCGATCCAACAAGAAGATATAACCCTGGTAAACATATATGCACCCAATATAGGAGCACCTAAATATATAAAATATATAAATATATATAGAAGGCTTTAATGGAGAGATGGACAACAATACAGTCATTGTAGGGGACTTTAACACCCGCTTTACTGGCTAGATCTTCCAGACAAAAACTTAACAAGGAAACAGTGACCCTAAAGGACACACTGGATCAGATGGATTTAATTGACATTTATAGAACATTTCACCCCAAAGCAGCAGAATACGCATTCTTCTCAAGTGCATAGGACCATTTACAAAGATAGACCACATGTTAGGACAGAGATTAACTCCGTACTTTTGTGCTCTTACTAGCTGTCTCTGGTTATTCTTGCTGCAATATCTGTAACTGCATTATCATTCAATAAATTCTTATTTCGAAAAAAAAGGTACAATCTGCTAAGAAGATGTAACATTTTGTAATATATGTGATTATGCAAATTAACACTTCTACTATTCTCTGTAGTCATTCTGTGATGCTATCTCTCCTCCTCCTGTGAGAAAGACTGACCCTTTACAACAGGAGTTTGAACTGCTCGGTTCACTTATATCTTCAAGGGTCAGTTGTACTTGCTTTGTCATTCTATAAACTTGTGAGCAGTTCGGGGTGTGGCTGGAGTGAAATCTAAATGTTCTCTTCCATTTCAGTGAGAAGTTTCTTCATGTGTTTGGCACTACATCGGCCCCTTGATTAACCTTTAAAAGGGGATAAAATCTTTAAGAAATTGAAATAAAAGTGATAAAATAAAAGTGATGAAAATGAAAAGAAATAAAATAAATCCACACTACTTATGAGAGTCCATGGCTCGGTGTGGGGGTGTCAGTGCATCGTAAGGCCTAACACAAGGACCACTGTTAAGTGTTGACTTGACCACTGGAAAACTCAGGGAGGCCATAAGTGGCCTAACCACAACTTCCCCTCCCATTCTGCTCCCCCAGATAAGGCACCCCAGCCAGACAAAGACCCTTATCCAGGTTACCAGACATAGTTCCTCGTTATCCCTGAGTCGGGGGTTTCAGTTCCTTGCCAGCTGTAAAATTATACAAACAAGCCAATCACATCCTCCCATGGGAACCAGGCATCACCTCACTCTCGTTACTACTAAGCCTGCCTCCTGCAGCCCTTCTTGTTCACTCTGCTCCAGGTGCTCCACGTGTGGCTGTGGGTGGTGTGTGGTGTCCTCCTCCCCCGGGCTGTGAGACTAGGTGACTAATAAGATGCTGTCCATCTTATCTGTCCAGTGTCAGGTGTCATGTGTTCAACCACCTCTATTAGCCTATTATCAGGGCAGGAACCCCTCCCTCACCTATGAGGTGCAGAGGAGACAATCAAAAATGTAGGGAGAGTTAGGGGTAAAGTCTCCTAGAAACCTGTTATTTGGAAACACATCAGTGTCTACCCTGCTCCTCCTCTGGCAGAGGGGAGAGGCAGCGGCTGCTGTGAAGGAAAATGGGGCAGTCAGAGAAGAACAAATAACCCTGAGGCAGGTTCCTGGTTGGAAGTGAGGTATCCGGGACTCCTTGCACTATGGGCACAGCATGAAACCAGAGGACACCTTCTTCCAGCCCAACAGAAAACGGAAAACCTCTGACTGGAAAGAGTTAGCACTCTCATGAGAAATACAGTAAGAAAAAAAATCAGAGACAACTTCTACAAAAAAGGATTGTTCACAGCTGCAATCACCCAGACTCCACCTCCAGACCCTGGCTTACTCTCAGTCACAGAGGGCAGCCAGAACACAAACTGGCCACATGCAAACCCTACAGCAGAATTTCAGAAGGGACCAGGAGTAACCATGAGTGAGTGCCCCGTGCAAAATATGCAGAAGATGAAAATAAACTGTAGAGACTAAGCATCATTATTGTCATTTTCATCAGATCAGAGGTGGTATAGGGATTATTCAAAGAATAGTAAAGAATCCCCCTTCTTCTGCTAGGAAGGGAGAAAAGCAGAACTAGTGAGAAGAAATCATATTGAAGTAGAAGAGGTAAGTCTCCCACTGCAAATTTTCTGCAGCCATGAGTCCAAGTGGAGAAAGATATCAGTAAACCCATGACCTCCCACTTTTCCTACTCGGGGCCCACCGCTTCAATAAGAGGACCAGCTTCATGCCAAGTGGTACAGATCATGGCATGGATTCACCTCACAAAAATAAAGCCTTCTACTGAGATAGCTTTCTGACAGTAAACTCAGGTGAGCTCTCTTTGAAACTCTACTAATATGAATAAGGAGTGCTCTAATGAAATATCTCCCGCCCTGTGACACAATGACAACTATCTACCTCCTGTGCCAGAGAGTGCACCTTGTACCTTTCCCCACTTACTACAATATGTTTAAGATGCTATTGTGCTAGTCCCATCCCCCCATACCAAATATTTACATTTAGAAAATAACTGAAATGTCAAAATATGTCTTACGGTGAGAATTACCAATTAATATTGAAAGCTACATGGAGGGTAGTGCAAGATTTCCCATTGTGCGCGCAGCAAAGAAAACAAAATTTTAGCTGATGACCTACTCCCCATTTTGCTTTATGGCTGTGGCTGTAGCTGCAGCTGTTTTTGATGTTGTAGGTGCAGGTAGGCCATATAGTATTTGTGGTTTTAACTCAGGGGTGGGCAAACTTTTTGACTCGAGGGCCACAATGGGTTCTTAAACTGGACCTGAGGGCCAGAACAAAAGCATGGATGGAGTGTTTGTGTGAACTAATATAAATTCAAAGTAAACATCATTACATAAAAGGGTATGGTCTCTTTTTTTTTTTTAGTTTTATTCATTTCAAAATCAGGCCCGCGGGCCGTAGTTTGCCCACGGCTGTTTTAACTGGTTAATTATTCATTCCTGAGTTTAAGAGTCTTCTTTTTCTTGTTACAAGCAAGCATTTTTCTCAAATGTTCCTGATTGCATTGAAATAATTACTGTTTTCTAAACTGCTTACTCTTAAATCCCCTTGCTTATGTTACCAGTAGACCATTTCTGGAGGGAATTACTGATATCCCTTCCTCATCCAGGGTCGCATCCGAAAGAGGAGTTGGGATACAACAAAAATCATCTGGCTATTGAAAAAAATGAGAGTGCATTTTTATTCAGGCATATTCTCCCAAATGTCATTGTGCATTTAGTTATGTGTTTTGCATAATATGTGTATGTTCCTACATATTTGTGGAGCTATACATACATATGACGGCCTTGCACTGATCATTGCATTTCGCCATGATCAACTCGTACCTGTCAGGATGATGATAGACACTGGTCTCTCTGTGGAAACCAGATACTGTCAACTGCCCACCCCAAATCTAGGCGGTTATCTCCCTTAACAGAATTCTGATTTTTTTTTTTCAGGAACTTTTTTGCCCAACTAAAAATAATTTGATTTCCCAGGCTCCCTTGCAACTAAAGATGATCATATAACAGTTCTGGGCAAATTTACAGGTGGTAAATGGAATTCTACCACATCAGATTTCCAGGAAAGCAAGGTCAGAGGGACAGAAGCAGTCGGTCTAAGTTCCAGGAACTGTCAGGAACACTAACATGGTGTGGCCAAACCAACTTGTAAACAAAAGGATGAAGGCCACATATGAAACACAAATAGAAATGTAGAAGGAAGCTAGATAAATGCTAAGAAAAAGAATCATCTACCTTTAGCTTCTTAAAGAGAGAAAAACAAATCTATACTTTTATAACTCATGCTTTCTTGTATTTTCAGTTACATGCAATCAAATGTGTATATGTATAGACGTTATTTAGAACAGAATGTATGACCACATTTATATAGTCAATTATAAGTCAGTATCACCTTTAACAGTTGTTTATCAATTATGAAAGTGGGAATAAATTAGACTGACTATTTTTCTCAATTAAATGTTACTGAAAGAAATATTTGGTTCACATCTCCTGAATATTATAAAAATGTATCTAGGCACTAGAATTCTGTTTGTGATGAATAAGACTGTAGACCTTGTGTTATGTATCCAAAGGTTGACTTAGTATTTGTGATTTAGTATATAATGGCTGTACCAAAACAAGGGTTAAATATTCTATTCCTTTATGGTCAGCACTCCATTGAAAATGAAATTTATTGTATATTTAATGAAATAATAAAATTTTAGTTGGATCCATAGAAATAGTCATAATTTACCTTGCTTGTCTATATTTTCTAAGCTTCTAGTAAAGATTAATATTGCTTTTACAATAAGGAAAAATACTGTTTGAAAGAAACAAATCCTACTGAAGAATTAGCACAGGGGAGTTGGATCAAGATAGCGAATTATATATACCACTTTCGGGTCTCCCTGCAAATCACTCAAAGTGTTAAAAGAGATACCTTTTTCAAAGAGTAGATCTAGAAACCACTAAACATTTCCATTAGTGGAAGAGAACTGCTGAATGTTCCTGGAAGATAAAAGGCAAGCAAGAATGGTTTGATAAGAATAGAGGAAAACCTCAGCTTGAAAAAAGATACAGGAAGCTTTTAAAAATCTACAAAACTTCCACAGGAGGAAAATGTGCAGAAGGTGAATGCTGATCCGGAAAAAAAGCACATATTAAGAATGAAAATAGCCCTGGCTCAGTGGATAGAGCGACAGCCTGCACAGCAAATGGTCAAAGGTTCGATTCCCGGTCATGGGCATGGCTGGGTTGCAGGTTTGATCCTCAGCCCCTAGGGAAGTCAAGGGTAAGGAGAGCCTATGATAAACTAACAAAATGACTGTTAAATCTTTTTAAATAAATGAAAGGCAGAAGTATGCATACAACCATGGAAAATTACTAACATGAAAAATGAGGTTGAAGGGATATCAAAAAAGGCAGATCAAACATACACACAAACAAAGCTTGGAATATATGAGAACATTTAAGAGAAACAGAGGTTCAATCCAAGCAATACGGCAATCATCTAACAGAATTCCAAAAGGAGATAACTTAGAAAATGAACGGAATCAATACTTGTTTTAAATGTTAGAAGAAAATATGTAAAACTTGAAGAATGAACGAGCCCTCAGATTGCAAGAGCTCAGTTAGTAGTGACCAGGATGAATTTTTCAAAAGGTGAAACAGGTAGAAGTTCAAGGTTCTAATGATAAAAAATAAAATTTAAAAAGCTTCCACATCTGCATATAAAGAAATGAGATTGATATAGATAGACATTGCTGCAATGGTGCAGGAGAGAAGATATTGGACAAATATCTTCAAAATTCTGAAGAAAAATTATTTTGAGCATATGCTTCTATGTGCAAAAAATGAAGAGAACTAGTATAATCTACGTATCTATCTGTCAAATCATTGAGTTTATACCTACATTAGGTAAGTTTGTTAGGTCAAATTCATATGCCTAAGATTAGTGCAAAATTACCCTATGAAAATTATGTTAAAGTTTCATTAAGAAAGTGAAATGGAGAATTTTAGGTAATCTATTAATGTAGATAAAAGATGCCAGAAAAAAGAATAAAGAGTAGTAGAGAATATGAGAGGGAGAGAGGGATAGAGGAGAAGGAGAAGGAGAAGGAGGAGGAAGAGGAGAGGAGGACACACAAAAAGATAGATCAGGGCAGATACTTTGAAAAAAAGAAGGAGGGGAAGGAATTGGTATTTATGCTGCCAAATCAAATAGGAAACTGAAAAATTTAGGTGCATTCCTAAAAAACTTGCACATCTCTTCACTTGGAGAAAGAGATGCTGAGGGGGAAAATCTGTGAAGATGATCATTAGGCTTTATATATTGTAAATGTATGTATTTTTAAAAATATTGCTGCTTACAATTTGACGAAGAACAACTGAATTTGTAAGCAGCATATACGATGCTGGGCTTTCACTGACTTTGAGGCCCATTTGCCAGGATAGCACAAGACCTCTGCTTCTTGAGAACCTGGCCTTTCTTTTACCTGCGACCACACCTCCTGCCCCATCCCCATTCTCAGTTCACCTAGGGCTGGGGCTTCTGCAGCAGGACCGGAAGGGGGAAGAGGAAGAGGACAGGAGGAAGAGCCACCCCTCCCTGGCCACCTCCACCATCACAGAGGAACTGTCTTAGGCCCTCTCTGGAGTTGAGAACACCAAACAGTGTATGCACCTGTACATGAGGGAAAAAGAAAAGACTCATTTATTTTGATACCTAAAGCCCTAATGGGGAAGTGCCTATTTTATGTTTCCCTTCAGGATCTAAGTGAAAGAAGAGGAAGGAGCCCCAAAAGCTCTGTTTCCCTCCCTGATCCTGTTACTATGTGTCCAAAGTTTTAGGAACCCTAAAGAGGCCAGCTGTGCATTTTCTTGAGTAACTGGAGGATTTGGGAGGAAGCCTACAGACCCTTTGCTATTTTGTACTTTTATAGGGAAGAGCAACAACCTTTGTCTGAGGTAGCTGGAAATAGAAGTGGAAAGGAAAGCATGTACCCCAATTCTCAGGACTCTCTCCTGATGATCTGGGAGATAACTGGAAAATGATCCAGGGAATTTAAACCAGCAGTGTTTAAACCTTTTCCCGGATAGACATCTTGGCTGGGAACCTGTGGCTGGAGCCCTTGCCTTAAATAGTGGGCATCACCTTTATCTATTTAATTATAGCTGTAGAAAATCTCACTATCCGGGATGATATAGGTTTCAGGTAGTATGAAAATTCAAACATCACAGAACTCAAAACACACTTACTTCAAGGCATATCATTATATAGAAGACTAGGGGCCCGGTGCACGAAGATTTGTGCACGGGGATTGTGGGGGTGGGGAAGTGGGGAGAGTGGGTGGGGGGGGGGGTCCCTCAGCCTGACCTGCACCTTCTCCAATCTGGGAGCCCTCTCCAATCCTGGAGTTTCTGTCTGTCTTTGCAATCATATGAATGAATTGTCTGAGACCCCCAACCCAGTTTGGTTTGTTGCTCACAGAATAATAGAGGCATTTTTTTTCCTTGGCTTCATTGGTGGAGATTTCCTAGAAGTTTTAGGCTATCTTCCCTTTACTTTTTCCTAGACACTCTGATTTTACTTATGTCTCTCACCTTTGCTTTCCCTCCATTCCAAACCATAACAGTAACTTGCTTCAGGCTCACTTTGCTCTAGTGTCTAGGACAGTGGTCGGAAAACTGTGGCTCGTGAGCCGCAGTTTGCTGACCACTGGTCTAGGAGATCCGTCTGCCACCAGAAGTATGATTCCCAGCATTCCTGGTGCTCCCCGTGCTCTGGGCTTCTGCTTCCAGTCCTGGGGCTGCCATCAAAACTACTATTCTCAGAATTCCTGGTGCTCCCAGCGCTGGGAGTGACCGACTGAGGAAGCCATGTCCCCCCAAGCTGCCAGCCTCTCCCATTTCTGCTCTCCGCCCAGTGCCTGCATATGTAAATCAACCCACCATCTTTGTTGGGTTAATTTGCATATTCACTCCCGATTGGCTGGTGAGCATAGCAAAGGGATGGTCAATTTACATGTTTCTCTTTTATTATATAGGATTCTAGAACGGTGCTATTCAATTCATTAGCTATCAGCCACATGTAACTATTTAGATTTAGTCAATAAAAGTACATAAAAATAAAAATTCAGTTCCTTAGTCACACCAGCCATATTTCAAATGCTAGTGCCACCTGTGAATGTGGCTACCATACTGGACAGCACAGAAATAGATCATTTCTATCACTATAGCAAGTTCTACAGGATAGTGCTATTCTTAGCACAAATGCAAAGGTTAATAAAGTATATGTGAGCTTCCCTGGCAACTACCCAATGTGATTAATATGTCTAAGGGAAGATATGACATAGACAACCTAAAGTAACTCAAATCGGAAACTGGCTTCAACTATGCTTGCTACCCAATCTCCTTGAAATTTTAATTTATGTCATTATTGATATTATAATTACACAGGTGAAAAACCTAACTCAGATGATTAACTAAATTGTCCAGAAAAATTTATTTGTAACTGCAGCAGAATATCAAGTTTCCTTTTATCTTTATACTAATTACCCTCAAAGTTATAAGAATCTCATCTTTATAGAACCTAACACAGGACTTTGCACAGATAATGTGTCCAATAACTATTTTTTGCATCAATGATGATGCAATACAACATTGCAATGATGCAATGAATGAATGAATGAATGAGTTGTAAGGCAGAGTTTGCAATGAAACAAACATAGAAATAGGAGAACATGATTAACAGCCTCAGAAGTAAAAGTGTGTATGGCCTTGGAACTCTCAGTTAAGGTGGAATTTCAACCAGCCATTCCTCATGAAACATGTCATGCTTCCCTCATGCTTTTTATGAATCATCTGTCTCCTACTTAATTAATGCTCATACCTTTCCATTTTTTTACCTTTTTAACTTATTTGACCATAAAGGCTATCTTGCTTACTCTTCCACCTCCACCTCCATTTAAAACAAACCACCCAGACTTGCTTATAATACTGGGGCCACTTTCCCAGGACTCTTTTACCTGTTTCCATTCAGGACTTAGATTTAAGTATAGGCTCTGTGTAGCCCATCCACAAAGACTTGCTCTGTTGCCAAAACGTTATTCTGTAACTTCAGTGAAGAAAGGAATACATTTAATGTTGAGGGAGATTGATGAATGGGATAAGGAATGGGATAGCTTACACTTCAAATTTGTAAAATTTTGGACTGTGCTGTCTGCTTTAGTTTTCTTTAAAACTAGATGATGATATGCTTTCCGTTTCTCCTTCATCTTCTCCCCCAACCAAACCAAACCTTCTGAGCCATGCTCAGCACTTACAGGAGATTCGCTGACCCCGAAGATGTCTCTGACGTCCCTGACAGACTGCTTGTTCTTTTTTCTCATGGTTTGAGTGTAAGTGTTATATCTCTTTTTCACCGCAGCTGCTTGGGTTCGAGTCAATGTGGAGAGCAAGGCTTTGCCATCCTCCTCTTCATCACCTGAGATCAGGGTTGATAAACCCACATCTTGCAACCACTCTGCTTCAAGTTCTCCTTCTGAAAAATAACATGACCAAGAGGAGGTTAGCACATTCTCTGTCTGATTGGGTGAGGTGTGTATCTGTAGGTCTGTGTATACCTGTGAATAAGAAATATCAATAGTCAATATATTAAGACTGTCCTTTTCCCCCAAATTATACAAAAAGGTCTATTAAAATGAATGAAAAGTTTGTATTGTATTTTTTAAATCAGTCAAATTTTAAAGTATTTTCTAGTACAATAAGGTTAATTGGCAGATTGAGTAAGGTTTTTTTTCTTGGCCAGACAGTTAAATATAAGCTATATCTGGACTATCAATTCAAAAGAGGAAAAAATATGAATACTTAAACTAAAACCATAATTGAAAAATAGGGGTTTAAACAGCATCCAAAAGGGCTTTTAATCACTCAAAGGCAGGTTCAAATCCCAATGCTACTATTTACTAGATACATGGATTTGGAAGGTTTTAAGATATCTTTTCGCTTCAATGTGTTGTTGGCAAAATAGAGGTAATAATAACAAAATTTTTACTCGGCTATGAGGATTGTTTTACCATTATGACAAATGGTAAAAAACCGTGAACAGCATATGTGGTTCAACAGTTATTTGTTCTCTTACTTTCTCCTTATTCTGAACATTAGGCAATCTTTCCATTTTTCAGAAGGTAATTAAAAAATGCAAAATTAGTCATAATAAGAATCAATCGCTATTGTAAATTAGAGGTACAGAAATAATAAAGGATTCAGAATAACAACATCTTGTAACAGCAAATCCACCTGTACATACAATTTGGGGAACTACGCTAAACAGGCACTCCTGAATGAGGTTTGTCTAAAGAGCAGATTGGGCTGTTTTGTAAATGCCTGTCCAAGTATCAGTCTGGTAGTCTTGGACATGCTTACAGTATTGCAGCACTGGTATGTGACCCAAAGTCTCCAATGTGCTTCACAGCTCCAATTTCTTAGCTAGGCAAACCTTCATTTTCTTTCTTGTTTTTATTGCTCATTTGCTTTATAAACTGTCCTTTAACAGGAAATGCAAAGGTGAAGCTAAGTTGTAGCATTCTGTACTAATCCACCACATCAGTAAGTTAGTTGGTGAACCATATTAAAAAGGGAATTGCCTGGCCGGCGTGGCTCAGTGGTTGAACGTCGACCTATGAACCAGGAGGTCACAGTTTGATTCCTGGTCAGGACACATGCCTGGGTTGCAGGCACAATCCCCAGTGTGGGGCGTGCAGGAGGCAGCTGATCAATGATTCTCTCTCATCATTGATGTTTCTATCTCTCTCCTTCACCCTTCCTCTCTGAAATCAATAAAGAAATATATTTAAAAAAATGTTTGGATATTACTAAGACAGCTAGCAGATAACCAATCACAAAGCAGTGAGGAACAGGTAGCTGATACGCTGAATTCTAATAAATTCATTTGTTAAATTACTAATGAAATGAGTTTTACCTGCTGACAGAACAAGAGAGAGCATACAAAGAAAGTAAGTCAGCAGACAAGAAAAGGAGTCTCGCACTTACCATCCACAGGCTTGACCTCAGCTGGCGCCTGCTCTTCCTGCCCTCCCATGCTGTTCTCTTTAATACTTTCTATTTCCCTCCAGAAGTCCTCCATGGAGGCGCTGTCCATGGAGGCGCTGTCCACGGAGGCTTGTGAGTTGGTGCGGCTGAATGCAGGAGAATGTAGGGATTCATTGGAGAGCATCCTGTTAATTCTTCGGCAGCGTGGAATGGATTTTCTGAGGAAAGAATATCTGTAAATTAAAATCAGTTCCTTTTATGTCATAAATCACAAAATTCAATTCAGGTTTAAAATCAGTGAAGAAACGGAGCCAGTGTGGAAGAGAAGGGTTTGAGGGGAAAATCTCCACTCAGTGGTGGCCTTTTTAAAAAACCTTTTCTAATTCATAATGACTCTGTGGCCATCAGGACTTACCATAAAAAACACTTTTAAAATTTTCACATACTCATAAAGTAGAAAGTTATTTGTATTAGTCAAAACATACACGGTCTGTCTCTGTAAAGGATCTAAGACGATGACAGAGGAGGTAAAAGGTTGACTGCTCACACCTATTAGGGTTGTCACAAAAAATAAACAAAAACAACAATGTTGATGAGAATGTGGAGAAAATGAAACCCCTGTGCATTGTTGGTAGGAATGTAAAACGGTATAGCTGTTGTAGAAAACAATATGGAGGCTCCTAAAAATTTTGAACATAGAATTACTATATGATCCAGCAATTCTATTTCTGGGTAAAAGGACAAAAGAATTGAAAGCAGGGTCTCAAAGACAGTTTTCATATGTCCATGTTCATAGCAGCATTATTCGCAAAAACCACAAGGTATAAACAACCCAAATGGCTGTCATTGAATGAATGGATAAACAAAATACGGCATCTAATACAAACAATTCAGCTTTAAAAAAGGAAAGAAATTCTGCTCCATGCTACAACATTAATGAAACTTGAAGACTTTATGCTAAGTGAAATAAGCCAAGCACAATAAGACAATACTAGAAACTCCACTTAGATGAGATTCTTAGAGTAGTCAAATTCATAGAGGCAGAAAGTAGAACGGCGGTTCCCAGGGGCTTGGGGGAGGAGGGGATGGGTAGTTGCTTAATGAGTACCAAGTTTTATTTTCTCAAGATGAAACTAGTTCTGGAGTTGGATGGTGGAGATGGTTGTGCAACAATGTGAATGTACTTAATACAAGCTTAAAATAATTAAGATGGTAAATTTTATCTCATGTGTTCTTTAATAGAATTTTTTAATTGAAAAAAATTTTTATGTTGCCTTTTGAGATAATGAGATAGTGATAGGAAAGAATATATAATATTTAATGGAAAACCCTTGCCATAGCCAGTTTGGCTCAGTGGATAGAGTGTCAGCCTGTGGACTGAACGGTCCCAGGTTCGATTCTGGTCAAGGGCACATACCTCAGTTGCAGGCTCAATCTCCAGCCCTGGTCGGGGCGCATGCAGAAGGCAACCAATTGATGTGTCTCTTTTACATCAATGTTTCTCTCTCTGTCTCTCTCTGTCTTCCACTCTCTCTGAAAAGTCAATGGAAAAATATCCTCTGGTGAGGATTAAAAACAAAAAACAGCCCTAACTGGTTTGGCTCAGTGGCTAGAGTGTTGGCCTGCGGACTGAAAGGTCCTAGGCTCGAAATCGGTCAGGGGCATGTACCTGGGTTGCGGGCACATCCCCATTAGGGGGTGTGCAGGAGGCTGCTGATCGATGTTTCTCTCTCACCGATGTTTCTAACTCTCTATCCCTCTCCCTTCCTCTGTGTAAAAAATCAATAAAATATATATATTTTTAAACACACACACACACACACACACACATACACATACACACACACACAAAAGAAACCTAGGGAAATGGGACATCAACCTGCAGCACAGAGACCCCTGAATAGTTCAGGGAGAACTGAATCACCACCTGCATTGGTAGAGGGATCCTACTGGGATGAGGAGGCAAAGGGTATACTCAGAAGACATTATCATAAAACTGCTGAGGGCTGGGGGAACAGACATGAAATACAGATCATGAGCATCTGAGTAACACGCTGGTTTCATCTGAGACAATCCACCTAAAGAATGCTTTAATTGCAATGATCAACCATTCTTTTTTGGCTAAGTACACAGACAGCATTTTTTGGATAAGCACATTTGGAAGAGTTCTCACTTTCTTAGTTAAGGATACAAATATTTCCTCCTTCGTCACAGGGAGTAGAGACCATGACCTGCCATATTTGAAGCATCACATACTAGTAATAGTGATCCTCAGGCTCATCCAACACTTCGATGAGCTTTAACTTGGCGTTGCATACCTCACCATATTAGGATAAATAGAGTCTAAGCTTTGTCAGCTGTTTGTATTTTTTTTAATTTCTCAAGATGAAACAATTCCAGGAAAACATTACATGAAAACAGAATACAAATGTATTACAGAGCAACTATTTTTGGGAAAAACACCATTAGGTTTAAGATTAGATTTTAACTTCATGCTAACTATCATAACTTCAAAGTGGCATTTAAAAATACATTTTATTATTGTATTTTCCTCAATTATCTTTTAAGGAATAAATTGTATTATATTTTAATGATTACTAGAGATCTAGGTGGCTAACTGAGCACACATTTTTAAAAAAACAGCCATTTCTACAGAGGAGCCTCTCATTCAAGCTGCACTTCAGGGAGAAGCCAGCACTGAACTACCTGCCTCTGCACTAAACTGTCTGCCTGCACTGTGTTCCTGCCATTGGAGCCAGCCCTTAAACAGGAGTTCCTGGAATCCTAGACTGAGTCTGTCCCTACCCAATGGGAGCTGTGCAGCTATATCCCCAACAGATTTCTCACCAACCAATCAGAGCAGCTCCTTTATAACCAATCAGGTCAGTGCCTTTTGGACCAATCAAACTAGAAGAATTTGGAGTCGTCATTTAGATGAGGACACACCAATTGGAGACTAGGGGTAGGGATTTCTGTCTATATAAGTCAGCTCCCCTCTGGCTCTTGAGAGTGAACTTTCCCTTTCCACCAAAGACTTCAGACTTCATTGTCTTGGCTGGAGAGAAAACACCAAAGATGTCTTGCTGAACCACAGCAGGATAGGCCAGTGCAGGGAAGAGCAGGCCAGACTCAGTGCAGGGAAGAGCAGAGGGGTCTGGCAGGAGAGGGGCCTGACCTCAGGACCACCTTGCCCAGGGCTGCCTCACCCCAGGGCCTCCTAACAGCAGCTCTGCTGTATAACAATGGAGCTGTCCCATAGCCTTGCTGTTTTCACAGCCCTCCTCTGTAACAATTGAGCTGTTGCACTGAACAAAGTTTCCTTCTTCAACACATTCCAAACTGGGGATTCCTATTGGTGTTGAATTGATGCCAATGAGCTTTAGTTGACCCTAGGGATAGAGGAGCCAGGATTTAAATTCAAGCCTTTTCTATGTTGTCCAAGTGTCTTCCCCACAGTAATCTTTCTTAATTTCATAAGTCCCCTCAGATATTTGTATATCTGCATATAGCTATACATATTTTTATTCCAGAGAAGGAATATAGAGATTTAGAGGGAAAACTCTGAAGCCAGCTGGTCCAGGTTTAAATACAGGCTCTGCCACTTCCAAGATCTATGACCTAGAACAAGCTATTGAATCTCTGTGCCTCCATTTCTTAATCGATAAAATACGAATGCAAAGTGGTTGTTGCAAGGTAGTTTTATTTACCTGCAGCAAAGAGACATATTCAAAGCTGTCTCCCAAAGGGAGGCTTAGCCTTTGCTCATATACACTATTTAGTCAATTACATATTGATTTCTTCTTTGCAGTTGTCTCACTTATTTGGTTGAGTTCCTGTCAAGCGCTTCCTGTTTCCATCTGCATCTACAAAATACTATGCTATAGTTTAATGTTTAGCAAGAATTGCATTTAGTAATAACATTTAGAACTGGTCAGACCTTGAGAGCCTTGTCCTATCTAACAGAAATATTAATCAGCCCTTGCTGGTGTTGCTCAGTGGTTAGAGTGCCAGCCTTCACACTGGAGGGTCGCTGGTTTGATTCCTGGTCAAGGGCATGTACCTGGGTGGCAGTTTCAATCCCTGTTCCCTGTTGGTATGTGTGTGGAATGCAACCAATTGATGTGTCTCTTTCACATCAATGCTTCTTTCTCTTCTCTCTTTCTCTTCTCTTTCTCTCCACCCACCCCCCTCCTTTTCACTCTCTCTAAAAATCAATAGAAAAAATATCCTCATTCCTCAGGTGAGAATTAATATATATACATATATTAATCATACACTATACTTCATGGAGTTATTATAAGGATTAAGTGAGTTAATATACTTAAAATGCATTGCATATAGTAAACCCATGGGTTAAGTGATAGCTATATTTGTTAGCATGCTCATAGCTAGATTTAGGATCAGGCTATAACAGGTGTTGGAATATCTCAGGGGCACTAATATATGACTAGAATGTAAAGAGATAAATAAAACTAGATCAACCAGAACTCCTCTCTGACCCACCATCATTCTCAAGGCTTGTTTGCCCAACTCCCTTAGGCTAATGTGGACATCGGACACAATTCTGGCAAAAGTCAATAAGAACTTTTCCTCTCCATGGTTTCAGCAAAATCATATTTTTCTTAATATAGGTGCTATTCCCTTCTCTTCCTCCTTCTCCTTTATTAAAATGTGGACAAAATGACTGGTGCATCTGCAGCCATCTTGCAACCATGAGATAAAAAACAAGAAAATTACAGTTATCAGCCTTAAGTCTCAGAAATAATATCTCTGTACTTCCAAAAATGTGAGAAAATAAACTCTTGTTTTTAAAAACTAATCTTTGTTGGTGCTATTGTTACTTGCAGCCAAAATAGTTCCTAACTGATATAATTGGAAAAAATATTTAAGTCATTTGGGGTGAGGTGACATAAGACACCTTCTCTACCACACTAAGAGGAATATTTAAATAAAACCAAACTGTCAATAATAACCTGCTTCCTAAAGGAAGGTGAGGTCTAACGTAATGCTTTTCTATTTTATAGACTGCCCAATTATGAGCCTAACCCCAGGTCTCGGTCTCGCCTTGATCCCTATACTACAGAGTTAAGCTTCATGGTGAAGACATACCTGTCTAAATATACAGGAAATATATTCACATTGCTCTTCAATCTAACATATTCCAAGAGTTTTAGGAAGAATACACCTAAAACCAATGGTTTCCCCTTCCCTATCTGAAAGAAGATAAGAACATAATTCTTCATTGTCAGAGTCTTTGAATGATGCTGGTGCCAGCACAGAGTGGAATGGTGTTAGGTACTGACTGGCAGGGCTCTTGCAAGGCAAATCGCTTGCTCTCTGAAAAAGGCCTGGGCACAGCCCCAGTAATGCAGCTGTTTGCTTCTTAGCTTCCCCGGGAGGCCATTCAGATAAAGTAAGAGGACAAATCCTTTGTTTTTATGCTCTGGCTTCTCAGGAATCTTTGGATTCTAACATGCATATAAACAAGCCTAACCTGGATGTCTTGCAAAAGCACTTGAAAGGCAATGGTGATAAAAGGAAGTTATAGCGTCAGAGTAATAGAAGCCAGAACAGAGAGGAGAGGAGGTCCCACTTTCTTTCTCAGGCTCCCTGGCTGTGCCTTTCAATATCATTCTGGTGTCCTCTCATGCTCATCCTGCCACTCGCCATCCAAGTTTTCTGTTCCTTTCCTGGCCTGCCTCACCCTCTTAAGGAACAGGAGAAAGCTGGTATTCCATCAGGAGGCAAACAGGTATGTCTCCGTTGGCAGTAAAGGATACAGAAAAATGTGTTTGTAGATTAGGGGGAGGCTTAAAACAGCAAACAAATCTCAGCCATTCAACAAGGAACATTCTAAGTGGTTTTAAAAGCTGGAGTGTTTTGTGTTTTTGTGTTTTGTTGGGTTTTTTTTGACCAATTGAAGTTCACATCAGCAATTAAATTCTTACGTATCTATGTATCACCCTGAGTACAAGCACTTTGCTAGAAATGGGGAATGCCGCGATGAAGGGTGAACGAAAAAGCAATTTCAAACCATTATACACTCAAACCCAGTGATTTACAAAGGAGGAGGCTCCAACGGGGCAGCAAGCTCTTTTGTAAAAGAGAATGACAGAATCTTTTCCTGGGGCTGGGGACAGGCCGGCATGCTTTTCTGTACTTCTAGCGATGAGAGCAAAGCAACTGCATCTGCTTAACTCAAAGTAATCTATGCTATATTCAGTTTACTGACCTACCGAAGAACATGAGATTAAATGAAATCAATGTTTGTATAGTTAGCACATAATTAAAATATACTAATTATATGTCAAAAATCAAAATATGATCTGTTTCTTAAATTCTCCCTACTTTGCCTGGAGGGAGGGGGAATGGAGAGTGGACCCAATGGGTATCGAGTTGCTTTTGGGAGATGAACATGTTCTGGAATTAGTGGTGATGGTATCACCACTTTGTGGATATACTAAAACAAAACAAAACAAACAAACAAACCAACCCACTGAATTATACACTTTAAAAGAATGAACTTTATATTATGTGAATTATATCTCAAAAAAATACTACATCAGAAAAAATTGCCATTTTTAATTTTTTTAAAAGATTTTGATAAGTAAAAGTGCTTTGATACTGAAAACACCAAATAGTGGTAAGGAAGTAGAACAACAGAAATTCTCAATCATTGCTGGTGGGGATGCAAAATGGTACAGCCACTTTTGAAGACAGTTTGGCGGTTTCATACAGAACTAAACATACACTTATCATACAATTCAGCAATTTACCCAAAGGATTTAAAAACTTTGGTTCAATGTTTAAAACAGCTTTATTCATAGTTGGCAAAACCAGGCAGCAATTCAGATGTTCTTGCCCTGGCAGGTGTTGCTCAGTGCTTAGAGCACTGGCCTTCGCACCAAAAGTTCTCAGGTTTGAGTCCAGGTCAAGGGCACATACCTGGGTTATGGGTTTGCTTCTCACCCTAGGTCGGGGCATGTGCAGGAAGCAACCAGTCAATGTGTCTCTCTCACACTAGTGTTTACACT
>NW_006289416.1:519616-521759 GCF_000327345.1 Myotis davidii
TGTTTCTCTCTCTCTCTCTCTCTCTCTCTCTCTCTCTCTCTCTCTCTCTCTCTCTCTCTCCTCCCTCTCCCTCATTCCTTTCCACTCTCTCTGAAAAGCAATAGAAAATATATTCTCAGGTGAGGCTTAACAAAAACAAAATAAAACAATAAGAAAGATGTTCTTCAGTAGGTGAATGGATATACTCTGGTTCAATAAAATTAATAAACCTCCATCCAGATATGTTAAGGAAAAAAAAGAGAGACAACACAAATCAGCAATATCAGGATGGAAAGAGGTTACATCACTACACATTTGACAGATATCTATAATAATAAAAGCATAATATGCAAATTGACTGAACGGCCAAACAGCGGAAAGTCCGACCATCTGACCATTTGGACGACCACGCTATGACACCCACTGGTGCCAGGCCAGCGAAGGCAGGTGCAATGCGATTGGTCGGGGCCCCACCATTGCCCCATGATCACGGTGGAGAGGGAGGCCCAGGCCACCGCCCAGAGGGCTGCGGTGGGCTGTGGCAGGTAGCCTGGGCCTCCCTCTGCGATCAATTACGGGGCCCCAGCCAGGTGGGAAGGCCTACCTCTTTGGGGCAATCAATTGCAGAGCCCCGGCTGGGTGGGCAGGAACTAACTCTGTGGGGCGATCGATCCCGGAGCCCCATGATCCATCGCCCCACAGAGGGAGGCCCAGGCTTGGCCGGCGGTGCTGCAGCAGGTGGGCAGGGTCTCCCTCTGTGTGGGCGATCAGTCTGTGAGAGGGTACAGGCCAGGCTCAGGGACCCCCCACCCCTGAGTGCAAGAATTTCGTGCCTCTAGTTAAAATATAATATAGGGATATTGTAAACTTTATGCCAGTAAGTCCAACAACTTAGGACAAATTTCTTATAAGATAGAACCTACCAAAGCTCACTCAAGAAGAAATAGGTAACCTGAGTAGCCCTATATCTATTAAAGAAATTGAATTTGCAGTTAAACACCGTGTCAGAAGAATACTTCAAACCCAGATTGCTTCACCAAACATTTAAAGGAGAGATAATACCAATCCTACATAAACTTTTCCAGAAAATTAAAGAGGTGGAAACATTTACTAGCTAATATATGAGACTACCATTACCTGAATACCAGAAAGAGATAGCCACCATAAGAAGGGAAAAGCACCACCAATGCCCCCACGTATGTAGATGCAAACATTCTTAACACATTTTAGCCAATCAGATCCAAGAATACATAAAAAGGATAATACATCATAACCAAGTGAGTTTATCCTGGGACAGCAAGGATGAGTTAACATTTGAAAATTGTTGATCCATTTAATTCATCAAAGTCATCACCGTTTAATATATTAGCAGTAAAAAATAAAAACCACACGATTGCCACAACAGATACAGAAAATGTATTTGACAAAATCCAGCATCCATTCCTGTAAAACGAAACAGAACAACCCTCCTAGAAAATTAGTAATAGAAGAGCATTACCTCCACTTGTAAAGGGCATCTAAGAAAAAAGATCAGCCAATACTATATTGAATGGTAAACGACTGAATGCCTTCCCCCTAAGCTCAAGAACAAGACCTGAATAACTGCATTCACCACTTTTATGCGACGTCGTAGTGGAGATTCTAACCAGTGCAATCAAGAAAAAAAAAAAAGACAAAAAAAGCAACCAGACTGGAACGAAAGAATTAAGGTATCTGTACATGCAGATATGATCATCTATGTAGAAAATCCTATACAATCTAGGAAAAAACTACTAAAACTAATAAATAAGTTCAGCAAGGTTATAAGATAAAGATTGATATATAAAATATCAATATACAAAAGCAGTTGTATTTCTATATACTAACAGTGAACACTTAGAAGTCAACATTTAAAAGATATACCATTCACAATAGCATTAAAAATGTAAACTATTTAGGAGAATTAATATTACAAAAGATGGGCAAGATCTGTATACTGAAAACTATAAACATTGCTGAGAGAAAATAAAGAAGGCTTAAATAAATAGAGATATGTAACTTGTTCATGGATTGGAAGATTCAACACTTCAAAATATCAATCTCAAAAATTCAATTCTCCCCATACTGATCTATAGATTTAATGTGATCCTAATAAAAAGCCCAGCAAGCTTTCTTTTTAGAAGAT
>NW_006289416.1:521801-529158 GCF_000327345.1 Myotis davidii
GTGTTGGAACAACTGACTATCAATATGCAGAAATAATAATAATAAATGAACTTCAGACCACATACAAAAACTAACTGAAAATGGATCACAGATCTAAATGTAAAACCTAAAATCTCTTAAAATTTCTAGAAGAAAACAGGAGAAAATTTTTATGACCTTAGGTTAGGTGAAGATTTCAAAGATAAGACACAAAAGGCATGATCCTTAAAGTAAAACATTTATAAAATGGATTTAAAACCTGCTCTTCAAAGATACCATTAAAAGAATGAAAACAAGTCATACTGCAAATCATGTATCTGATTAGGCACTTGTATATGGAATATTTTAAGAATTTTCAAAATTCGATAATAATGAAACCTGGTTTTTAAAAATGGACTAAATATTTGAACACTTCACCAAAAAAATAAAATTGATTGGGAAAAAAAGAGGTGAAGTATAAACTAAGAATGAAAGTAAGTACCACTTACTCTAAGATACTATCCCTGTTCTTACCACATAAAAATGATCTGCCAACGTATGCCATTTACCATCATGTATTACAAGGACTTGAAGATATGACTCACCTCAACTATTCAATTTTAAACTACCTGATATTAGAAATTACAAGATTTATTTTGACATCTCTCAGACTATCATTGATCCTGGCATGATGCCTGCTTCATATGAGTAAATACTAAATGCATAAAGATGAATAATGGTCAGTATAGATAGATCCTTTCCTTTTTTTAAAATATATTTTTATTAATGTCAGAGAGGAAGGAAGAGAGAGACAGAAACATCAATGATGAGAGAGAATCACTGATTGGCTGCCTCCTGCACGCCCCCTACTGGGGATCGAGCCCGAAACCCAAGCATGTGCCCTTGACCAGACTCGAACCTGAGACCATTTAGTCCTCAGGCCGACACTCTGTCCACTGAGCCAAACCAGCTAGGGTGATAGATCCTTTCTTAAGTGACTTTGTATCAAAAAACATGTTTCAGAAAATGATTTTATAGGTTTAATAATTTTATAATTTTTTAATGTGTTGTAGAAAAATCTGAATTTTATTAAACAAAATAAAAATCTATCTTCTTCCTCCTTCCAAATTTAATGATTTTCCTTTAAAATGCAAGTTTTCACTAAAAGAAAACACACACACACACACACACACACACACACACACAACAACAACAACAAAACAAAACAAACCCCAACAACCTGTTTTTAAAAACCTGAAGTTAATAACTGTTCTCTAATTTCCTTTCTCTCACAGACCTCCAAATTGTGGAAATTGGTTCCAGGCAGTGCCAGTTCCAAAAAGATAACAAAGGTATGCTATTTTGGAAAAGAAAAGGAAACAGAAGACTAGAGAGAGGGAGAGAGGGAGGGGGAAGAAATACCACATAATCTTTTATGGAAATCCAAAGTCCTTGAGTTGTATGCACTGTCCCAGAGACAACTGCCTGGGCGTCTGGCCTCAGACAGCACTTGGAAGCAAGGGAGACAGATGTCTGGCAAGGAGAGCATCCGGAAGGCAGGGATCTGTGAGTTGACAGCCATCTTTTATTTTCCTTTTCTCAGAGTGACACAGAACAAACTCCAAAAAGCATCAAAGTGATTTAGGCTATTTTCCATTTCTAAAATCTTTCTTCAGGTGGGGCACAAGGCCATCTTCCACAAAGGACAGATTTTGAAAGTGGATACATCTTGCCACCAAAAGTTAACCTTGCACACACCTGAAGGGTAGCAAACCAATAGGCAGAGACCAATCGGGCACCCAAAGCCTATTTATTTTCAAAAAATATTTATTGAACATAGACGCATAAAAAATTTTCCCCTCTGGTAAGCTCTTAAGTCTGCCTAGATATACCTGATCTTAAGGCCATCATCAATTTTCAGAACTCTCTACCAACCAACCACCCTGGCTAATGTTTGTTTCTCATTTTCCATGCGTTATTTAATTAAAACTTTTATATTACTTTTGAATGAAACATAAAATCACAGAAGTGTGTGTGTGAGAGAGAGTGTGTGTGTGTGTTTGTGTGCACGCGCACGTGTGAAAAGGAGAAGGAAACATAAATAGGTGTTTTACTCACAGGGGACTATGCCCCTTTTATTTCCAAAGGTGTGGTAGACTTTTGTTAAATAAGTACACTTGGCAATCTCATTATTTATAAGACCTATAGGATGTTGTAATGAGGTATTTTTTGAAAAAGAAAACTGAGTTGAACTTAACGGAATTCAAAGGGGGAGGAGGGGGAGAGATAGATAGATAGATAGATAGATAGATAGATAGATAGAGAGAGAGAGAGAGATTAATTTTAAAAAGAGTTCAGTGACTTGGTTACCCACTGAATTTCTTTGCCTGCCACGAACACCTAACTTTTTCTGAAGAAATGACTAACATGTTGAATATAAACTGTTGTATTCAAATAACTAGACACTAATTTAGGATAAAGCAGAGCTGAGTATCTTTGAAGGCAAAGGGCAAGAAGCTTTTTGAAAAGGAGAGACTGATTTGGGGGTGTGGAGCATGGGGGTACAAGCAGGGCTGCCAAGAGAGTGGGAAGGTAGAGGTTCGAACTTCGCAGCAGTCCTGTTTTACCAGTCAGGGATAAAGAGAGAAAAGGTGAAGATTTGTAATGGAGAAAAGCAAGCCCCATGTGCTCTTGATATTCCTTTAAAAAATGCATCCCTGGTGGGTGTTTCTCAGTGGTCAGAGCATCAGCCTGTGCACCAAAGGGTGGCGGGTTCGATTCCCAGTCAAAGGCATGTACCTGGATTGCAGGTTCCATCCCAGCCTGGTTGGGGCATATGCGGGAGGCAACCAATAGATGTGTCTCTCTGAAATCGATGCCTCTCTCTCTCTCTCCCTCTCTCTCTCCTTTATACTCTCTCTAAAAATCCACGGAAAAAAAAAATCCTTGGGTGAGGATTAACAACAACAACAAAATGTAGATATGCATGTGTGTGCATCCTCTGTTACCATCTACTGAGACCTGCCCAGTGAGTCCCGTCCAGGAGACCTGCTGGCTGTCTAGTAGGGCCTGCTGCTCTTGGTGGGTGCCTGGACATTTCTAAGAGTTATTAAATATCTGTAACATCACCCTGGCATGCTGTATATGGTTTATTAAGCATTTCTATCCTTCCATTTACCAGACTGTCCAAGTATAGGAAAAGCCTATAGGCCTTAGATATAACAATCTGTCTTTGCCACCTGCTGTAATCTGAATTTAGACTCCAAGGCAGCCCATGAAGTGTAGTGATATAACGTTACTTGGCTATATGTTTTCAAACCTTTCTTAGGAAGTCCCAGGCTGTGGCCTGGATACCACAGGTGCTTAGGGAGGTCCAACCTCTAAATATCTGGTCACCCTTTTTGTAAATGGAAACTAGGCCCCCGAATGCCTCCTTTCACCTTTAGGGCTGGGCTATTCCAAGCTAGCCCAGTTAGAAGGTGGCATGTGACCTGGCGCTGGGGTCAGTGAACTACCGTGGACAAATCCAGTATGCATTGGCTTTTCGAAAAGCTGGCTTTACTGACATAGAGCCACTTCCACTTGTGTAAGCACAGCCCACAGGTGCATTCATGCTGCAGCGGCAGAGCTGGAGAGATGTAACTGATCCCATGAGCCACAAAGCAGAATGTACGTACATGCCTTTTACAGGAAGTTTGCTGACTCCTGGCCCACAGAAAAGAACGAGGGAGTGGGCTGCTGCTGTGTGCCTACCTAGGACAGGTCTAGAGAAATCCGCTCCCTCCTCCAGATCAAGGGGACACACTGTTTCCTGAGGAGCCATGGCTGTTAGAACAACAGTCTCCCCATTCCTCCACCAGAAGCTCTAAGATTCGACTCTCCTTGCTGGACCGCAGGAAGAATGGAGGCTCATTCAGAACTTGCTCATGCTGTGTTCATACCCTGAGCCTGAATCTTTGTATAAAGGTCACTCCTCCAGAGAGAACGATGCTCTGAGTTCCACTCCCAGGCTTAGAATATTAGCCTTAAAAAAACACACAAATGTGCAGGAGAACACTCTAACGGCAATCTGTGAAAATAAAAGTTCAGTGTTTCAGTTGACTTCTCTAGAAGTTTTAACAGTATTTAATCTGCCTTCATGCACCTAGGAAAAACTGTAATTGAAAAATTAAATTGATCATGTGATTTTTAAAATTCCAAGGTTCAAGATTTGTTGTGGGGACAAAAAGCAGGATCTGAAATAAAGGCTTTAGACCCTTTAGTGAATCTAAACAACGTACAAGAAAAACGGAAAGCCACTGGGAATTTTTAATATCACAAGTTAAGAAGACAATGCACTTTAAAAATAAAAGTATTGGAGCATAGTTATGTCCTGGGAGGCACAGAACAGCAACAGACAGGAAAGGATCAAGTTCCCCCTGCAGGGACTGGTCAGGTCCCAGACCCCTCTGCAACTCACGGGAATGTTGCCCCATTTTCCTATTGCATGCCAAAGAACAATGAGCTGATTTTAAAAAGTGACAATTTCTCTAATATTTCTGAAGTCAGGATGAAACATTAATGAAAAACCACTGCAATTCACTTACTGCATTGTGAAGAAAAAAATGGATTCAGACAAAACTAGTTACACTATTACAAAGCTGAGTAAGTGGGGAGGATCAGAGGGAGTTAGAAGATGTTTATCATGTGGAGGGAGATATGCTGTAGAAAACATAAAACCGACTTGGCAGCTATTTTAAACACAATTTTCTGTGTATCTATTTTACAATGCCATAAATCTGGAATTGCATATAATACACATTCTCTCAAAGGAAATATTATTGAACATTGAGTGGGGAAACAATTTAATAGTGTTTATCTGATATTCCTATTTCCCCTAACTGAAAATGAATAAAGAGTCAATATTATCATTATACAGAATTTACAAAGTATAACTTCTCTCTCCCCTTCATATCCATTGCATGAATGATCGAACAGAGCCTTGAGCAAGTAATCCAACATACTCTCATACTGATGAATGACTTTGGGTGTAAAATTTTCCATTTATGTTGTGAATTATATTTTCTGATATCCTTCTTGATTATCCTTAACCTTCATTTGGAAGCCAATATACATCCCTCACGGTTGAAAACAAACAAAACCTATCATCTTTTAAATGCCACTGCCAAGAAACAAATAGTGTGTTTTACAATTCTCAATAAGACTTCACATGGAACTGAGGTGGGGGGGAGTGGGGGAAGGAGAGTAGGAAAAGACATTTAAACAGTTTCCTAAAAATCACTGAAATTCCTTATTCTCTTTCACTGAGAACATAACCTTCAGAGGTCTATATTTAATTTTCTTTCAGACCTTTCTATCTATTCCAAATGTGTTCATTTCTTTTGGGCATGGGAAAATGCAAAGAAGGGAAAATAAACATATCTATATATATATCTATATATATATCTATATATAGATATATATATAGAGAGAGAGAGAGCATCCATGAAGTAAATACCTAAAATGATAGTTAAAGAAATATTGGAGGAGCAACCTTCCTCATTTGTCCTTATTTTGAGTATAAGAAACCTTATCTACTCTTACATGCCAAGGTGTTCCATGGTAATCATGATCCATAACAACTGTGGACCTTATATTTTATAGCATTTTAGATTTATCAGGCCTCATAACTATTTTAAGTGGGAAGAAATGGAAGCTCCAGGTGTTAACTAACGTGCCCACGGTCACATGACTTAAAGTGGAATAGTCTTTTGGGAAGAAATGTAGAGATTTTTTGTATACAAATAGTCAGTATAAATACCACACAAATCACCCAGACTAACTAAGGTGTTTCTTTCAAGATCCTCTTTATGTCCTGCTAAATGTTTAAAATAACAAGTTATAATCGGGTGATTATGAACATCAGCCTGGATGCAGCTGTAAAGGAACGGACTTTGCTTATATGTGGGCTGGAAACTGGCTAGATTAGAGCCATTGCTAAAGGGACCTGCCATAATTGTATGTCTAATGAATTAACCTAAGAATGTATAGTTGAAAGAGGAAGGAAGGGATTGCAAAAATATTTGTAAAAACAGTGGGAAAACTCTATCATCTGATTAGGGAGGGAGAAACACAGAGATCACAGAGGTCACAATTATTACACCATTACGTTAGCCCCCTTCACTTCTTGATTAGCCTGAGCTCTAAAGGCTACAGGACCCCAAGGAGGGGTGTTTGACACTGAACCCATGCCTCTCTCTTGGACTGTGTCACTCTACAGGGAGTGCTCTGGAATGCTGTGGGAGAGCTCTTTGATTGTTGGGACAACTAGGGGCCTTGCTGGAATTTAATTGGCAGGGCCAGGAATGCTAAGAGTCCTACACTGCAGTGGACCGTCCTGTGCCAAGAAAGGATCGTCTAGTGTCACACCTGATTTTCAAATACCCTGGTGGACAGTCACCACAGGTGAGAGACCTGTTTATAAGTTTCGGAACTTAGAGCTTGATTGACCCTAACTTTAATAGAAAGTATTTTTTATGCACAGTATTTTCCAGCAACACTAATAAATGTAAGTTGAGAGAAAACTATGCTTTGTTTTGTGCAAATATTTGCCATTCTGGAAATTCAAGTCACGTGCAGCAATACTGCAAACAGATCGTGTGGACCAGACTCTATTGGCGGCATCCCATTCATGTAATTCTGCACAGTACAGCAACCATCGGACTCCTTCATCCTGTCATCTTCTTTACTCCTTTCCCAGAGTTTACATATGGAGATACTTATTCTCTATACTTTCATTTTATTTTTTCACTTATGTTAGGTTGAAGCTGGGGCATTATATTGATTTTTTTAACTGTGTGCATTGGTAGGTTATACTCTGTATACATTTTATTTGGGATGGTAAAGGAGACAATGTGTCTGGTAGGAGTGAGAGCCAGGGCTGTGGACCATTCTTTCTTTTTCTGGATAATCTCTCACTCATGGCCTAGGTGCTAGTAATATGCTATCTCCTGGTATTCCTGAACACTCGTTCTTCATCTATTTCACCTGTACCCAACTCTTAAAAGCAGCAGTGTTCCCCATAGTTTCATCCCCACCTAAGTTTAATCCTCACAGGAGGATATTTTTCCATTTATTTTTAGAAAGAGTGGAAGGGAGGGGGAGAGGCAGAGAGAGATTTTGATGTGACAGAGATAAATCTATTCTTACTGATTTATCTCTCCCTCTTACTTCTTGGACTTTGACTAATACTTATTGGCCAAATTGCTCCCACCTCTTTTGCTGAATTTCATTCCACATTTTCATTCGTCACTGTATAGTAGTTAGACATCCTACCAGTGCAGTATCTCGAATGAAGCAAGTCCAAAACAGAACCCATTATCTTCCATGCAAAGTCTGCTCCACCTGTATCTTTTATTTT
>NW_006289416.1:530418-533837 GCF_000327345.1 Myotis davidii
TCCTTGACGAGAATCAAACCTGGGATTCTTCAGTTCAAAGGCTGACACTATCCACTGAAGCAAACTGGCTAGGGTGTATCTTAGTAATCTTTGTATCCCAAGCCCTGATACAAAATTGGACACACAACAGGCACCAAGAAAGTAGCCGATGAACCACCAAATTAATGTCTGTAGCCAAAACCTGTAGAAAGAAAGCCAGCAAGCACCTCGGATACCCATTTGGTGGGCAGAAACTGAAGTTCTGCTAAAGTTTCTGATTCACACAGAAAGCAGAAGGAGCCAAAATGTATTGAAAGAAGCAGAACTACTCAAATTAAAGAGGAAATGACAGTTGGATTAAGCAGCGGTTGACAACTGTTGGGAATTGTTTAAAAAAGGTGACTTACACTTTTACATTAAAAAAAAAACTTGTGTGGCCCAGCCGGTGTGGCTCAGTGGTTGAGTGTCAACCTATGAACCAGGAGGTCATGGTTCAATTCCCGGTCAGGGCACATGCCTGGGTTGAGGGCTTCATGCCCAGTGTGGGGTTTGCAGGAGGCAGCTGATCAATGATTCTCTCTCATCATTAATGTTTCTACCACTCTCTCTCTCCCTTCCTCTCTGAAATCAATCAAAATATTTTTTTAAAAAAAATCTCTTGTACCTCTGTATTTAAAATACAGGAGTCTTTGAGAGTTGTGCTTAACACTTTCCTCCACACTCTGGAGTCATGGGCTCCATTTGCAGACTCTTAAAAGTTTAATAAGAGTGACATGTTTAAAGAAATGACTAAGAATTCTTAGCAACATTTCTGTGTCCTTAACAAAAATTCAAATTATATTTTACAAAAAACAAAAGCTAAAAATAATACCCCATGTTGGATGACACAGGTAAACAGCATACATTTCTGAAGAGGAATTTGTTAGTGGGTATAGCTAACATTATAATGATCATATCATTTGACTCAGGAACTCTGAAAATAAAATGCTGGTGTTGTGCCTAACACTTTCAATAAAAATCCTAACTTCGCTTAAACTGTGTTTTTGAGAAGTAAAACAAAACACCCATGGAAACACCTATGGGAAACCAAGACACCAAATTCATATCACATCACAAATTTTTAAAATTTTAATGCCTGGACCACATTCTAGGTCAACTGAATCAGAATCCCAGGGGCTGGAGCCCAGGTATCAAGCATTTTTTTGAAAGCCCCCACTATTGAGAACCACTAATCTACATGAAAACAGTTTTCCCCAATTGTCAACCATCTCCCTGGAAGGAAACCTGTATCTTCATAATTATCTTCATTGTTAATCTCATTCTTAAAAAGAGAAAGCAAATGAAATATTCTTACTATCAAAGAAAGATAAATAACACAGTGTAGTTTAAAGAACTGTCTTCAGTCAGGGATGCTGGTTTTTATGTTAGTTGATTTCTTCCCTACTTTGAAAATACATTTTCAACATAAAATTTAAATTTCAATAAATGATCACATTGGAACATTTTGATGTTTTTAGGCCAAAGGAAAAAAGAGCCTGGAGAATAAAAAATTTTATAGGAAACTGAGATGTAAAAAGAAAATTTGCTACTTTAGGGATATTTCCCCCCGTAGCATCATTTTAATAGTTTTTTCGGGCAGTTCTTGCAGTGGGAAAAATGTGTTTAATCCCTTTAATCAAATTTTAAATGGTACAATCATATCATTTTTTCAGGGATTCACTTAATAGTGATGGTGATTTCAGACAACTAAGAGAAGTGTGTGGTCAGTAATCCTAAGACAGCTTCCTGGCAGGCATGTACTGATGAGAAGGTAACAGAGGGAGAACTGTGGGGACACGGGGCTCCAAGCCTTCCTTCCTGAGGGCTCCCTTTCTCCTTCAGGTTCTCACATCTTTACTCTCATTGCAGCCAGTTTAGCCTGACTTGGGGATATACCTGCCCCTTTTAAACTGGCATAGTTAAGAAAATCGTCTTAAATTTTTTTATATGACAGGATACTTTTTCCAATTATTTACTAAAAACTAAAGAAAGAAGAGGAAAATAAAATAGTTAAAAATGGGGAATTTATAATACATAAACTTGTGATCAGTAGTGGCTAATAGTGCAATTTGGCTAGTATAAATTAACAACTCTGGAATTTATCTTGGTCATTGGATATTAAAATGCTGTTTGTTACACTGACTTTTTCTGCTCTTTTTAAAGGTAAGTGCCTT
The DNA here is from genome assembly GCF_000327345.1 of Myotis davidii. Lineage (NCBI taxonomy): Eukaryota > Metazoa > Chordata > Mammalia > Chiroptera > Vespertilionidae > Myotis > Myotis davidii. The sequence goes on from NW_006289416.1 coordinate 532,611, forward strand.
ACTCTCAATTCCAACTTCACCCACAGTAAAACTTCTTATTTCAAACATTGTGCATCTTCTAGGGAGTATTTTTAAAAAATGTTTAATCTCAATCCATATAAAGCAATATAATTTATATATCTATCTGGTACACACGTATGTCATACTTGCAATAAATACAAACTTCATGAGTCTCATTATACACGTACTATGATGTATTTCCTCTTCTATCCATTTCTTCAAATGCTAACAGTGACCTCATAAATTGATTTGATAGCCTACTACTGAATAGTAGTAGCAGATTTCCATCTTAGGCTAGTATTGAAGGTACAGGGAAGCTCATCTATAGATCATAGGCACAATAATGATCCTTTCTCAGTTTTATCAATATAACTCTGCTTCTTTGGAATTCCAGCACCTTCTGGTTGATTCAGTCACTTAACATACAGTAAGGACTATAACATAACAGGGGTGTAAGGATAACTGAGCCACAATCAAGGCATTAACTGTTAGTATCCACATAAGTTAATTCAAGTTCTAGCTGCTTACAAGCAGAGGAAGCAGAGAGGATGAAGCCAAGTGCTGGTCCAAGGTCCCGTCTGGATCAAGAAGAAAGAGCTGAAGCACCAGAATCCAGAATGATGAAGGTATCTTTTCTCTCTCACTCAGTTCTAGTGCCAGGAAGGGGTAGCAAAAAATATCCTATCTAATAAAAGAGAAACATGGTAATTAGCCGTACATCCACTACCCTTCCCATTGGCTAATCAGGGTGATATGCAAATTAACTGCCAGCCAAGATGGCGGCCGGCAGCCAGGCTACTGACAGGAACAGGAGGCCTGCTTGCTTCAGTGATGGAGGACTCCAATGTTCCCCGACTGCCGCTGCTGGGCTCTGAGCTGCTAAGACACATTGTTACAAATATAGAAGCTAAACAAAACCCCAGAAACATGTTTTCAGTCAGCCGGGATCTCAGAGCTGGAGTCGCAACAAAGTTTTAAATACAGAAAGTAAACAAAGCCAGAAACCTGCTTTTAGCAGCGAGGTCTCACAGCTAAAGCCGGCTCTCAGCTCCAGTGACAGCCATAAAAGGTAAATAAATCCCAGAATAAAAAAGAAAAAAGGAATAAAAGAGAGGTTGGGAGCTTCAGTCACCCGCCAGCCTGAAAACAGCCCTCAGCCCCTCACCCAGACTGGCCAGGCACCCCAGTGGGGACCCCCACCCTGAAGGGTGTGTGACCAGCTGCAAA
>NW_006289416.1:534855-542321 GCF_000327345.1 Myotis davidii
CCGCCCACGCCGAGTGCACAAATTTTTGTGCACCGGGCCTCTAGTATATATATATTGATGAGAGGATTACAGATGTCCCCATTTTCCCCCACTGATAAAGAATACATTTTGAGTGATACATTTAGTTCTCTTGAATGATGAATAAATGAATTAATCAATATTCAGAGCCCTAAGCCAATATTTGTGTGTGTTTTTTAATTCATAATGGTATAAAAAATTGTCCTCACATTTTGCTTGGGTAATTTAAAATCTGTGTTATTTCATTTACATGAATTATAAAGTCTTGAATGGGAATGTTGATTACAGGTGACAAATGATGGGGACCTAATTGGGAATCCTATAATAACCTTTATAAAGGGGGATTTAGATTCTTTAACAAGCACTGAAATTAATTCCAAGGACAGCTTATGAGGTAATCAGGTGATTGTTTTCTCCATGGATTTCCTTTTGAAAAAAATCAGCTTCTTAATTTCTTTAGGGCTCTGGCTGTTCAGCATCTGCCTCAATACAAACAACTCTGACGCCACCGCTCCTGGGAGACAGACTGCTATTTGTCAAATGTGACATTAGGATGAAAATTGAGGATTCAGGATTACAATCAGGTATCTTTACTCAAGATTTGCAGATGTGACTAAAATGAGAAAACACTCCTTTCACGGGATTTTGCAGAAGGATTTCCTCACATTTATTAAGGAAAGTAACTTTAATTTTGATAACTTTGGCCTTTGTTTCCATTCTCCCTCCCCCTCACCCAAGTCCCTCGACTCCTCAGAGACCTAGCCTTTCCCCAGGATAATCAGCCACCTGCGAGGCAGCAGAGGAGAGCAGCCTGAACCTGACTAATAGTCACATGGTCCCGGCCTCTGGCAGGGTAAAGACAACATCTTGACCTAAGTTATGTTTCAGCTCTAGAGCCCTAAGGTGGGCTACTTTCCCATTAGAGCAGTGATGGTGAACCTTTGGAGCTCGGCGTGTCAGCATTTTGAGAAACCCTAACTAAACTCTGGTGCCGTGTCACATAGAGAAATTTTTTTGATATTTGCAACCATAGTAAAACAAAGACTTATATTTTTGATATTTATTTTATATATTTAAATGCCATTTAACAAAGAAAAATCAACCAAAAAAATGAGTTCGCGTGTCACCTCTGACATGCGTGTCATAGGTTTGCCATCACTGCATTAGAGCTAACAGAGAAGTCAGGGTAGGGGAGCTGAATCCAAAACACAGTCCCTCTGACTGCCCCTATAGAGGCACTGACTTAAAGCAACAACATGGAATAAAAGGAGAGGGATGAAGGGAAAAATCCTGAATTCTCCTGATTTTTAACCAAGAGCAATTTAGAAAGTGCTAAATTGGATGAAGCAGACTGGCTGTGGCTGTGACTAGATTAAGTTTTTCTGCTGTCTGTCAGAAATAGGGAATTAGAGTTAGAATATAAATGTATTGACAGGAATAAAAAAATTATATTCTGTGACTGTGAAATCCATGTGCATTACAAGACTGATTGATTTTTCTCAGTTTCCACTGATTAAATTTTATATGTGAATATTCAGTTAAGCCTAAATTCTATCCAGAAACAGCAGCCCCATGGTCTGCCATCTGCAAAGGATGGAGAGCTGATTCTGACTGAGCCCTCTGACCTTGACCTGGTCTTACCCGAGGTCATTTTTAGAGCTGGAATGGCCTCATAGGTCCAGCCCAGGCTCCACGATGGACAGTCCTGCCTGGAAGCAATTGGGCCTATCCAGGTCCTTAGTCCGGCCTAAGAGGTGAAATGTGCAGCCAAGCCCTGCTCACATCCATGACAGAACCACCATCATGTGTCAATGTCACAAGCAGGACCTGACCCTTCTGCTCACCTCCTTCCTAATGTCTCGTTGCATTCTCACATTTCCCCTGAGTTTTCCAAACTAGGTCAGTTCATAAGCTAGGGACTCTCAGGTTCCATGTCAGTGAAGTGTTGGGTTCTCTTCAATTTACTTTTATAGCAGGATGGTTGAATTTCTGCCAGAGGTTTCTAAGAAAGACACACATTGACCAGAGTCATTCTGAAGCAATAAAGAAGAGTTAGAGGCCATTGCACACTTGGGCAAATGAATTTTCACCATTAACTAACACATCTTTCCCTGATAAATGAGAAAGATGTTAAAATGCTGTACAAGATTAGGCAGATGTTTTTGCTTTCCATAAGGACTGACAAGCAACTGAATGTGACCTTTACCTTAGACCAGCCGTTGGCAAACTACGGCCCGCGGGCCGGATCCAGCCCGTTTGAAATGAATAAAACTAAAAAAAAAAAGACTGTACCCTTTTATGTAATGATGTTTACTTTGAATTTATACTAGTTCACACAAACACTCCATCCATGCTTTTGTTCCGGCCCTCCGGTCCAGTTTAAGAACCCATTGTGGCCCTGAAGTGAAAAAGTTTGCCCACCCCTGCCTTAGACTAACAGGGCAAATATTCATAAAATGGTTGTTTAGGGGATCTTGTGATACATACCTATACCCTGGGAGTTACAGACTGAAACTTTAACTATAGAATTCGATAAAAGCATCATGGAGACACATTTGATACAAACACATTCTTCATAGTGAGTTTATGAAAACCAAATAGTAGTAATGGTCAAGCCATCTTGCAATATTGTTCTAAACAAGCAAATATGATAAATGTATGCAATTCCTGAAAGGGACAATTTTGCCAGCAATATTATTCAGTTTCTATCAAGTGAATTCCACACCCCAGTCAGAAGCCCAAAGAGAACAGCTCTGCTTAACTTTGCAGAACTTCCATGTCTAAATACTGCAATTTGGGGGAATTCACCCAACAACATGATGCGGGTTGTTCTATGCAGGACACAGTGCACCCTGCAATAATACCTGGGGCTAAGCCACATTTGATTTTTATAATGGCCCATGCAAAGGCCTGGGCTCTCCCGTCTGCATGACTCTGGGTCATGGACATTAGAAGAAACACGTCTTTAGTACTCAGGCAATGCTCTTTGAGACCTGGTCTGGAGAACAAAGGAAATGAACATACCAGAATGTCAGCAGATTGCTTCGATGTCCTGACCCCTGCTTAAGCTGCAGAGTTAGGCCAGCGCTCTGCTTACAGATGTGAAGTGGTGACTCTGTAAGAGGAAGGGAGGGATACCCTGAAAAAATAAAGTCTTCTAAATCCATTAGAATGACGTCCTGTGATAGTCCAATATCCTCTAGGATCAGATAATTACTCCCAGTACCAGTTAGCCAGGAACTAGATCTAGGAACTGGATCACATTCAGGGAAGTCAGTTAAAAAGATTTCCAGATAGTACAGCACCTACTAGTACAAAGGTATTTAAGACAGAAAATTAAAGAGAGAAATGGACTCTAGTCAATGTGCATAAATACTCAGTAATTACATGCAGCATTCCCTAGTGTCCAACATTGGGTAAATATTTATTGAAAATCCTCAACAATTCTGAAAAGTACTATCTGTACTATCATAATTTATTTTTACACATAAAAAAACACAAGCTTAAAAAGAAGAATCAATGGCCTGAGGACCTATAGCGGGTAAGAGGAAGACCAAGGATTCGAGCTCAGGCAGTAGAACCTCAGGCCAGAACTCTGCCCTGTACCATGGGTACTTCCCCTAGGTTACTTGCAGTGCTGTAACTTCTCATGCAATGAATGGACAGCACAGCCAATTTGTAGAGAAGCTTCTGCTCATTACTAAAAGAGAACGCTACAGAAGAATCAAAGCACTCATACATTTTAAGGACCTAGGAAGCTGCCAATAAAGTTTCCAAGACATTTCATGAGAAACCTGGAGCTTATTAAGGGGTTGTCAATCATGTCATGTGGATTCTAACGCTGGACTAATTTATTTTAAAACTAGGAATGCAACATGCAAACTTTATGAAAAAAAATCCTAAAGAAAACCTGGGATATCTAACAACCAATTTATGAGTGAGTTATACATATCTCCAGATTATACCAATCCTTAGTCAATTTACAGAGAGCAAACCATTTCCCAGCTTTGGAGTCAATCCTCTGAGAGTGACTCTAGTAAAAACAACAGTCAATGGCTCAGCCACTAAGGAAGCTACTCTAAAGGACAGCTTGTAATCATGTTGACAGAGGCTTGAGAAACACCTAAGTCCAATCCCAAAGTCTTTACTGTACCCATCAGCCTGGAACATTGCTAAAAAGGGTCGTACCTTCAACAATTGTGGCTTTCCTGGGTTTAACCTCTTTTAATATCTCTCCACTTTTGGCACCCCAGCCCCTTGCCATGACCGTATCTATTGCCATGGTTATACTTACAGGCTGAGGATTCACAAATCTTTGGTCTGATTGCTCTTGAGCTCTGACTCTTCAGGATGTCAAATTGCCTTCAGTATGTTCTCCTTCACCTGGAACTCAACATGTCTAAAGCCCAGCCGCTCCTAACCCCCTTTCCCCACCTCAGGAATGACGTCATTTAACGTTCTGCCCTTTTTCTCTTCCTTCTTCATTGCCCTCCATATCGAACAGGTCCATAAATCTGGGCAAGTTTACCTCAGACACATCTTTCAAATCCATCTTTTTTTATTTTGTTGTATGTCCTACGTACAAATTTATGATATATCTAGGGCATTATACCACCTAACTTGTCTCCCAATATCTTATCTCCTCCCATTTTAATACGGTTTACATACAACTGAAGGAATTATATTGCTAAAACAAAAATTATATAATGCCATTCTCTTGGTAACAATCCACTAATGTGGCTTTCAAAATTGTTGGCAGGATATTCCAAACTCATTAGCTTATATAGGAGTTTCTTTACAACCTGCCTTAGCTTACCGTTTACAATTCATCTCTATCCCCCACTCCAAAGTTTGTTCATAATGATCTAATAACAGATCCCTTAAGTAGGCTACTGATTAGGAGTCAATGGGAACAAGATATTCTAGTGGTTAAGACAGAGGGCTTTTCAAGTGCACTGATGTGAAGTGAATCACAGACTTACCTCTTACCAATGTAATAAGCTATGTGTACACTCTAAGACAGATAAAAAAGGTTATCATCAGCAATGCTTAAGTGAATGAGTTAACTATTATAATCCTTATCATCAGGTATATAAAAAACTATACTTTAATGGAGAGCAAATTTTCAAAGAAGAAACACTGTGCAAATATGTTATTATTACTTAAGTAATGATGTCCTTAAGGCTTTTATTCTTTGGTCTCAAGAGGTTCTTAAAGTGCTAGTGTGGGAAGAAATTGAAATAGGTTTGTAGCAATGAAGAACTATCCTGCTGAGGATTTGATAATACTCACTTTTCTCTACCACTGACTTAGTAATTCATTGATTACATATGGTAGATCTTACATTTTGCTTTTATTTACTATGAGTTGTATTTCCAAATATACCTGAGTATAGAAATTTTATCTTATAGTTCTTGGCATCTCAACACTATATAGCCCAACACAAAATTCTTAGTAGACTATCAATAAATATTAAGTCAGAGTGAGTTATCATGCTAAAGATTGCTAATCCCTGTGGTAAATGCCAAAAATTAAATTCATGAGTTTCTGATGTTGGTGTACCATGATGTTTTTTCCCCAAGGAAATAAAGATTATACTTCATATAAGAAAAAAATATTTTACAATTTCTTTTGTTATGCTATACAAAGCAAAATGCCAATTAGCATGAGCCCATGGACACAGAAGTTAAAATGAAGTTTTGAGCAATTAAGTACTTTATAATGTTGATAAACAGAGTTCATAACATGGAAGCCATTTTTCTCCAGGTTACCTGCACTACTTGACATCAGTAAAGGGGCACAGTGCTTATAAAAAATCAGCTAATATCTGACTGCAAGTGAACAAGTGTGTGAGTCTGGCCTGTAGCTGGAGGCCATCTCACTATGCCTCCTTGGGAAAATGTTGTTCCTCTCAAATATTCTGTCTCCATGAATTTATAACTTATAAATGTTTCTTTAGATAGCCATATTTTAAGGATTCAAAAAATCCTGTCCACAAGTTGTTCTGAGCTTCATTAAAATCCACTTATGGGGTATAGGTATAACTAATGATATTAGCAGTAACTATGTGCCAGGCACCATTCTAGGCACTTCACACATACTAACTGGTGGGTATCACTACCTACATTTTACAGATGTGACAACTGAGGTTTAGGGGTACAGCCTCAGTTTGCACACAGTCTGTCCATTCCAGGAGCTCTGCTCTAAACCACCATGCCATTCTGCTCACATAAAGTAGAATTCGATAAGTGCTAAGAGTTTTAGACAACTCTTTAGGAACTCAAAGGAAGAAGAAAGTACTTCCTATTAAAGTTCCGGAAAGACCTCAAGGAGAAATTCGTGCAGGGATTCTGACTGGCAGAGATGAAATAGGCATGATAACCTACTAGTCTAATAGGTTATTTTGAATTGTAATCCAGAAATCAAGAAGTTTTCCATTGGGAGGACTAACACACTGAAACTCACAGGATGAAACACCAGGAATGAGGATGAAGTTGAGAAACTTCAGCTGCACATGTGTAGGATGATTGCTTCCTGGCACGAGTACAGCTCATGTGAAAAAGATGAAGAGATTTTGGCCAAATGGAAGGTCAGAAGAAGCCAAGAGCATTAGATGGATGCCAAGAAAATTAACCTGACCCTAAGTGGCATAGAAGTATATCACATAGAAAGGGGAGTAATTACCCTAAATGCAGCAGAACTGGAATTCAGCTGTGGGCATCGCATTAAGGAAGGATGCTGACAACCAGGACAGAATTCAGAGCAGAATGGGAGACCATCAAAAAGCCATGCCACAAGTGAAAGAAATGCTGAAAGCACTGGAGAAACGTAGAAGGCTCTGAGAAGCATGATCACTGTCTTCAAATATTTCAAGGCCTGTCTTAGAAAGAACAATCTGTGCAGAGTCACTCATGATATAAAAATAGAACCAATGGGAGGATAATAGAACAAATAAATCAACTAATATTAATGCCAACTCTGTATTAGCTATGGGGGAGGAGGAATGTTACTGAGGTAAAAGAAGTAATCAATACTCATAGGGCCTACATGCTAGCCAGAGACAAGATAATGCTTTTAACAAGAATCCTCATCTTTCTGGGTAGGGAGTGCATAATATGAAAGGAAAGATATTGGTAACTAGTCTTTACCAATTTGGAGAAGCCAAAGTTGAGGAAAGTGGTGAGACAGTGTTTTAAGGATAAAAGAGGCTTGGAATTTGAGCTAAACTTTGACAGATGAATCCGTTTACAAAAGTCACCACCCCAAAGCCAAAATATTTAGCAAACAAAACTGCAAACAGATTACTGAAAATTCTCAGAGAATCCACTTAGGGTTTAAGAATGTACAACAATTCTCTGCAATACACCGCTTCTCAAACTGTTCCTAAGAGGTGATATGACTCCTTGCTCTTCTTTTCTCAAAACAGTACTCCCCGCCCCTGCCACCCG
>NW_006289416.1:542472-557058 GCF_000327345.1 Myotis davidii
ACAAGGGAAGAGAAATGGGTACTGCTTCTTCAAGATAGTAGGTCAGAAAAGAAAAGTAAAAATGGTCTGAGAATAGAGAACAAGGGGACCCCATAAATGAGGAGAAACAGCCTCTCTGAATTGTTCAAAGGCTGCCCGATACTTCCACCTAAACCTCGGGAGTTTTCCTATTATCTCCAGACTGAAAAACACAGACAGATAAGAAATTTGTCATTCAGTCAGCATTGGGTGGGAAAAAATGCCCAGGCCTGGGAGTCAAACTTTTACATTCTTGCCCTGCCACTCATCAGCTGTCTAGATTTGGTCAACTCATGTAGCCTCATTATGCCTCAGTTTCCTTCTCTGTAAACTGTGGATAGCCACTTCTGCATGGAGTTTTCGTGAAGATTAATGAAACATTATTCCTAAAATGCTGCACACGTTCTGTAATTCCACTCCTACCATTACCACCATAACCTATAGATGTCTAGTGATAGATGTTTTTTTGGCAGCTCAGATACCTCTGTTCTTTGGAAATTATACCACTTTTTGGAAAAGTTCAAGATGAGTTTATCTAAGATCACTTTCTGATTTCTTCAATTTCATGCATTTTAAAGGGTTTGCAACTTCTTATTAGTAAGGGATTTCCATGGATTTACCTTTTTGCAAAAAGAGATTATGCTTTAGGGTGTTTTGTTTTGTAAAGAAGAGGTGGAGGTTCTGTGGGGGGATTGAATGGGAGGAAGGGGGTGGGAGGAAGGAGGCAGAGGAGGTGGGGTGAGAAGGAAGAAGAGGAGCTGCCACTTCTAGAGCCAGATCAAGTGATAAATCCTGTAGCACTTTAACTATAATATACTGGAAGATTAATACCATCTGAATAATCTGAGGTTGGCACAGAATGAAATGAAAGACAATTAATGTTTAATATGCTATTATTTAAAAAGAGTCTTCTGAAGTGAACTTTTTGCCTCCGTTTATTTTTATGTCTAAAGGGCACCCTGTCTTCACTATTCATACAGTTCCTGCAGGTGTCGCACACCAGTGCTGAAAGTGCTTATCAACAAGCTGGGCTCCCCATAACTCCCGCCTTCAGCAGGCAGGACTGGCAGGGGTTACTGCCTCATTCCTCCCGCATTCCTTCTGAGGTTTATGGAAGCCCTATTTGTCATGAGCTCTGCAAATTGTGGAACAAGAAGAAAAACAGGGTGAAATATCTCTGATAACATCTACTAATTCCGGAAGTTTCAGGTGGTTAAGTATACAAGTAACCAAAATGTTGTGATTTTTAAAAATTTTATCTTTAGCCCGGCTAGTGTGGCTCAGTAGTTGAGCATCAACCTATGAACCAAGAGGTCACGGTATGATTCCTGGTCAGGGCACATGCCAGGGTTGCGGGCTCAATCCCTAGTAGAGGAACGTGCAGGAGGCAGCTGATTAATGATTCTCTCTCATCATTGATGTTTCTCTCTCTCTCTCTCTCTCCCTTCCTCTCTGAAATCAATAAAAACATTTATTTTAATTTACTTTTATTGTTGAAAGTATTACAGATGTCCCCTTTGTTTGTTTGGTGTGTTTTTTTTCCCATTGACCCTCTCCACCTGCACGCCCCCCTCCCAGGCTTTCACCACTCTATTTTGTGAAGCACCAGGTTGGTTTCTTGGAAAGTCTAAACTAGGTTTATCTACAGCTAAGCAGAAAATATTTGCATACATGGCTCCAATTTTACCATGTATATTCTTAAGAGAAAGAAAAAAGTTTCAATCTGTATGTTCACTTAATTAAATACATCAAACAAATGGAGAATTACTTCAGTCATAGCTCACAGAGACAAGACTTGTTTACTCTGCTCACTTACAAACCCTGAGTGTCTGGTATCTGAGCTTTGTAAACCCATCGTTTATTCATCACTAAAATCACCTAGCAATGAATGGCCAGCTAATCAGCACTTACCTTGTCCAAACACTCCTCACCGTAGTTTTTCCCCCCCTCAAATAATCCACAGACTTCTCTATCACTAAGAAACAATTCCCTTCTCTCCATCCTTCCTTCCTTCTGTTTATACAAGCACTGGGGGTGTTTGCTCTTGGTGCTATCTTCTCTCTGTGAATGTCTTATCACCAGTCACGCCACACTCAGAGAGTGCTGCCAGGCCGAGCGCTGTGTCCCAAGGCACTTGGGAACTGCTGCCCCGCACGTTTACTACAATAACACAGCACATCTCGACTGAACTGCTTTCACCCGCTGCTTTTGGAAAATCTCCAGGCAGGGTCTGTGTTTACGTCAGCAAGACTGGTTCAAAACACCATCTCCAGGGTTTTAAACAGGCTCTGAAACACATTGTGCACTCGGCGCCGCTGGGGTCAGGGGGCGGCCTTCCAGCAAATCTGTTACTTCGCTTGTCCTTCTACTTATTGCACAGGGGCTCTGATTTCCTTTCAGATCATCTCACAAGCCATTTTGTTATTTTTTCCTAAATATTCTGCCAGAGCCTTGGCTAACAGACCCTTGCATTATTATGCCTGTTGTCTTCAGAATCCCTTATCTGTAAAGACCCTGCTGATTGAGGTAAGCTAAACTATGTTCTTTCCATCTGATTTTCTTTTTTCTTCAGCTTTAGGATCATAAAGTCTTTTGTTTACATTTTCAGATGTAAACACAAGTCTTATCTTGTTAAACTTGCCTTTGATTAGCACAGTTGCTATGCGATTTAATCCCTCGGTTAGCGTTTAACAAGAGCCTTATAAAAGGTTTTGTAAAAGACTGGACATATACAAAGGGGGCAGGGCAGGGATTACATACAGAGCTATGGGGACCATCAAAATGAAACTGTAGAATGTGGGGCTTAAAAACAATTTCTAAATATAATGTAAATTCCTTATTACTTACAAGATTTAAGTTGAAGAAATTCTCCCTTTGGCAATAATCATCAAGCACATAAATGTTAAATTATTTTCACAAACAAATGAGCACATCGAGATACTGCCACACCTAGACATCATGCTGGAAATTTATACACTCATCATGGACCTTCGTTTTGCTTACCACCTTCTAAAATCTGAGGTAAAACTCTTATTCTTCCCCCAAACTATACAAAAAAGCAATATTCCATCTAAGAAGGCTTTCTTACCGCACGCGAATTTAAAAAGAGGCCAAAACAAACATCACCTTTGATTATAAAATACACTGGTGAAACAATTTTAAAACAATAAAAAGAAACTATAAACACAACTGTAAACTATAACATGATGCTACTTAACAAAGGAGAACCCAGAACCCTCTCAAGCAAATAATTCCCATCTAATTTAAAGGGAATGAAATTCAAATAAACCACCAAAACCGCCCTTTCTAACATTTCTCATTCCCTCTGAAAGATAACACAAAGGACCTGAACAATAATTCCAAGAAAATAAAGAAGAATGAAGTATTGACAGAGTGGCTGTATGGATAACAGTATTCTAAAAGTTAAACATTAGAGGTTAATCGACATTATGGAAACCATTCTGGGAAGAGCAGGCCATTTGTGTTTCTTGAAGTAGACCCTCAACCTGCTTGCTATTAAACAGACTAATCATGGCTTAGAGAGTACACTCTAACACAGATACCAATTTCTCGGAGAAGGGACATAAGGGAAGAGTAGGCAGAAGCCAGGAAAAAAGCAGAAGAAATGGACAGATTCAAGTCACACAAATCCTCAGGCAGAGTGCTTTTCTGTGGGGTAGGCACATGAGAACTCCCTTCCCACTCACCTGTCTTTTCTAGGACAAGGGCAGCAAACACAACCACTGGGTTGGTGCCCTTTGTCCCAGCACTGAACACAAGAGGAAGAGCTGGTAGCCTCGCCAGAGACATACATTAATTCCATTAAAGAGTGGAAGAGCTGGCTTGGGTAATAGAGTCTGCCTCAGTAGATGTTTCTAAAAATAGGTAATTGTAAGGAAAGACTGAATTAGATAGTTTCAAAGCTCCAGCTCAAAAACAGGAATTGGCATACAAAACTTCTAAGCTATTCTTTTTTATGCATCTATTAAGATCCTATTTTAACCAGTCTCCCCAAATTAGCAACAGGGTTGATCTATATTCCTACTATATCTGATCTTGAGAAGTTTACATTCACACCATAACAAAAATCTTCTTTAAAGGTTAAAAAATTACAGTTTACTATCACTTAACAGTATGTACCTACGATCTACTAATAAAACTATAAGCCCCACCTATGCATTCACTCAAAAACTGATTTATTTAAAAAACTGTACTATTTGCTCTCTTCTTTGCTCTTAGATAAAAGACAGAAAGACCCAAACTGTCAAAAGAAGTCTGTAGCCCAAGTTATTGGTTTAGGAAGTTCTCAGAACCTTACCTCTTCGCAGGTTAAAAGTCTTCAGGGATGAGAAGCTTACGGGAGAAGCACAACACATCTCTGCCACCATGTGTCCTCATGGCCCAGCCCTCATTCCCCACCTCACACCACAGAGCGCTGCCTCCACCTCCAGGGCAGGGCAGGGCTGGGCTGGCAGCCTCCTTAAGGGCAGTGGAGTTCCTTCCCCAAGTGCAGAACCAATTCCCACTGCACAGGAGCTATTTAAAGAGGTGGGGCCTGCAGGACAAATGCGGCCTTCCAGCCTTCCTGTTTGTGTCCTCGCTCATATTTCCATCCACTTCCTAAGGAAGACTACAGAGTGTAGTAAGCCCTGAGAAGGCTGAGATTTATGGAAACAGTGTGCAAGGGCAATTTTTAGAAACAGGTCTTCCCTTTCCTTCTTTTCTCCACAAGCAGATATGAGGCTTTGGAAGTACTTTAAAAGTCAAAAGCAAAAACTATCTGTTGTGGTTTGGTAAAGGTTTTCTACTTCTGGAAGATTTTTTAATCTGAAATGTAGAAAGGAAAAAAATTGTGGATCATTAACCCAACATGTATTACATAGTAAAACAGAAAAAAATATATGCGACTTATGGTCAGAGGCAAGGGTTGGATTCAAAAAGCCTCTGCCTTTTACTAGCTTTAATTAAAGAAATTCACTCTGGGCCTCAGTTTCTTTGTCTGAATAAATGGGACTAATAACATGTAATTTAGATGTGTTATGAAATCTGCATTAATAACTGTAAAAGGCCCTATACTGTGCCTTACAGATGTCAGACCACGCTGTTGTTACATTGACTTATCTAATTTCCCAGCTGCTGTTAAAGTGTATCAGGCATTAGTAGCTAGATAAAAAGTACAAATACATCTTTCTTCTCTGCATTTGTTTGTTTGTGTATTGTCTGCCTTCCCCATTGGCACCAAGATGGTAGGAGAGCCAGAGACCTCATTGGTAAGACTGGTTTAACATATTCCCAGTACCAAGAACAGCTCTTGGCATATATTACTATGCAACATGCAATGTTTGGTTAAATAAATGAATAGATAAATGCATAGTTTCAGACAAAATCAAAGTACGATGCTGTACACATAAGTCTGAAATAAATGCGTATTGAATTAGTGAATGAACCACAACTTTTTTTCTATAGAGAAACATCCCAGGAAAATGCAATAATAGAATTTTAAGACAAGTTGAGCTGTTACAAACATTTGAGATAAATATGACTGTATGTTTTGTTAAATCACCCTGTCAAACATATTATTAAGATGGTTAATGTACACACCTCTTACATCATGAGCGTTAGGTACAATATTCAATATGAATTAATTCACTGAAAAAAAATTTAGCTTAGTTTAGAATGGACCTAAAATCATTCCTCAGGCCTATTTCTGTTAAAAATAGAAACTCTTTTCTGGTGCCCTGGAAGTCCTAGCTTGGTGGCAGTGGGATTTGACTTGATAAGGACTCATTGATTTCTTTAAAAGCACTACCCAGACAAGAAGGATAAAGACCTGTGGTCCCTTGTGGTTCTTATGAAACAACTACTAATGTTTAATGTAACATAACATGCCAGGAGACAGGACAGTCTCCGGGATCTGAAACAGATTTCATTCTGAGCCTTCACATGGTTGTCTGAGTCCAGTTCGGGCCACTCCAGGCCACTAAGAGACCAAACGTCGCTATTTGATAGCTGCTCATTAATCTATTATGTGTACAAAAGATAGAGACTTTTGTGGATATTTGTCCACGTCAGAAAATTACCAAGGAGGAAGAATCCTGAATCTTAAAGATCATGTGAAACAGAATTCCCTCTTACTTCTGAGGATTTCTCTGGCTTTGCTCGAGAAAAAGGAACATGATGCAGCCTCTCTCTTCCTCTCCTCTCTGCCCTCTCTTGGCTCCCACTTTACAGAGAGAACAAGAGCTCTCCTGCTGCAGACCTTTCGCAAGGCTTCAACATGGAGAAAAGATTTAAAGGCTCTCCTCTGAATGAAGTCATTTTAGTTCCAAAATATGAGGAAGCACTCCATAATCATAAACTATGAAAGTTCTACAGCTTTTGGCCGATGAAAAGGAATCTCTGAAAAACAGAGTGGTGGTCAAATAAAAATAGAATTTACTGCCTAGAGCAAGTATCTATCCTCTATATTTTTCTAAGGTCAAAGTTTCAGACACTGAAGATGTTTTTCCGCCACATCCCTTCTCCTCCTTCTCTCAAGCAGTTTCTCTACTGCTGGAGGCATTTTTAACTGAGTAATTAAGGATTCTAAGGAAGTTCTGAAATAGATTTTTGACAGCTTTCAGCAGCAAGGCTTTCTCTCCCCTGACATGTAGCCTCTGGCCTAACAAATGCCATCTACAGGGAGCTTGTGAGTTCAATTAGAGGGTTATCAGATGTGGCTTAAATGCCTCCCGGAACATGCACATTTGACCCTGGGGCAGGAGGCTGAATTGTGGAAACTGTCATCCAATAGTCAAGCTGCTTCTCCCTCTAATGTAAGAAAGCTTGTAGGCACTCACCCAGAGGCTCCGACAGCCTCTCCTGGGGATTCTGAGGAACCTGCCAGCTATTTCCTGGATTAATAGTGGGACTGCCCCGCTACCAACAGACTTAATCAATATATCAATGTGTTACTTGGTTAGTAAATAAAAAAATAACTTCAAGTTACTGATTACACAGTCTTCTTGTGCTATTTCTATCATTATTTGAGACCATGTATCTAATTTTAATGAATATTTATCAAATACTATAGAAAATATAATAAACATCGTGTAAGAGGAGAGACGACTTACAGGCAAGACTAAAAGGAGCAAATGTAGAGCACATTATCACAGATTCTGCCGTTACTGGGCATGTGCACTGCACAACAGAACAATGATGAATCTCTCCTTTTGCCTGATAGGACAGCTGATTACCTGTCTGCTGACTCTAGTAACTATGCCTCGTTAGAAATAAAATAAGTAAAGCAAAGTTATAATGAAAGATTAATCTTAGTAATAAGAAAGGTCTGTGATAGCAAGTTCATTCTAAGAATTTAGTGATATTTCTTTTCCTAAATGAGAAATAAAGGGGATAATATTTCTCCTTCTTCTTCTCCCTTTCAATTTGCTGTGGACAAGGGCTCTTCTAGATGCTCCGAAGACACAAGATGTGTAAGAAGTGGGTTCCTATTCTTCATCAATTCATGAACTGGTAAGACAGGTACAGAGATAACTATAGTACAAAGGTAGTGTGTGGTAAAGGGGGAAGTACAGCCTAATATCAAGAGTGCAGGCACAAAGTGAGAAAGACATAGGCCAGCCGTGGGCAAACTACGGCCCGCGGGCCAGATCCGGCCCGTTTGAAATGAATAAAACTAAAAAAAAAAAAAATGATGTAATGATGTTTACTTTGAATTTATATTAGTTCACACAGACACTCCACCCATGTTTTTGTTTCGGCCCTCCGGTCCAGTTTAAGAACCCATTGTGGCCCTCGAGTCAAAAAATTTTCCCACCCCTGACATAGGCTTAAATTCTGGCTTTGCCACACCCATGCTATATAATCTTGAGCAAATTTCTTAATTCCTCTAAGCCTTGCCTTCCTCATGGGTAAAATATAAAACATATTAGACCTGCCTCATAGGGAGACGGTGAAAATAAAATGAATTTATGAATGCAAATCCTTAACAAAGTGCCTGGGTTTTGGAAGTCCTCAGTAAATGGCACTGATGCAGAAGAAAACTATTAAAAGATAAAGTGCCATGAACATTCAATGGAGAAAAAAACACACAGTCTAACCATAACTAAAATAAGAGATATACAATTTTCTAGCCAGGAAACTGCCCTCTTAGAATAGTGTGAATGTGCAGACTATCTTTGATTTATATCCCTTAAGCTTGTAAGATAATGTGTACAAGAGTGCCTGGGAAGAAGAGTGGCACAGCCACCCCTAACGTCCCCACTGCCATCCCCCCTTCTTTTCTGGGATGCCTCACCATGGCCTTGTGTCTAACTTCAGCCTGTGCTCGTCTCCATCACAGCAAATGGCCTTGTAGTCTCTTCTCTCTCTCCCACAAAACTACTTCTCTCTCAACAGGAGAGATGGTCTCAAAGGCTACCTTATATGTAGGAGAAAACATCCAGAGCATAAAAATGAAAACTTCTATTTCTGGCAATGATGGATTAAGTGGGACTGGATCAGCCTTTCCAATGTAAATAACTGGAAAACTGGATAAAATATGTGAAAAACTGTTTATAGATATTCGATTAAAGGAAGCACAAAATGTGCTCCCTGAGAAAAGGGGAACATCTGCAGTGAGTTCCACAGTCATCCCATCTTTCAGCCTGAAAGCACATTCCAGACCAGCAGTGCAGTGAGAGGAAACCCAAGAACACTGGGGCCTCAGGGGGTTACGGGGCCACAGAACAGAGTGCACTGAGGCTAAGGCAGATGGAATTCTCTAGGAAAAGTACACACAGGGAGGATCTATGTAGACAAGGAGCTCAAGAAATCGATACAGGGGTTTCCTTGAGTTTGCTGCTGAATATTAAGTTGACATACACAAGGTCAACTTCATAATTATGGGCAAAAAAACAAATGAAGATCTATAAGTACCCAATTCCCAGATCTGCCAGAGTGCTAGGAGGCACTTGAGTTGTTACCAGCCAGAATAGGAAGTCTTTGCTGGTTACCTGGGCTTAAGGTCACAACACCAAAAAATGGTTTAGTAATCTGACTAGTGGCCCAGTGCACGGATTCATGCACATTGAAAAAAAATTAATTAGAAGGAATATTTTAATATTGCTATTTGCCCTTTCTCTATAATAAAAGTGTCAACCAAATTCATGATCAACAATGACAAATCAAAACACATGTGTACAATTGGCACCAGCAAGAGCTTTATATGTATCATGCATGCATGAGTCAACATTTATTTTTAAATTGCCAGTGCACGTCATATGTATCAGCTGGTTGGTCAGTCAGGCGGTTGGACAGACGGATGATCGGTCACTTAGCCTTTTATATATACAGATACTTTAAAGTATCAGTTTAATGGTAGAGCTAACTCAGCCCTAGAGCAAAGACTATTGGAGACCTGCCCTAACAACCCTTTTAAAAGAAAGAAAGACAATAAAACTTTACACTAAATAAAACAACAAACAAAAAATATCACAAGTCCATCATTCAATTAAAAACTATGACACAGGCAAAGAATCCGAAAAAGAAGACATAGAAACAAACTCAAATGACAGAGCTGATGAATTAGTACAAAAGGATAATTATAATTATGCTCAATATACTTAAGAATTTCAAACAAAGAGGAGATAAATGAAAGATTAAAAAGAGTAAGATTTTAGAGTTTTTAAAATTTGAAATGAAAATATACCAGATGGAATTATCATAACATTAACTAATTTCCAAAGAAGAGACCAGTAAATTAAAAGGCAAAACAGTATAGAAAATACCTTATATGTCCTAATATGTCAATTTAAAAAAAATAAAAAATATTGAGTGGTAATACCAGTGCTGACACTGGAGTGCTCCTCTCAGGGACTGGATGACCCTGGGAGCAAGGGCATGCCCTCTCCAATGCACTGCTTTTCCTACCGCCATTGAGCCCTCCCTTCTCTCCAGGCCCCAGAGCAGGCATTGCATGGTGGCCCCGCAACTGGGGCACAAAGACAGCAGGACCTTCAGTTTGGGGAATATGATTACAGCTATGCTAGGGAAAATACCAAATTTAGGTATTACACAAATATGGCATAAAGACCAAGAATGTCCCGGATGATTTATGATGTGAAAGATCTGATGTGCAAATACATGTGCCCACTTTCACCTTCAGAGTAATCGGTGACAACCTGCACAGATGAAGGTACAAATAATAAGCTGGTGAAAAAGAGTTGCAGAATCTACCACAAACATTTTGAAAGCCAATGCAAGTATTTGCTTTGTAGTTCCTGACCCCATAATGCCTGATCCTTCCAAACAACCAAACTTAATCCTATTTGTTCATTACAGGAATTGGCTGTTTATTATCATGGCTGGAGACTTCCTGAATATACCCTTTCCCAGAAAGGAAGAATCCTATGTAATAAAACCGTGGTATGCAAATTGTCCCCTCAACCGACCAGGAGTTCATCCAGGAGTTCGACCTGGGGGCAGGGCCAGCTGGGGGACAGGAGGGAGGCCCCTGCTGGTGGTGGCAGTAGCAGCAGGAGTCCAAGAGAAGGGAGGGACTACCTGGCTGGTGCCGGTAGGCACTAGGGACCCTACCAGTGCACGAATTCCATGCACTGAGCATCTAGTTGCTCATAAAGAAGAATATACCACAATTCACAGGCTCCAGTCACTTATGGAAACTGGAAAGGAAGCATCAAGGGGAAAAAAAGGCCAAGAGAAATACTGCTGAGAAATTTCTCAAGAAATTCTGTAATATTTCTCCAAAGAACCACATTCTTTAACAAAAGTAGTAGGTCATTCTTTAGGATGTACTTGGCATTATTTGAAGAATTCTCCTGGTGAAAAGATCAACTTACTGAAAAGAAGCTTCCTCAGTATTCCAAATACGGATTACATCCAGCTGCTTAGTGAAATCACCAAGGAACAAGGTTTTAATATAACATATTTGGATATAAGCAAACTGAGGGCCAAGGAACATTATCAGTGTTGCACTAAAGTGTACACCAATCCCATCACAGTCTATCATGGCACTGGGATCCCCTGTGGCAGTGTGCAGAGTGATACAGCTCACAATGCTTTGTAGTGTTTAATGATAACAGCAGAAAGAAAATAAACTAAGAGCAACTTAGAAAACCCACATAAAAAAATCCCCTCTCACCCCTTCCCAAGTAAAACATTCACTATAATGTTTGAGTTTGTGTGTTGTTTCTAAATATCTTCTTAGATTCCATTAACATTCCAGATTTCATCATCTCCTGGTAGTTGTTAGTAAGCTCTTTTTAATGGCTTCAACTTTGTATTGGTATACTGTACTTATGTACTTTGTACCATAGGCAGAGTGTAGTATCCATTTTACAATGCCATGCATTTAAAAGGAAGAAACTGTAAGTTTATTGATGGTGAGGAGGAGGATGAAGTAAAATTACTGTTAACAACAATCTTTCTTCTGGTGCTTAACTTCTTTGTGCAAGGCTTTGTAAAGGGAATTTGAAGGAAGCCCCTTATAATTAGTAGTAGAGTGTTGAGGAATGCTCTAACAAGCTTTTATTGGATGTGATTATTAAATGTCAGGGGGCATGACTGGTCTGCTGCATATTTGATCCATGTAATAAAAAGCTGTTGTTATAAAATAAAACATAATTAATTAAAAAGTATATGTCAATTATGTCTCAATAATAAAAAGAAAATATCCAAACTGAAAAACACAGGGAAAAAAGGGCTGAAAATTAACAGAGTCTCAGTAACCTGTGAGATAACATTGAGTAAGCTTACATATGTGTTACTGGAGTCCTGGGATGGGAAAAGGGGATAAAAATGATATAAAGAAATAATGGTTGAACTGTGTCCAAATTCAACGAAAACTATAAACAAGAGATCCAAGAAACTCAATGAACCCCACCAAAAAAAAAAAAAAAACCCAAAGAAACACACACCAAAAAAACAAAAACAAAAAAAACCAGCCTGGCATATCATGATGCAATTGCTGAAAAAAAAGATAACGAGAAAAAGCAAAAGTAGCAGAGCAGGGGAAAACAGACATATTATGTAGAGAAGAACAAAGATAAGAGTGACTGCAAACTCCTGATTAGGAACAACCCAAGCAAAAAGCAGTAGAATGACACCTTTCAAGTAATGAAAGAAAAAAAGGTTAACCTGGAATTCTATATCCAGTGGAAATATCCTTTAAAAAAAGACAAAATAAATACAATCTTAGACAAACAAAAGTACAGATAATTCATATATAGCAGATCTGCACTACAAGAAATGTTAAAGTTTTTTAAGAAGAAAGAAAATAACACTAGATAGAAACTTGGGACCTACACAAAAGAATAAAAGTGTGGGAGTTTGTAAATATGTAGGTACATAAAAAAGAATTTTCTTCTATTTTAACTTCTTTAAAATAAAATTGACTGGTTAAAACAAAAATAATACCAAGGTTTTTGACATATGAAAGAAATAAAATTTATGACAACAAAATCAAAAAGGTCAGGAAAGAGAAAAAGGAAAGCATAAAATCATAAAGTTCTTACATATATGTGAAATAATATAATATTACTTTTAGGTGGGATGTGATAAGATAAAGTGCCATATTGTAAACTCTGGAGTGACCACTAAAAATAACCAACAAAGAGTTATAATACGAAAGTGGAGATAAAAGAGAATACAAAGAAAACAAAATAAAACAAAACTTATGTAATCCAAGAGAAGGCCAGGAAAGAGGAAAAGTGGTAAAGAGAACAGATGGGATAAATAGAAAACATATAGCAAGATAGCAGACTAAATCCAGCTCTATATGCTGCCTACAAGAAACACATTTCAATTATATACACAGAGTAAAAGTAAAAGGATGGATTAAATTTACCATGTAAACATTAATCATAAGAAATCTTGCATGGCCATATTAATTCAGACAAAGCAGACTTCTGTGTCAGTTTGGGTCTTGAGGAAAACAGAAATCAAGAACTGAATCAAAGGTTCACGAGACTTATTGGAGGAAACACTTATGAAAGATAAAGGTGAGAGGGAGCAGGATTGGGCAGAGAAAGAGCCTCACCCTGAGTGCAGGTCCAAGGAAGTCTCAGCCAGGCTAATCGGCAGTCCCCAGCAGATATCAGCCCTGCTCATGTGCTCAGACATGAGCTGACAGGATAGCCATGGTGTGACTATGTGTTAGATTCCCAGAGTGTGACAGCTGAAGGTATAGCTAAGTATACTACTTTTTGGAAAAGTGGTCTGAATAGCACAACTCTATTTCTGCCACAATTTGTTCTATTACTGAGAAAGGAGTGCTGACATCTCCAACTATCACTGGGAGTTCTCTGTTTCTCCTTTCAGTCCTGAAAGTTTTTACTTCAAGTATTTTGAAGCCTTATGGTTCATGCATACACATATAGGGTTATTAAATTTTCTTTATGAAATTAGCCTTTTATCATTAGGAAATATCACTCTTGTCCTTGATCATATAAGTGTTATTAATAAAATATCATTCCAAGTATAAAATAAAAAATGAACTCTAGAGTAGAAAGTAGATGTACTTAGATTGTGGCTATGTTCATTTTTGAAAATAATTTTTTAAAATATGTTTTGATTGATATTTCAGAGAGAAAGGAAGGGGAGGGAGAGAGAGAAACATCAATGTAAGGGAGAAACACTGATCAGTTGCTTCCCCCATGCACCCCTACAGGGGGTTGAGCCCACATCCTGGGCATGTGCCCTGACCAGGAATCGAACTGGCAACCTTTTGGTGCATGGGACATCAACCAACTGAAGTACACGGGCCAGCGATGAAAGTAACTTTTGATGATAATCCTATATTTAGAAAGTTTTATGTCATGTGTCAAAAGAACTGTCTGAAATAATTTGTTTTATTTCTAAGTGGAGTTATATGTTTTTCAAGGATTTCTCTCTCAGGACCCAGGATAAAGGCCATTGCCTCTAAAAGCTCTCCTGTCTCCCAGGCAGTAACAGCTGCTGCCTCCTTTGTGCCCTTGGTCTTGAACATACCTCCATCCCAGCCCATCTCCCTCATTGCATGTATTTGCTCTCACATTTGTCTTTTCCATTAGACAAAATATTCTGAGGGCAGAGACTATCATATTACCTTCATGTCCCCGATGTCTGGTGTTCACTAAGTAGTTCATTAATACTCATCAAATGAATTAAAAGCTTACGTTTAAAATTATAATTCTGAGTTAGCCTGGCCCAGCTTTCATTGGATCACAGGAATCGACATGGGCCGGTGTGCCAGTGTTAACGGACCTTGGATTGTAGAAAGTACCTACAAAATCATAAAATATGTGTCACCTTGCATTATTTTTTAACATCAAATAATTCAATAATTGAGCTATTTGTCCTTCACTGGAATTACTTAGTCTTATTCTTTTATTCTATGAGGACTCCTCTCATGTACAAATTAAACAGTGTAGAATTAGATTTTATCATCTATTCCTAAAATTCTGAAGAAAACACTATCTTTTTTTAATGTTTTGATAGAACAAAATAGCCAGGAGAGGGCCAACTAGATACAGGAATATAGATTGGTTATAAAATATTTCTTGATAATTATCTGCTTTCATACTCTCTTTC
>NW_006289416.1:557079-558163 GCF_000327345.1 Myotis davidii
ACCAAAAAAACAGCCTTGCACACACTGTGGGGGAAGAAGAGGGAGATGCTAAGAGATGCCATGCTTACTTGAGCCCTGTGAGCCACACTTCTGCTCTTCCATCCCCTCCACGTCACAGCATCGCAGCTACTCTCCTTCCCCACCCGCAGGCTGCACAGGGCTGCTTATGGCAGTTCATCTGCACCGGAGCTGGGAGCATCCAACAAATATTTGTGGGCCACACACTGTGCTGGACACTGGCCGATAGATGAGAGGAAAAATACAGACAGACTTTGTGCTCCGGGAGAAGAAAATTAAACAGCTATTTGCAGTAACGTTGGATGAATGCTATGATAAGGTAAATAAGGCTAGTCTGGAGTCAAACTCTAATACTGTGTAAGAATATTCTACCTTGACAAATAAGAGAAAAGAGACTATTGGACACAATCACATTGGTTGGCAATCTCTCTTCCCCCCGGTTTTCTGATCAGTATATTTAGGATGATAAAACTGCCTCCCCATCATAAAGGTTTTTTTGAGAATTAATGTGAGCAGGCCCAGGCCCATAGTGAATGGTCAAAGCTCAGTCCTAAAGAATGAAAGAAATTCATTGTGGATGAATTAGTTTGCTGGGGCTGCCCCAACAATATACCATCCGTTAAGTAACTTAAACAGAGACATTTATTTTCTCACAGGAGGCTGGACGTCGGAAATCAAAGTGTTGGCATTGCTGGTTTCATTCTGAGGCCTCTCTCTTTGTCTTGAAGATGGCCTCTTCCCACTCTGTCTTCACCTGGTCTTCCCTCTGTGCCAGTGTGTGGCCTGACTTCCTCTTCTTATCAGATCAACCAGACTGGAGCAGGGCTGCTCTAATGATCCCATTTTAACTCAATTGCCACTTTAATTGCTCTACCTCCAAATGCAGTCACATTCTGAGGTACTGGGTGTTGGGTCTTCAACATATAAATTTTGGGGGAACAGAACTCAGCATATAACAGTGGGGGAGGCAAAGAGAGACACAGAGAACTCTTTCTCATAGAAGGAATAATGTGTTAACTGAAAGAGAATGGTGTAGTACATTAAAAAGAAACTGAATGAAATAAAA
>NW_006289416.1:558954-564395 GCF_000327345.1 Myotis davidii
ACAATATAAATGTCAGTAGAAAATAAGCTTTTTACTTCTGTTAAAAATTCTTTTCTAAAACAATTTCATAGAAGTTGTGTATTTAACTTTTCAACATTTTACTGTATGTTCATTATATGATATAACTGTATATTGTACTTGCTGAATTCTGACTTTGTTTCTCAGAGGCATGGCTCTTGCATGTTTCTGACTCTGTGTAAAGATTCATCTAGAAACATTTAAATCCAAGCATACGCTAAGAACTTCTCTTTCTTAGCCAGCATGGTGGTTTTTTGGGTTTTTTGGGGGGGAGGGGCAGGGGAGAAGATCTTAGTATTTAAACTTATCCTGATGATGATACCCAATACAGAACTGTATTCATCTTTAATTTCCCTGAAATATACCTTATCCCACCATGATTTAACACCGCTAACTGGTCTCAGTTATTCAAAGATAGGTTTAACTTCACTATGATAATGACATACCATTAAAAGTTTCTCTATAAAAGTTGCTTGCGTGTATTACCTTTTGGGGAGAAACTGCAATAAGGTCTGAAGATCACATTTAATAGAAAGAAGTGGATATTTTATGTAAGAATAAAAGTAATTATAGCTTCAGAGTCACATGGCCAAAAATAAATTATATATTCCATTCTACAATAATGTTTTAAACAGTGATTTCTTCCTAATTACCTGTTACCTTATTCCTTCATGAAAATGGTCTTATTTAAGATAAGTAGACATCAAGAAAAGAGGTATAATTATTGCAAACAGAGAATCAATTGTATCACATATTTTAGAATTATTGATGTGATACTCAAGATAAGCACATATTCACTTAAGGTAGACCAGTACTAGACCAAATCTTAATCACAAAATGTGAGCTTGATTCTATGTGTCAGCTTTATAGTTAAACTCTTATAAGAACTGCAGCAACCTCTTTGTCTGTTATGAGCACAGACCATATTTACTAAGACAAAAATCAGTGCGCTTGGATTGCAATGTTTCTAGATGAATCTTGACTACACAGAGTCAGAAACATGCAAGAGCCATGCCTCTGGGAAGACCATCAGAACTCAAACTTAAAAACAGAAACAAAAATAAGATGCCTCAACTCATTCAACTCCACTGCTCCAAATATTATCATTTCATTTAATTTAGAAAATATCCACTGTATTAACAATTAATCTTGAATCAAACCTCATGCTATGTGAGGTTTTGTATATTACGTTCTTCCAACTGTGGTCTGCAGTTATAGAATAAGCTGAAACCTTATTATATGGTATAGAGGAAATCATAAGATGGCATGAAACCCATGAATCTCAAAATCAAATAGGGGAGGGAGAAGGAAGAAATAGTTGATCTCAATTTGGTTTCACTGAAAATATAATACTTATTGTCACTTTGCATTAGATAAAATAGAAATACGTATCTAAGAAAAACATTTTAAAAGGCTAATTAAAAGAAATTTATTTTTAATTAAATAAGTGGCTCTATGTCAAAGTAATGCTTTTACTTTAAGCTTTTAGTAAGCAGAAATATTGAATAGTCTCTTTCCAAGACTCAAAAAAACCCTACAAAATAAGACCACTAGTACCTTTACAAACAGAGCATCTAGATATAACAAGTCCCAGACTCAGCCTAGATTCAGAATCGCTTGACTAAATGGCTTTTCTGTAAGACACAAAAGCTATTGATTTATTAGGAAATGGTTTGAAGCACTATTTTTACCTCATCTATTACTCCTACATATAGTGTTTATAGCAACAAGAGAAAAGAAATAGTCAACCACTGGGTCAAAGACAAGAGTAAATAGAATAATTATGAGCATACAAAGAGGCAGAAAAATAACCTGGTGCGATGACACTGAGCATCGCTGAGGAACCTAGCCTCTGCATTCTTGAACTGTGACCAGAGATGATAAAGAAGTGTTGAGAGGAACAAGCGAACTCATTGTTACCTGTCTGTGCTCCTTAGTGGAGTGGGGGCAAAGCCTGTTGTATCATCACACAACAGTTCCAGGCTAAGAATTACCCTCGCACCCATGAGAAGCTTCCAGGGCCCTTTTCACAGCAGTCCTTTCTGTTTAGACATGGTCCTCTTTGTGCAGCGGCTGAAGTGATTTAGCAATTGGTTTTGCTGAGCCTGGAACCTTTGTTGCACTGCCTGAGGTCTGTGTTAACTAAAGACACAAATGGCCTCAAGTAAAGGGACCAAATTAGGGAGAGAGGATCAAGAGAAAGCTCCTAAGGAAATTTTTAAGTTAAGCACTAGTCCTTGATTGACCTGTGATGCCAGTGATGCAATCAGAATAAGAAGAAGGGTCTGTTTGGCTTCATTGTTTGAATTTGGGTCTGAAGACTCAATAATCTATATATATATAAAAGCCTAAGCAACTGTCCAACCAGCCAACTAGTAGCTATGACGTGTACTGACCACCAGGGGGCAGCTGCTCAACGCAGGAGCTGTTCAGCTACGGTGACTTGGCAGCTATGGTTCTCAGGAAACGCACCGGGAACCAGAGAGGAGGGAGCCTGATTCTGAGGTGCGTCACCCACGAGCTGCCTTCTCATAATCGGGGACCCCTTGGGGGATGTCGGAGAGCTGGTTTTGGCCTGATCCCTGCAGGCCAGGCTGAGGGACCCCACCGATGCACAAATCCGTGCACTGGGCCTCTAGTTTATGATAATGCTTACATTCTTTTAAAATAGTTCCAGAAACTGTGGTCATTAAACTCACTAGAGGAAAGAAATCCACTTGGCCCACTCATGTTTTCCCTTCAAGAAAAGAAATGAGGACTAATAAATAGCATGACTGAGTAGAAATTCTATTAGTCTACCTAGGGTGAATGGGCATTGGCCAATTTGTAAAGGGAGCTAAAATTAAATTCTTAATATAATTTAATGTCAATTAAATGTATATAATAAAGAATGACCACCCTGAAAATTAATCTACTTAATAGTTAAAATATAATCAAATTGGTCTGTTCTACAAATGTAGCTCTCCTTCTTCTCTAATTAAGCACTATTTTATGAAGTTCAACTTCCCAGATGCCTGCAATTTTTTTAAGAGTCTTGTAGGAATATCTTCAAATTGGAAGAGACTTTGCTATTTCTTATAATAGGAAAATTGGCTCCTTGTCTTAGCAATTGCCAATTACCTTCATGACCCTAGAGAATTTCAAGGACATGAAATCAAACTAAAATCAGAAAGAAAAGTTAAATAGCAAATCTTATGGCTTACACAATTACAGAGAGACAGCACTACCTACAGTATTTTGTAATCTATAATGCCGCTACAGCTGCTTTTCCTGGGTCTGGCAGTGCCATCTGGGGGTGGAACACCACAGTAGAGAACCATAGCGTATTGTGAGCCCACCAGTTGGGTGATATTTCTTCTTGTTGACTTAGTTGGCATTGTTCATTTTGCCTTTCTATGCTCCAGCCCCAACAATCAATTTCTATGCATATTCCTCCTGGCCATCATTTTCAAGTCTTTAAAATTACAGTCTCTGATATCCTATGAATCATCCCAAATTACCAAGCCCTAAATTAGATGCTGCACTTTCACAGGAACATATTATCTCCAGTAGGAGGGATTGCCTCACAATGAGGTCATGGAAACGCTGGTTTTACAGTATGAAAAACAAAAGCATTTCCTTTCTCTTTCGCCTCCAGTGGTTTTTTGTGTGTTTTTTTTCTTTACAAGAGATAAAATCTGACAAAGTGAAAACATAACCAGCTGACCTTGTGGAACCTGACCCTGATTAGCATTTCTTTGTGTTTCCTCTGCGTTTCATTTTCTATTTCTTATTGTAAGAAACTGTCTTCTGTGACAAATTTTAACCTGAGTCAAATTTGGAAAAGAAAATTCATTTTTCAACTTTGGAAGAGGAAATTCATACACTGCTCCTTTCCCTTCATGCCATCAACATTTACAGAGCATTACTGGGCATGCAATCATAAAGACAGGCCGTGGCTTCTGCTCTTGGGGAGCTGCCGTCTAGTGTGGGAGCAGGAGGCAGGCAAAATAACATCACAATTATCATTGGCCCAGGCTTCACAGGGAGCACAGCAGAGATAATATGGAGCCAGACTGGAAGGGAGGAGGAAAGGTAGTAGGGTAGGCTTTCTAGGCAAAGTAAGCTGTGACCGGATCCCCAAGGACAATAGGACTTACCAGGGTGAAGACTGGCTCCTCAGGCAAGGGCGATAGGATGTATAGAAAGGGGGCAGAGTGTGGTGTTAAGAATGACAAGCTCTACATGTACACTTGACCACATTTTTTTTTTTTAAAGAAGCAGCAGTTTGGGTTTTGAAATGAGGTAATTATATTTCCCTCAGGCTAGTTACTTACACTCTGTTTCCAAATCTTTAAAATGAGAAGCAAAATAGTACCTACCATCTAGGAGTAAAACCCTGGGAGTTAACATACACAAAGTGCTTGCCCCCTGCAGGCCTTAGAGGAGGAACTAAATAAATGTTAGCATTTATTATTGTGCATCCAGACCCAGAGAGGAGTGAGGGCAGGGTACCTGCCAGGCATGGTGAGTTTAAGTTCCCTTCTTCAAGAGGAAAGGTCCAGGAGACATAGAAGAAACACAGAAATAGGAACTGAGTTGAAGGTTATCAGAAATGACATTTTTAAAAAACATTTTTCTTTTTTTTGTATCTATCCTATCTAATAATCCTATCTAATAAGGAGGGAATATGCTAATTGACCGCCCTGCCCTCAAAGATGGCAGCGCCCATAGCCAATAAGGAGGGAATGTGCTAATTGACTGCCCCACCCTCAAAGATGGCAGCACCTAGTCCCCTCAGCCCTGCTGGGGTGGCAGGCAGGTGGCAAGGCCGGGCCCACCACTAGGTGATGGGCCCGGCCTTGCCGTGTGCCTGCCTCCCAAGTCCCCCAGTCCCCTCAGCCCCCCAGCCACCCAGGGCCAGCCTGAGGCACAGGCAAGGCTCGCTGGGGTGGCAGGCAGGCCCGTCCATTCCTCGTGTCTGCCTCTGGAGTCCCCAGTCCCTTCAGCCCCCCAGCCACCCAGGGCTGTCCGAAGCTCAGGTAACCAGGGCCGGCCAAGGCTTGCGCTGCCAGCAGTGGCAGCAGCAGAGGTGTGATGGGACATCGCCTTCCCCTGATCGCCAGGTCGTCTCCGCCCCTGAGGGCTCCTGGACTGTGAGAGGGGGCATACTGGGCTGAGGGATCCCCCTCCAGTGCATGAATTTTCATGCACCAGGCCTCTAGTATAAGATAATGGAGGTTAATTAAATTTATTGCAGTAATCACTTCACTATATTTGTAAGTCAAATCATTATGCTGTACACCTTAAACTTACACAAAGTATGTCAATTATGTCTTGAAAAACTGGAAAAAAGCATTATAATAGAAAGATGGGAGGAAGGAAGGAAGGAAGGAAGAAAGGAAGGAAGGAAGGAAGGAAGGAAGGAAGGGAGGACGGAAGGG
>NW_006289416.1:565208-573018 GCF_000327345.1 Myotis davidii
TATGGAGTCTTGTAGGATATTTATGGTTTCCCGTCTTATGTTTAAGTCCTTTAACCATTTTGAATTTGTTTTTGTGTATGGTCTAAGTTGGTGATCTAGTTTCCTTTTTTTGCATGTATCTGACCAAATTTTCCAGCACCATTTATTAAAGAGGCTGTTTTGGCTCCATTATATGCTCTTGCCTCCTTTGTCAAATGTTAATTGAGTATAATGGCTTGGGTCAATTTCTGGGTCCTCTATTCTGTCCCATTGATCTATATGTGTGTTCTTGTGCCAGTACCAGGCAGTTTTGAGAACCGTGGCTTTGTAATATAGCTTAATATCTGGTATTGTGATCCCTCGAACTTTGTCCTTCTTTCTCAGGACTTCTATGGCTATTTGGGGTCTTTTTTAATTTCAGATGAATTTTTGGAGAGTTTTTTCTAGGTCTGTGAAATATGCCATTGGTATTTTAATGGGTATTGCATTGAATCTAGAAATTGCTTTGGGTAGTATGGAAATTTTAATGATGTTGATTCTACCAATCCATGAACATGGTATTCTCTTCCAAAACTCCCATTTGACCCAGTAATCCCACTTCTAGGACTATATCCCAAGAAACCAGAAACACCAATCAAAAAGGATATATGCACCTCTGTGTTTATAGCAGCACAATTTATAATAGCTAAGATTTGGAATCAGCCTAAGTGCCCATCAGCAGATGAGTGGATTAAAAAACTTTGGTACATCTACACAATGGAATACAACACTATTATAAAAAAGAAGCAACTTTTACCATTTGCAACAGCATGGATGGAATTTGGAGAGCATTATGCTAAACGAAATAAGCCAGTCAGAGAAATATAAACATCACATGATCCCATCATAGGTGGGATATAATGATCAACATAAACTGATGAACAAAAAAAAAAATAGATCCAGAGACAAGGTAGCATTGAACAGAAGGTCCAAGCTCAGAGAGAAGGAGGGGCGGGAGGGTAGGGTTAGAGATCAACCAAAGGACTTGTATGCATGCATATTAGCATAACCAATAGACACAGACACTGGGGCAGTTGGGGCTTGCCCTCGGGGTAGGAGTGGCGGGGGAAGGGAGTCATACAGGGGAAAAAGGAGACATATAATACTTTAAACAATAAAAAAATTGTATAGAAACGTTAGAATAGCAGAAGCCTGAGATGCTAATTTCTTAGTTTCCTCATTGTATAAATAAGGCTAGATGTTTCTAAGGATACTTGGAGCCATGAATGTCCTATGAACTGACTGATGAACAGGCTGTATAGAATCAAGGCAGGTTATGAACCCCTGGGTAAGGAGGAATATATGTCCAGTCCAGAAATTTGTCAGACAATGCCACCAGGAACTGTTTGCAGGGGCAAGCACAGTAATATTTGGTGCTTATATTCCTAACTTTCCTATAGGATATGCTACTGATTTACTAGTCATGACTTATAACCTTTCTTGAATCTGTTCTTAGTGTACCGTTGCCTGTGGCCTACCAACTGGATGATGTGCAAACAGATCAGTTGTTTGCTCTGCTTGACTTAGTGCACACATTTTGTTTCATGTTATTTTGATAATATTGATTGATAGAAGATTTCACCTTAATCTCAGAAATGCTTCATTTGCATAAACAAACATTTTTCTCTCTGTCTTAGCACCCAAGACTAGAAACTGGTGGTCTCACATGCAGATCGCACCCCTGCATAGGCATCCAAGGAGGAAAGTACTAGAAACACCAAGCAGACTCCCATGAGGAAATAGGCCATGGACTGTAGGTGTGAGGGCCAAAAAAAAAAAAAGAGATTAATTTCCCTTATCTTCCTATTAAACAACAATTAGACAATGCCCACCCTCATATGTGAAATACGGAAGGGCTTCTGTTTCCTCTACTCCTTCCTTGAGAAGTGGCTAAAACTCAGTACCTTCTTGCACCATGATCTCATTCAGCGTTGATTGCCAACATTTTTCCCTTCTGAGAACATAAATATCCTATTCATACAGGTATTATCTCGTGAGCCCAGGGCGCTCCCAGACTCTGCCCTGTCAGCTCTCTCACATCAGCCAGAAATGCCTGAGCCGCAGATGTTGCTCATCACAGCAAAGCCACCCAGAAGTGTCCTGATTATAGAGACACAACACAGAATGGCCTCCTAGGACACAGCAGGCATTCTAGCAGCCTCTCCCAAGGTTAGCCATGTGCTATATTTATATTGAACTTGTTCCACATTTATTCAAAGTTAATCTCTAGGTATGAGGGAAACACTCTTAATATTATGAGAGGTTTCTCCGGGTACAGAAAATGGTCATCATAGCTATAAATGTAAAGATATCCTGGATTAAAAAAAGGAAGACATTTAAAATACTAATTTAATCAGCATATTCTTAACCTATAGCCCAGGAACTCACCTGAAAAGACATATGCAAGTCTGTATAGCATAATATGGATACTTTTCATAGGGACCTAATGCTTTTATTAGATTCTCAAAGAGTTCTATAACTTGAAAAAGCTAAGAACTACATGATAAAAATAATAACCTTTTTTGTCAGTATGTAAAAATACAACTCAGGTCCCAAGCAATGAGTAAAAAGGAAACACAAAATACATCACATTTGAATATCTCTGAGCAATGAAAGAACATTTCAAATTAAAAGACAGTATCAGCCACACATGCTCAGTTTGTGAACAGTTACTTTGCTTCAATAGTTCATCAAATAATTTTGACAATATAATTTTTAATTTGGCTTTGAATAAATTCATCCTAACAGCGGGAAGAAAAAGAGGTAAGTTAAATGTGAAACAGTTCCCCAAAATTAGTACCGATGCAGTAAATGGGTCATTTAATAGAATATTTGCTGAATTTGAAGTCCAATCATGTTTGGATATGTGGAGAATTCTATTCTCGGAGTGGCATCATTCCAGGAAGGCAGAAAACTTGTAACTGAATCTCTTTTACCACTTTCCCCAAACAAATAGGGGTGCACTCCATAACACCAGCAGCCACAGTCTTAACTGCAGCTGACCAAGTCTGAGATAACCTCCAAAATCTGCTCTGTTATTAGCAACATTCTTGCCTTCATGGATTTACCAAAATGCCTATGCGGGCCAGGGTTTCATTCGTGTTGACCCAAAGTCTTCTCCCTCTGCCTGCCCTGGATCCCTCTGGTGCACACACTAGGAAAACCATCATCACCATCCCCTGCTGGGTCAAGCAATCGCAGGCCACATTAACTGGGGGTTAGAGCTATATATGTCTCTGCTAAATGTGAAGTGTGAAAACTGGAATTTTGGTAGAACCACTAGGATCCCAGCATATGTTTGTGATTACTATGAAGCCAGCTACTTCCAATGTATAAGTCAATTTGTATCAGTTATTCAATTTCTTTGGGTGGGGGTGGGCTAAACTGTTTGAGAGCTCCAAAAAAAATTAAGTTTTTGCTTGAGTCTGATTCTTGTAAAATGAATGCTTTACTTCAATAGACTATATGATATCTATAAAGAGTTGAAGAGACCCTCCCAAAGTGAAGTACTTTTATTAATTTATTTTCATTGTTTTGGCTGGAACAATTGATATCTCTTTGGCAACTTGTTTATTTTCATTAATTAAACTGGTGGCTAAATATGTAATTCTCCTTTTTTCTTGGCCAACCCTTGATTCAGTTTCCAGAGTGCTACTATTTGAATTCCCATTGTTCTCTCTCTCTCTCTCTCTCTCTCTCTCTCTCTCTCTCTCTCTTGTCTTATTCCTTTAAAATAAGTGAGCTAAGACAGTTTGACAGTTTCCCCAATGTCAATCTGATAGTATATTTGCGGTCCTGTGGTACTGTGAGTTACATCCATCACAATCTGAATAGAGCAAAGAACCCTGGTCAAAGACTTGAGAGTTCTGAATTGTCTGGGGCTCTTCCATTGACTCTTTGTGACCTTCCAACAAAAGTTATTGCTCTGAGATTCAGAATCCTCACTGAAAAGTGAGAGGCTGTAACAGGTGAAATCTCCAGTTCCTTTTGGCTTCACCTATTCTAGAGAACTAATTGTCTGTATTTTGCTAGGATGAGCTACTATATAAGCCTCACAGTAGGCAGAAGAAGAAGCTGTGTACATTAGGGGACTGAGTTCTATGGCCCAAGGACCACAGAAAGTTTTATCACATAAAGTTTTTTGTAATAAAGTTTTATTATAACAGTTAATCTATTGGGTTATGTATTGCTGCTTTCATGCTAATAATAGCAGGTTTGCAACAGAGACCATGTGGCCAGCAAAGCCAAACTACTTTTTTAGAAAAACTTTTCCAGTCCCTGGTCTAAATGTTTCTCATGAGGCATGTGATTTCCTGCCTAAAGACCTCTCCTCTGTTCCCTGAATGGACCTGGAATTCCACCAGTAGAGATTTAAACATTTTACATATGCTTTGGAAAGGCAAAACACCTTAAATGTGGAGCAGATAGCCCCTTGAGAAGAAACAAATGATTCCTACCTGGTGCACTAGAACAGCGGTTCTCAACCTGTGGGTCACGACTCCTTTGGTGGTCGAACGACCCTTTCACAGGGGTCGCCTAAGACCATCCTGCATATCAGATATTTACATTATGATTCATAACAGTAGCAACATTACAGTTATGAAGTAGCAACGAAAATAATTTTACGGTTGGGTCACAACACAAGGAACTGTATTTAAAGGGCCAGAAGGTTGAGAACCACTGCACTAGAAGGATAACGGAAAGGTTCCAGAAGTCAAAGCAAACTGAGCAGGTACCAAAAATAGATCTGCTTACCTCCCAATTGTGCCTGGGTCCACCAAGATGAGTCTTTAGATTCTGACACTGTGATGGGTTTTAACCTAAACCTGCTCCCTTGCTTAGCCTCTCTTATATGCAACAGCCAATACCTGTAACACAGCTGGATGACAACCAGTTATAACAATAAAATAAAACCATCAAAGGGTTTATCTACACTTTTATCACTTTTGGGCTCTCATGAAATGATGTATTTGAATCTCAAACACCATTACTGTAAATTATATATACATATATAATTCTGTTTATCTGACTTCCAAGAACAGGCAATACTAATCTATGGTGACAGAAGGCAGAAACTGGTAGGGAGGGGGTAATGAAAAAAAAGAGGCATGAAGGAAATTTCTGGGGTCATAAAAATGCCCTATATCTTGTTCTGGAAAATAGTTACATGGGTGAAAGTAATCTAACTGAACACTTAACTGAGCATTTTATAAAATGGTGAGTACACCTCAATTTTTAATTTAGTAACTATTATCACTAAATAAAGAATCTATTTGTTTGGGAATATGCATTCAGAAATCTTGGAGAGCTTTAAGATCATTGCCATTATATAATTTCTTCTGCATTAAGATTAGAGGATGAGGTGACAAGTGAAAGGAGAAGAATGGAGAAAGAGGAGAGGGATTTTCTAAGCCTCTAGCCCAGTGGTTCCCAACATGGGGCACATGCCCCACAGGGGGGCAATTTGATGTTTAAGGGGGGCAATTCGAGAATGAGTTATTAACAGTGAATTTTTTTGCATTTCTTATGGTTGTAGGGGCCTCATATACATTATATAATATATATTGTGACATTTATGCATTTCAATTCTCTATTATATGTTTTGAAACTCTATTTGCTATTTTTCATATCACTTCATGTTATTGTTATTTTTTAAACAATTTCTTAGTGATTTCTTCCTCAGTACTTCAACTGTCCTTTCATTTTTTTTTATTTTTCATGGACGCCATGTTCTTTCGAAGCTTTTTTAGACCAAGTTCATGGCTTTTTAGGCTTCCTCCTGAAAAGTTCACTTTTTGAATAATAAAAATTATATGTCACAGAGGGGGCATCAGGATTTTAGAGATGCTTAGGTGGGGCATGGCCAAAAAAGGGGTTGGGAACCATTGTTCTAGCCCATTTCCTTCACAGACACATTCTTGCACTATGACTATGCCATCAAGTAGCTCAGTTTAGGGACCTAGTCTTTCAGAAAAAAACTCAAAAGGAGAAAATGAGGAAATAGGTCAAATGTGTTGTTGGTTTTTTAAATTGTGTGTATGTTTGTTCGACTATTTAAAAATACAGAGAAAATATTCAACAACATGCTCACATGTTTCTCTACTTAATTGTATTAAATACTTATTCTAATTTTGTACCAATGCTAATACAAGTATTAAATCTATCATATACGATATTGATGTTTCATCTTTCAAAAAATAGAATTTTTAAGTTTATTGTTGACAGTATTACAGATGTCGCTATTTTCCACCCCCCTACTTCCTCCCTCCACCCAACCCCTACCCGACCCAGGCCTTCACCACACTACAGTCCATGTCCATGGCCTATGTATATATGCATAGAAGTTCTTTGGTTAATCTCTTCCCATTCCCCCCACTCCCTTTAAACTGGAAGAAAAAATAAAAACTAGAATTCTTAAACAGTACCCAACATTTCTATTAATTGGCCTCCAAATTTATAATCCTCTAAAGATCAGTTCTGCTTATTGGACAGGCTATATTTTTCAAAGAAAAGCTGAAAGATTAACATCTTACTAATATACAATCCTGACTAGGGTAGCTTGATTAAAATAAGCCAAACTCTACTTAGAGTAATTGAAGGCACTGAAATTAGACAACAATTTATGCTTACTACCAGACAGCATAAGTACTCAAGAGATTAAATAAGCAAAGTTAAATGAGAACGGGAAGGGTGTTGTTACAAAATTTGTACAGGTCTGAAACCATGTTTTGGTTAAATATATAGGATTTTCTAATTATCTTCATTTCGAACTTAATAATAGAGAAAATAAAATTTAAGTGTTAGAAAAGACCTTAGAGGTCAACTAATGGAACCTCTTCATTATCCAAATGAAGAAACTGGGCATGTAACTGAGTTCAGTCTGACCCTAATCATTACCCAAGTGCATAGGAAGTGGTCTCTACCTTCCCTCTAGTTTCATATTGCCTGGCCTTAGTCATATCAGCTACTGAGGCTGGATGCATGCTGCTGTTCCTTTTCCTCAGACTGGTTCTTCTGCCAGAAACATTCTTCCCACTCTTATTCCCTCTACTAACTTTTTTAAAAAATATATTTTTATGGATTTCAGAGAGGCAGGGAGAGAGGGAAAGATAGAAACATCAATGATGAGAGAAAATCATTGATCAGCTGTCTCCTGTACCTGCCCTACTGGGGATCGAGCCCACAACCCAGGCATGTGCCCTGACCAGAAACTATGACCTCCTGATTCATAAGTCAACACTCAACCACTGAGTCACACCGGCTGGGCCCCCTCTACTAACTTTTAAAAACTTAACTTGGTTATCAACTCCTTCCAGGAGTTTTCTTAACTCCCTCTCACTCTCACCAATGTAACTCCTGGGTGTTAGTTACACCTTCTCTGCTCTCCTAGAGCACTTCTGGCATTTTTCTTCAATTATTCTTTCAACCATTCAAATACTGAGTGCCCACTTTTGGCTGGTGGGCTAATGCTAGGGGTACAGAGTGAGAGAGAGACATTACAGCTGCCCTCAAAGGAGCCACACTTCATATGTAGCTGAAATAACCTGTTAATGAGTTCATCTATTCTCTTCAAAGGACTGACTATTTTTTGTTTGTTTGTTTGTTTGTTTTTTGGGTTTTTTTATATTTTTTTTTAATTTTATTTTTTATTACAAAGGGTATTACATATGTGTCCATATTTTCCCCCCGGCCCAAGACAGTCCCCTAGCCTACCCTATCCCCCAGTGTCTGATGTCCATTGGTTTTCATGAAATGCATGCATACAAGTCCTTTGGTTGATCTCTTACCCCCC
>NW_006289416.1:573132-600145 GCF_000327345.1 Myotis davidii
GAACATAGGGGTGCATATATCCTTTCTGATTGGTGTTTCTGGTTTCTTGGGATATATTCCTAGAAGTGGGATCACAGGGTCAAATGGGAGTTCCATTTACAGTTTTTTGAGGAAACTCCATACTGTCTTCCATAGTGGCTGCACCAGTCTGCATTCCCACCAGCAGTGCACAAGTGTTCCTTTTTCTCCACATCTTCTCCAGCACTTGTCGTTTGTGGATTTGTTGATGATAGCCAGTCTGACAGGTGTGAGATGGTACCTCATTGTTGTTTTGATTTGCATCTCTCGGATGATTAGTGACTTTGAGCATGTTTTCATATGTAAAGGACTGACTATTAACCATCTTTGTGCCCCAGGACCTGATACGTACCAGGACCTGATACGGTATATGGCATACAAAGGTTCAATAGATGTTTGTTCAAGTTCACTTTTATGGTAAGAATAAATCTGAGTTCTTATTTTAATGAATGAAATGACCCTTAAGCAAAATTTAATCTTTAACAATGAAGGGTATATTTATCTATTTATTATCCATGTTGCTCTTAGTTTTACATGTCAAGACATGCTCATTTATAATTGTTCCAGTTTTTATTTTTATTAATTATTCTTTACTTCATAACATATTACCAAGAGTTTGTTATCCTATTAATAAAGACTAATTTAGTGAATTCTGGGAAAGTACACAGTATATAAGTTCAGAACAGTATAGTCTCTAACAGAATACCAATCCAAGATTTCTAATATTTCGAGGGTCAAAATAATAGAAAATTATGAACATCTCATTATATACCATATCGAAACATAGTATTTATCTTAATTTTTAGAGAGTTCCCATGACCATAAGTTATTTGAATTTTACAAGTTGATACTGTAGTACTGTAGTTTTTACTAAATACTCAAGAGTTCTAATGTTTTTCAGTTGATTCTTTTATATTTTGTAGGCAGGTTTTATATATAAACATTTTATGTTTTCCTTCCCGATATTATATGCATTTACGTACATGGGTGGGGTCTGGCCGGCCCACTCTGATGGGGGCCAATTGGGGTTGGGACGGTTGCGGGGGGTGAAGGTATGCGGGAGGTTGGCTGGCAGGCCCCGCCACCATTTGGTGGTGGGGGGGGGCTGACTGGGGACAGTGCCAGCCAGAGGGAGGGGCCGCAGGTGGTTGGGGGTGCTGATCGGAGTCCGATCGGGCCGGTTGGCCACTGCAGTGCACATCATAGCAACCGGTCATTCCAGTCATTCTGGTTGTTCTGCTGTTCAGGTCACTTGGCTTTTATATATGTAGATTTTAATTAGAGGAGACACAGAGATGGAAGAGGCCAACTCAGACTGAAGTGGGAGGCCGTCAGGAAAGACTTCACAAAGGAAGTGAGGCTCCGATTTTGAAGACTTCTCTGATAGCTTCTCAACCCAAGGAGAGGTCACATTTCCACATTTCAGCCACCACGATGTTTATTCAGCTACCGTTTGTTAAGACTATTGAGTGCCATGCCCTTTAATAGGGGACGGGGAAGGTGGTTGAGGATACAGCAATGAAGGAAATAGCCATGTTTTGGTCCTAACAATGCTCATATACTACTGTGGGACTAGTGATAAAGTTTCATCCTATATGCAAGAACCTTATTATCAAAGAATCTAAGTAGAGGATTAAATGTGTTTAAGTCTTACATTTTAAATTTGTATATGTTTTTATTGATTTTATTTTTAGAGACAGAGGCAGGCAGAGGGAGAGAGATGTAGAAAACATCATCGATGAAAGAAAAACATCCAGCGGCTGCCTCCT
Organism: Myotis davidii; assembly: GCF_000327345.1. NCBI lineage: Eukaryota > Metazoa > Chordata > Mammalia > Chiroptera > Vespertilionidae > Myotis > Myotis davidii. The sequence goes on from NW_006289416.1 coordinate 574,920, forward strand.
TGCACGCCCGCTGCTGGGGATCGAGCTCACAACCCAAGTACATGTCCTGTCCAGGAATCAACCAGAGACTCCTTCGTGCATGGGAAGATGCTCAATCACTGAGCCACACCAGCCGGGGTAAGTCTTACATTTTATAAATGCTAGATTTCTTTCATGACTTTATCAGATTTATAGTTTTTGGTAAGTTTTAAAATCGCCCCCTTCAGTTTGCCTTTTCTCTCTCTTCACCTTCTCAAAAGCTAAAATTTTATAATAGGTTCTATTTGCTGCCTCTATTTCCTCACCTCACACTCTTCAACCTGTGGCAAACTGGCTTCCCCCTCTACAACTCTATTAAAGACACGCTAGCAAAGATCTCCATTGCTATCCATACTACAAGTCCAGTGGACAGTATTCAATCAGGAAAAAGATATAAACATCAGTGATGAGAGAGAATCATTGATCCGCCTCCTCCTGCACATCCCACACTTAGGATCAAGCCCACAACCCAGGCATGTGCCTTTGACTGGAATCGAACCCAGGACCATTCATTCTGCAGGCTGACACTCTATCCATTGAGCCAAACTGGCCAGGGCAGTCATTAGCTACTCTTGATATGATTGTCCACTCTTTCTGAATCTAACGCCTTGGCTTCTGGAATGCTGCTATCCTTTTGGTCTCCATCAAAGGTTCCCGATGCTCTTCCCTTCCCTGATTGACATTGCTCCTGCTCCAAGTTTCATCTTTGTTCCACTGCTGCCTCTACAGACACTCTATGCTCTCCTGCCAGATCTTCTCAGGTCCCAGTAGTATCTATCTCCCAAATGCTGAAGTCTCCTGTGAATAGAGCTGAGAAATTTCAGCCTTGATCTCCCTCCGGTTTCTAATTGTATAGCCAACTACCTGCTGGGCATACACACTTAGCTCAAGATTCCACGTGTTAAACTCATCTCCCCACCCACAATTTGCTCATCCACCAGAATTCTCTCTCTCTCTCTTTTTTTTTTAAAGGCACGCCATTTTTACTAATACTTACATGCACAGGAATTTACAGAAAATAAGTAAAACTCAAAGAAGCAGTTATACTTAGAAGCTTTTGTGTGCTTCTTAAGTAAGGGAGATATTTGGCTTCAAGGGATGATAAATTGTGGGGAAATGACTAGGAAATATGTGGGAGAAACAAGCGAAGGGCTATTTTGGTAAGTCCTGTTTACGCAAGCTCATCATGTCCATCTTTGATGTGATAGGAGTCATTCTTCTCTCCCCAATGGGGGGAGGGGCACCTTCCTCAGAGGGAATTTATATCCTGCTTTTAGGCAATGAAGGGAGGGCAGAGGACTCTTCCTGCATCTGCTGACTTCCAATTGCCTTCACCTCAAAAGTACCTTTCTGCCAAAGTGGCATATGTTGGGGTGGCACATTCTGATCCTCTTCAAGGTTCAGAAAGATCAAATACCTGGCCAGTTTATGCAGGTGATGAGTGGGGGACTCTGGGATTTAAATCCACTTCTGCTAGGCTCTAAAGCATCTGCTTTTTAAAAGTAAACATTGAGAAAAACAGTCTGGTTTCCCTATTTTTTTAAAAATTACTTAAATAATACTTTCATCCCAAATAATAACTGTCATTGTGTTACTATAACATGATGCTGCTTCAGAGTGCTTTTATGAATTAGCTCATTTAATCCTCTAAGTCAGGAGTGGGAACCTTTTTTCTGCCCAGGGCCATTTAGATGTTTATAACATCATTCAAGGAACACATAAAATTATCAACTTAAAAATTAGCCTGCTCTATTTGGTCAAACATTGAATTAACTCACCCCTAATGCCTTGGCAAAGCCAGAACAAATGATTGCACGGGCCTTATACGGCCTCTGGGCCAGATGCTCCCCAGCCCTGGTCTAAGGAGTAGAATGGCAGGATTTGCTAAACTGGATGTACAAAGGAAGAATTTAATGACTTGCCATAGCCAAGCAACCATTTGGTAGCACCACTGCCACCTCGTCTAGGTCTCCTTGTCTGTCTAGCCAGAAAGGTGCCTTTTGTTGACTATTTCATTATTGCCTCTTCCCTAACTGCCTACCCAATGAATTTAAATGGGATTATTTCATTTAACCCCAGACCTCTGGGGCACAGCCTCCCAGGGTAATGTGAAAGTCACTGTTCTGAAATCCTATGACCTGGGTCTGAGCCCAGTTGGGGTAATAGGACCTGCCTTGCAGGATGAACTGGAAAGGAGATAAGGCAGTAGAGAATGTTATAGAGGGGCCTCCACTTCCCTGACCACAGGCTTCTGTGTGGAAAGGCTTCCACCAGAAAAACCTGCTTTACTCTTTCCATCTGGATTGTTTATCCCTAAGGCAGAAGGAGTGATGTACCTGATTTGGGCGTTTGGAGCAAGAGCTGGGCAGAACTCATCTGTCCAGGACTGCATTCTGCCTCGCTGTGGGTCCAGAGGGGGTCTATGCTGGTGGGAAGGCCTGTGTTGTAGGTCAGAGGTGAAGTCTACTGCAAACACCAAGCCATGTTCTCCAACCTACCTGATCTGTAAGAAAGGTGCTCTTCTGATTTCCATCGCCTGCCTCCGTTCAGTTGATTCTAAACTCAGGCAGGGAGAACAGATTTTATGTAGAACCCAACAAATAGATTCCTTTGTTTTCCTTGTTCATAGAATAAGGTTTCTTAAATACACTGACAAAAAAATTGTATCTGAGCAAAGTTATAAATAATTTTTGATATGTGAACCAAGTTTTAACTTGTAGGTATGAAAATGCTTTTATGTCATAAATCTAGTAGTAAATGGGTATTACTGCTTTCCCACAAAATCACAGGTGGTTCTGGTGAGGTTTGATAAGCATTTCAGAAGTTCCCAAATGTCAGAAGAGCAAACAAAATATTAAAAAACAAACAACTGAAGAAGTGGAATAATTATTATGCTAATAAAATCACTAAAATCCGGGAAAGGAAAGTAAAATACTACTTTTTACCTTTTAAATTAGAGTCATGAAAGTGATTAGCAGTAGGAAAGTGCTAGGATTGTCCTCTAGTGCCAATTTTTCATACAGAAAAGTCATAGCCCATTTGGACTTTCAAAAATTATTCTTGCCTGGCCAGCGTGGCTCAGTGGTTGAGCATCGACCTATGAACCAGGAGGTCATGGTTTGATTCCAGGTCAGGGCACATACCTGGGTTGCAGGCTCAATACAATTGGGAGTGTGCAGGAGGCAGCCAATCAATGGTTCTCTCTCATCACTGATGTTTCTATCTCTCTCTCCCACTTCCTTCCTCTCTAAAATCAATTAAAATATTTTTTAAAAAATATTGTTCTTTGAACTTGTTATAGCTCTTGTTACTGAGGTTTGGGAACCCTTCCACCTGAGGGAATCAGTACATCAACTCGTAGTAAGAACAGACTGACTGATAATCCTGCTCATTCACCTTCCTCCTCTGGTGTCTCAGACGCTCCTCTCCTCTGACTTTTCTTCTATGCCAGCTCCTCCTTGCTGACTCTTCCACCAACTCTTCAAATGCTGGACTTCCTGGTCCTCCCGTTTTCTTCTTACCTTTTCCACGGGCATCCCCATCTACACTTGTGTTAAAGACTTCTAAATCCATACTTGCCCCCAAATCATTCTCCTGAAACTACATTCAAATTCCTAACTGCTGGAGGAATCACAGCTGTCTCCAACACAGCATGTCTAGAACTCAACTCTTCCTAGACACTTCTCCCAAATTGGAAGATTTCCAATAAAAGTCAGCTTCTTTTGACAAACGGGAAAATCTGATAATACAGAACCCATGTGAAAACAGCTGGCTGGAGGTAAGGAGTAGCTGTCTCCTTTAAATGAAGCCTGAGGCCTCCTGTTGTGCACAGTCCCTACCACTCCCAATGTCCTGTACTTGGCTGACTTCACACAATACGTTCCTGGCCTGGCAACTGTAGATGTTTTAGTTTGTGACCCGTGAAGTAGGTCATCCAAGATCATCTGCTGAATTAAGAAATGAATTAATGAACAAAATAGCATCACTCTTTTCTACTCAGACTGGAATTACCTGATTTTATTCAATCCTGGCTCACCAGTTACTAAACGGATTGCAATGTTGCATAACCTCGCTATGCCTCAGTGACTTCATCTATGAAATACTCATCCACCAGAATTCTCAATTTTAATTAATACCACTCCAAAACAGAAACCCAAGTTATTTCTCCTAGTCCCCAGTAGACACTTCATCACCAAATCAAACCAACTTCATTGCTTGTTTCTCCCACAGAATCTATTATTCCTTCACCCACATTCCCAGGACCCTAGTTTAGGCCCTTATCACCTTTCCTTGAAGAATGGCATTAGCCCTCTAAATTTTTTTCTCTACCCCCAAGTCATGGTCCTGCTTAAAACCATCTTTTATACTCCAGAAACTGGGGGAACCTGGAAAACAGTTACAGCATTACAATTTTATTTTATAGATTTTAACCCAATAGTGTTGAAGCCAGATTAAAATAGCAATGATCTGAATCCAGTATGAGTAGGGAGGGGGAGGGAAGAGACAGAAGAGAGAATAAACTGGGTAAAATGTGGTTAGCTGAAGAGAGCTCCTTCTTAAGACATAAAAAAGTCCTCTGAGTAGCAACTTCCACAAACTATAAGAGAATTGGTGCTAATCTTTTAACTCTCACAAGAACTTTTTAGTCTGGATAAAAGGACTTTCATGTTTGTTTAGGACTGGTGTATCAGAATCAGCTTCACTGGGGCTTCTTCTAAGCAATGACTCATGTTGTTTTAGCTGGTGCTGACTCCCTGCCCCGCAGAGGATGACACAGCTTTGAACAGGGAGAGCACCGCCTGGCCTGCTATCTCCAGCTCCACACACGCTTCCAGTCACAGGCGAGGTGGGCGTTCTCTAGAGCCCATCTTTCTGCAACTAAGCACAATTCAGATTTCATAAAAACAGTTGCCAAGTCAACCTCGTAATCACTGAGCTTTACAAACGAGGAGGCAAAGAAGTTAGGTTGTGGTATGTTAAAAATCACAGGGCCAGCCATCCTCTGGTTTCCAAAACAGAATGTGCGGAAACTTAGTCAGCTTTTTCCCCATTTAATTGCTTACTCTATTGAGGTCAGCACATGTTTTCCTTTAAGATTCCACTGAGAAGTTGCAGCCAGTGTGTTTTCCAGACTCTCCACGTAAAACTTAAGGAGATAATGTGCACGGGTAGTTGTAATAGTATTTGAAAGGAAGCTAAGGAAATGCCATTCTCACCACCACCTTTTCTCTAGTACTATGCTAGTTCTTATTGCTTCCCAGTGAGAAAGCCCGTTTTCCCCTCATCCATGATCTCCTTGCGGTTGGCCTGGCTGCTTCCAGAACACACTGGACCATGCTGTGGGCCTCAGTCCCCTGGTAAGGGGAGCTGGTGACCAGGGGGCAGCAGATGGTAGTCAGAGCCTGGCTCAACAACTGGTTATTCCTTCTGAGGCTCCCATGAGGCACTCTCCCATACTCTCTTCCCAGTTGCATCACAGAGGTTGTTCCTTGCAGGCCTCACTCATGACTGTATTTTCATGATGTCCAGTTCCCATTGATAACACACTCCGAGCAACCTGGCTGATAAGAACAGTTAGAGAAGACTTCTGAAGACACGGCAGTTAGCAGAGGAGCCAGACCGCTCTGTTTATATATAACTAAAATAACTGTCCAATCTCTGTAGCTCTGGTGCCCTGAGAACCAACGTTTATCAAAATGAATACCTTAAAAAATAAACAGGTGCCCAGAGCCTAGAGGCCATTCTGATTCTGACTTCTCCAGAAGATTCAAGTCCAGACTGTAATGAGCCCTGGATTTGTTTTCTAAACAGAAACCCTTGAAGCCCAATCTAGGTGTGGCATTATCCGTGGCTCCAAGGTCACTGATGGATAAGAACTGTGCCCAGGCTTATGAGAGACTAGAGATGGCTCATGGGTCCAGATGGCCACACCCTATCGTATCTTACCCTAAATTTCTGAGCAAGACTTAGAACAGAACTGATCTTCACAAAGGTATGGTCCAGGACCTGGCTTGGTCCTGTCCTTCGGTAGGTTTCAAATAGAGATAAGGTAAAAACCTGACTGAATTCTGGGAGACAGAGAAGAAGCCCCACTAATTCTTGTGGAGTGTTTTCTCAACATACATTTAGAATTCTTATGTTATAAGTCATATTGCCAGGAACAGAGTAAAATATAAATTTTTTAACCACAGAAATCTACCTTAGTGGCTAAAGAAAGCAATTATTAAAACTAAAATGAAAAATTCTAAGAGCTAGTTACTAAGAACATAAACCTAAGGATTAAAGGATTAAGAACTGCCCTCCCCGCTTCTGCCCAAAAAAGCCAAAGGAAGATTTCCTGTCACTGACCGCTTGGGTCTCACTTTCTTGGTCAAGTTGAATGACTTCTCTAGCACATTCTGTCTATTTTAAAGTATTCTTACCTAAATAAGACTGCATGAAGGGCAAGAATAGTTTTTAAAATTAAAAAAAAATCTTGTAAATGCACTTCTTTCAAGTGATAACATTTGTCTAATAACCTACTTCATGTGTATTTCATTAAAACAAAGTAGGAATGATTGCAAAAGGAAAAACTAAACCAAAACTAAGCATTTATAACATCTACCATGTGGAAGTTGTTGATGCTGGTTGCTAAGGGGGATACAGTAATACTGACCCGGCTCTCAATAAACCTACAACAAAATTCAGGCAGAAAAAATACTAAATACATAATATATTAAGTAATGTTTCAATATTGAAATAACACGTTAAAAATCACCAGTTTTGGAAGGATTGGAAGGGAATCCCGGCTGTCTCATTACCTCACTGTGTGATCTTGGGCCTCAGTTCCTTCCTGCTATAGGACTGTTGTAAGGACTAAATGAAGTCTTGCATGTCAAGCTCAGTTAAGGTATCAATAAAACTAGGCCTTCTTTTTAAAGCAGACACCACCAGACAGTGCATGATTAATTACCAAATGATTACTGTTATGGCAGATGAAAACTCTTCTGGCTACTAGGATTAAGGAATTCTTCAGAAGTTTAGTCCTTACTTCTTTGACTATGTTTATTCCCTTTTGTTTTGCATTTTATCTCCTGCCACTTAAATATGGGTTTAGTCCCAACCATTGACATGTTAACTTCATCTACTGTGTGAATTTTTCAGTGTGGTAATGAAGATAGGGAAAAGTGGGAAGGAAAGACATCAAATATCATATTATTAGCTATAATGTCATTTTAATACGCTTAACATTTTTTCTAAATACCTGTCAGACTTCTCTACTGATCTGTAAAGATAAAATCCTCTTTTAAGATCTTTGTAGAAAGATAAATGCAATGGCCAGTGTTTTCTAAATTGATTTCATAAACGAATTCTGAACAGGAAATGTCAAAGGAATTATCGTCCTTATACATTACAGATATTCAGATACAGATGTAAAGACTTATCTCTTATACATGAAAGATAATCAGTGCCACAATTTAGAATTACTAAAATAGTACAAATAAATCTCAAGTGTTTGACAATTTCAAAACAACTGCATACTACTCTGTCTCTGATTTCCGTTTCTCTTTCCTGTCCTTTGTATTGTGTGTTTGTGTGCAGTCCTCATCTGTTCAGGATCAGAAGTGGAATGCACAGGTTTAATTAGTTTTAAGAGTAACATGAGACACTCAGCTGGTTCTCTAAGTGACACTTAGAGCATGTTCTCCCACCCTTGGAATTACTTGGCACTTACTGCCTGTCAAAAGGATAGTTTTATCAAAAATATTCATTTAGCGAGGAGTGATTTAACACATTTGATACTCGAAGAATGTCTCATAACCCCCAGATATTTAAGAAGATGAAAACACAATAAAACAATCTACTGCTTTCTTCAGTTCCCATCTTAGAGAATAAAGCAACTTTATTATTTTGTTTTGATGTACACCTCTAGTAATCACAAAGAAATGGACACATGAAACTTCATGGGATGAAGAATGACACATGATCTGAAACTCACTAACCCAAGTAACCAGAGCATAGCAAGAAACTGAAAGCAAACCAGCAAACCAAAAAACTCAAAGAAACCGACATAAATGCTATCAAAATCTTTTGTTAAATTACACAGTTTAGTCCTTTGAACAGCATTTTCTTTACACAGCTCTAACAAGCTTAATTATCTAATCAAAAGTAGATTACAAAGCATGTTAAAAATAGCCATAGTAGAAAGAACAGAGTACTGCCAAAGGCTTTCAGGGCTGCCTAAAAATAAGGGGAAAATAACAACAATGATAGATAATACTTAAATTACATTAGAAATAAAACATTGCACCAATATAAGCTATTTACTATTAAGGCAAGCAAACTTACACATCTCAATAGATGCCTTTACTACAGCACTAGAAACCACACTCTTACTAATGAGTCATTAAAAATGGGTCATTTCTACATTATTTAAGGCTACATCTGACTTTTCATACAAAGAGACTTAAAGGCAAAACAAACACTCCATTGCTGGATAAACTTTATGCCCAAAATGTGCGTCAAAGAAACATTTTATTCTCTTTGCTACAAAACATTTCACTTTTATTCTTTGCTGGAACTAATATCTAGAGACCATACATTGAGAAAACAGAGAACAGAAGTTACTTTAGAAATGAAATAGTTTGGTTTAAGGATGGAATGAGAAGAAATGTTGATCATATGCATATTAGAATGTTTGCTTTCATTATAACACATTTGCAAATGTTCAAGTAACATCCTAGGAACACTAGAAGGCAAAAATGTTTTCCATCAGGAGAAACAGCTCTAAGAAAACAGAAAGCCTCCGTTGCCTCACTAAGAGACCCCAGCAATGTGAGATTAACAACTACCTTCTTTTTTCCCTTATCCTCACCCAAGGGTATATTTTCCATTGATTTTTTTAGAGAGAGTGGAGTGGAGGAAGAAAAGAGAGGTGGGGGAGAGGGAGAGAGAGAGAGGGGGAGAAAAAACATTGGATGTGAGAGAGAAACAGTGATTGGTTGCCTTTTGCATGTGTCCTGACTGGCAGGGATCAAGCCTGCAGCCAACCGAGATAGGAGGTACATGCCCTTGACCAGGAATCAAACCACTAAGCAGAACTGCCCAGAGCTAATAACTACCCACTTGATGCAGAATTTCACTTAGCATCTTTGTGATTAGTTTTCTTTTAATACAATAATAAAATTTTCCTTGCAAAGAAGGATGAAACTTTGAAAATTAGAAAATTTCTTTTTATAGGTTTCACGAACTCAGACCAGAAAAAAAAAGTAAACCATTCTATCACAAAACTGGAGCGGGGGGGTGGGGCGGGGGGGGCAGGAAGTAGGTTAAATGACTATTGATGCCTTTTTACATTTATTTGGTTGACTTTTTAAAGATGTACAGTAACTCCCCCATGATCATTCTCACATATTAATCACACAGAGGAAAATTATAGTTTTACAATAGGGAACCCTAGCTGACATCACCCTAAGCAGGTGATCAAAGTTAACATCAACATTGGTGAGACATACTGACATCACGTACCCCTGACATGATGTTACTGAGAAGGGCCCAACATCATTCTGCAGAATTCTCACCCAAAATATATATCTTCAGTTTAATCACGATAGGCTATCAGACTAATCCAAGTTGAGAGACTTCTTCGAAACAACCAATCAGTACTCTAAAAGCGCCAAGGTCATAAAAGACATGGACAGACCGTCACAGATTGGCGGAGGTTTGGGAGGCATGAGTCAATCCATCCTGGATTCAATTCTACAACAGAATTGAATTCCGATGCTAGTGGAAAACTGGTGAAACCAGGATAAAGTCTACAGTTTAGTTAATAGCATTTTACCCTATTCATTTTTCAGTTTTATAATGGAACTGTGGTTTTGCAAAATATTAACACCGAGGAAGCTGGGAGAAGCTTACACAGAACTCACTGAGCTACCTGTGAAAGTTTTCTGTGAGTCTAATATTGTATCAAAATAAAAGTTAAGAAAAAGTTGTCATCTTTATCCTCATGAAAGTGACTCTACAACATCCTAAGTTCTCTAAACTTTGTGGACACATGAAGGATTAATGACCAGGGAGGACGGAGTAGGTTAAAAATGGACAAAGCAACTGGCCAAATGTTTGGGCAAACGACAGGATCAAAGGAAATGTGCCAGATGTTTTCCACTCGCTCTACGCAGGGAGGCACCCCACTCAGCAGGGGCCCACTGTAAAGAGAAACCGGAGACACAAACTCTGATTTCAACCCTAACATAGTGACCTATAAATATCTTCTCTCTTAAGACTCCTATTTCCACTATTTCTGAATCCTCTGGATAAAGTCCAACTGCTGTGCTTATGCATATGCCCATAAGTTCACAGAAGTGTCTTCTAACTAATTTCAATCCAGGAAAGTACCAATTAACATGTCATTAAAAGTTCCTAAACTTGGTCTTTTCTACAAAATCGTTACTTTCCTGTCATCATTTTCATTTTGATAGAATCATTCTCATTCTAGTTATGATATGAGGAAGCCACATCCCCTTTGCAAAAGTTTAACATTGTTGTAGAATTAGAATGCCCAGGATAACCTTGGTTAGCTTCTATGTTTGTTTTTGAGGAAGAGTTGGTTCTTTTCTTCTTCTATTTTTATCCTCCTAAAGACAATTCCAACCATTTGCTGTAACAGAGCTGAGAATGTATAAGCCTTCATTCTCGTTTTTCTTTACAGGATAAAATGTAAAGGACAGAATGTTAAAAAAAAAAAAAAGAATTACTTCTCTTCCCAACAAATACTTAGTATTCTTGAGTCTCTTTCCTGCATGAGCAAGTTGTAGGGATTGGTACCAAGACTATCTTACTCTCCTTACATCAACACTGTGATTAAAAGTGGTAATAGTAAGAATACAGCTAACAATTAGATGCTTCCTTGGGTCAGACACTATTCTAAGCAGCTGAAGCAAGTTGCCTAAGGCCACATGGCCGTAAAGAGTGTAGGTGGAGTCTGACCCCAAGCCTGAGTAACTGGTGCTTTATACTGGATACTTACTTTAATAAAACAAAATGGACAGGCCCGAAAGAAATTGCAATGGACACCCTGCTTCAGTGTTGAAGATTAACAGGGAGAAGCTTGCGATTGAGCAGCCTTTACTCAGCTTCAGCGAGTGCTGGCAGGCGCAGCGGAAGCCTGAGCTGCTGAATCATTTGATTTTCTTTCTTTCTCTCCTCTCTCTCTCTCTCTCTCTCTCTCTCTCTCTCTCTCTCTCTCTTTCTCTCTCTCTCTTGGTAGCAGTCTAGATTTATGTCTTGATTTTTGAAATGTTACTGCTTATTTCAAACATTTTCTAAAAATCCTAGTGGTCTGAAAGGTAAAGAGCCATATTCTCATGGCAGGGACTTGGTTTCATTCATCTTTGTCTACCTAATCCCTAATGTGCTGCTAGCACATAGTAGGTGCAAAAAGGTTGCCTTCTGCTGTTACAACCCCTGCCATTTTATATTTGTGGTAGGAATTCATTAATTTATTCACCAAATATTTACTGAACTACTACAATGTGCCAGACACTGCTCTAGGCACTTGGGATACAATAGTGAAGCGAAAGGGGAGAGAGAAGCAACAGAGGATAATATTTTCGTGGGAGAAACAGGCCAAACAAAAACAAAAGAATATAAAGTCAGATGGAGTGGACGATTGGAAAATGAGATGGTTTGCTTTGAATTGAGCCCATGCCGACCAGAGCTAAAGAATGAAACTTAGGAAGTTAGATACAATAGTCCATGCTTCCTAATGCCATACTGGTCACTACTCCACAAATATGTCACACATATGTAAGCAATTTAAAGAAAAGGGTCAGAGAGAGAGAGAGAGAGAGAGAGAGAGAGAGAGAGAGGGCGCTTTCTTCATAAGGAGAACAATAAGATCTTGCTCCTTGGCTTGAAAGGAAGTATTGATCAGTAGTTAGTGAGTCAAAGGTTAATAACTTGGGCTCGATTATTTCTGTTATCTGCCTCATGATTGATGATGTCCTCTGGCTCCACTCAAGACAGGAGCCCCCTTTTGATTGCTGTTACTGGGAACCAAGGAATTAAGCCATTCTCTAGTCATTTAGTTGCAACAGGGGCAGGGGTCGTCTATCTCCTGCATCAGAGGGTAAGTGGCACAAAGGTCCCTACAGAGAGGGTACAGGGCAGTCACCAAAACATGCAAACTTGAAGCAACATAAATCTAACTGGCAACTGGCGGGGCAAAACGCTAGCTAGCTCTGACACACAGCTCTCCTGCTCTCAGGTATTATCATTCCATAAGACCACATGCTGAGTTCATGGAACTTGTCCTCCAGTTTGCTTTGGAAACGGATGTAGTTTCAAGTAGCCCAGATGGCACAATCTGGCTCTTGCTCCTGGACAGCTGCTGGGAGCTATAGACAGGACAGCTATCCCAGATGAGGCATATGCTTCCTACCGCCAAGTTGTATCTAAACATGCACAAACCTGGCCCCCAGCTTCTCATCAAATCACTCATATCTATTTCATACTCATAATTTGAGTAATTAGAGTCAATAATTACGCTTAGAAAACACCCTCAAGACAAATGCAAGTGTGTATGTTCAAGCAGCCTTTAAAATAATGTACACAGCCCCTAAGACTGGAAGGAAAATGTTATTTTCTCATTGTCTTTACATATAAAAATTAGATTTTACTCAACCAGCACTTTTTTGGAAGAAACAATATTTTCTTTGTTAGTCAAGCCCAAAACAGATCTCATGCCAAGGCATTTTGTTCTTGTCATGGATACTAGCCAAAAAGATATTCCTTGAAATAAAAGTCACAATCTGTTGAAAGCCTCACAAGTCCACTAAATTAGGAAACAACTCATCATTATCACATAACTAAAAAGCATGAGAAAAAATTAATGACTTAAAATAAATATACAAACTCCCCACTTGTAAAGAAAACCATCAATGGATCCATAGCTGCAAAATAGCCGCATTTAAACAAATAAAATTTCCCCTAAATATGTGTCAGATATCAAACCATCCTACTTACCAGTGTACTATCTTTGTCTACCCACAGAAACTTCCTAAAAGTCTAATGTCTTTGGTTTCGTTCATGGAAGTTTCATTGGCCTTGATCTTGCATCAAATAGATGGAAACTGATAGAATAATTTAACACAGATTCCTGATGTATTACATCTAAACTGCACATAATGAGATGGTTATAGGTCTTTTAACCCAAAAGAAATGTTATAATTGCATTTAAAGAATAGTCAACATTAGCAATAATGAAATAATGCCAATGTATTTATACAATTGAAAGTTGTGGGGTTTTTTTTAAAAATCTATAAATAAAATTGTTTATAAACGTCTACTGAGATATACTTTTTGGAGAATCTCTCCATCTAGTGCGCATTCGTTCAGGTGGCATGAAGTTACCTAAGAAGCTCTGGATAGGATTCGAGGATTTAGCATAATGTATTGTAAAATCTTTGCTTTCTGCCTGTGTTTCATTTTAGATGCCTTTAAAAAATTCTCCAATACCTCCAGGGGTGAACCTGGCAAAGAGGAGGCAGATGCCTGCTATCACCAAGTTGTCTCAAGAACACAACTCTGCTACCGATCGCTGCCTTCAGCTGTGGCGGGTGCAACTTCGTGCACTTCCCACTTCCAATCCAGAACAATGCAAAGAGCAGCAGGCTCACTCCCCCATCCACCCCAACTTGCAACAACAATCAAGGGATGGTGGAGGGATGCCCAGGCAGAGAACCCCGGGGGCCAGCCGGAACCCCCCAGCCCGGAAAGCCCCGCTCCCCCCGGAGCGGCTCAGTACCTGCTGCCCGGGTGGCTGGCGGCGGCGCGGGGCGCGCAGCGCGGCTCGGAGCTGGGCGGCTGGGAGCGGGCGTACGAGTGGTAGGCGGTCAGCACCACGCCGCCCGAGTCCTCCACTTCCATCGTCAGCCGCGCATGTCCTGGCTCCCGCCCGAGAACAAAGGCGGGGACCAGCATGGACCAGCACCGGGACCCCGTCACCAGCGGGGAGGCAGGGCCCATCCAGCCCCCGGGGGCTCTCTCCGGGCTGTCAGGGCAGCCGGCCCCGCCCGCGGGGCAGCGCTATTAGCATAGATTGCAAAACACGCCCCGGAGCCCTGGAGGGGGTGGGGGGCCTGAGGACGAGGTGCTGGGGTGGGATCCCTGTCTCTAGGAAACTGGAAACCGGCTGTGATCCTTCAGGGCTCGGGCGAGCTGCTCTAGTCAAGTTCTTTTCTTGCTTTGTTTCTTTTCCTTTTCCTTTTCTCACCTCCCCCCTTCCACCGGGAGGCTTATCCGATCGCGAGGAACATTTCCTGCCTGGTAGCCTGGAGTGAGAGAAAGAAACCCTGCCCGGGAGCCCGGGCTGAGCAGAGCAGCCAGGTCCACGCTTGTGGTCTGGGAAGAAAGGAAGAAAATGCGACTCTCATTTAAAGCATCCGCATCAACAATGGAAGAGCCGGATTACGTTGCTGGGTACTTAGTCAAGTTACAATAAACTTGCTTTCCTTTCGGGCAGGTAATTCCCGCTTACAGCAGGCAGAACGTGTCCCTCCCTCGCCCTCCGTGCCACAACAACCAGGCTCTGACCTCACTCCCACATCCCTTTCCTCCTCCCAGTCCTGATCAAATTAACAGACCGCTTTCAGCCGGCCTGGAAATCAGGCTTCCTGAGCTGAAGCTTGTTACTGCCAGAGGTGTTGATGGGAGGTTGAGGAGGGGGGTGGCTGGCTGGAAAGAGCCTACCGTGTCTCTGTCTTTCACACCCTAACAGGGTGTGTTACCTGCTGTCTCTTCCACTCCCCTGGGAGCTGGGTAGAATGGAAAGAGGAGTTAGTGCACCCCTGGCTGAGGGATGGCCTGTCATGCTACTGAACATCTCAGAATCTGCTTCTGCATCCGTGAAAGGGGAAAAGAATATTCTTTCTTCTCAGGGCATTAAAAGCACCAATGACATGCTAAGATCTCAAGAAACATGTTTCTCTCTGCTACTTCCTTTACAGACATCCAGGGAGACATTTGTTTTCACTGCAATTTCAGAGGTTGGGAAAAACAAAACATTTTTCACCCAAAATGCTTTTGTAAAACATGTTTTGTTGATTAAAGAAAGGGTGGGACAATAACTAACATTTACCAAAATACTCATGTATTGGACCCTGTACATTAGCTCTTTAAACAACTCTCTGAGGCATTATTACCCGAATTTTTTGACTAAAGAAACTTATCAAGCATCCGTGTATGGAAAAGGCCCTGCAAAGGTTGTTTCATTCCCCAAAACTTGCAGACACAAAGAGACATCTGTTTACCTACTGTGTCTAATGCCAAATACATTAAAACTATGACAATACTTTCTTAAAATGTGAAATAATAAAGACATAGTGTAAGTATGGATACATGCCCACAATGCCTCATCTAAAACCTTGGAACCAGATACATTTCAGAATCTATTAATATTTTTTTCATTTTAAAAGTAACGTGGTGCATGCCCATTTAACATAGAACACCCTCCATCCGGTACAATTAGGGATAGCACCCTGTATTTAAACATATTTTCTTTAGCAAAAAGAATTGACCCTAAGTGCAATAAAGTCTATGATTAGTCTCACGTCAATTCAGGTCAGGTTTATCACCAAATAAGTTTTGGCACCAAACTTTTTTTAAAAAGGTGTATTTTTTTTATATATATATTTTATTGATTTTTTACAGAGAGGAAGGGAGAGAGATAGAGAGTTAGAAACATCGATGAGAGAGAAACATCAATCAGCTGCCTCCTGCACATCCCCCACTGGGGAAGTGCCCACAACCCAGGTACATGCCCCCAACCGGAATCGAACCTGGGACCTTTCAGTCCGCAGGCCGACGCTCTATCCACTGAGCCAAACCGGTTTCTAAAAAGGTGTACTTTTTACAGCTTTTCGAATTTTGGAACTACCATAGGAATTATAGTAGTGGAACTTTTTATGGGTATGTGATTTCTCCTTGGAATTTTTTTTTTCTTTTCTGAACTACAGACTCACAATTTTAAATACCTGGGTACTTCCTTTAAAACACTTTGGCCGTAACTCTGCCTCAAGATGTCCAACACCACAGTAGTACTCCATCATGCTTGGCATCATAACCCTTCTTCTTCTCATGCTTGGCATCATAACCCTTCTTCTTCTCCTGTATATTCAAGTTTTACCCACCCTGGAGTCACTTTGACTCCTCTCTCCAATCAATTAGCAAATCTGTCAATTCTTGCTCAAAATGTCTGCCAACCATTCCTCCTATTCCCACTGCTACTGTCTTCGTTCTCCCATCACCATCTCTTGCCTTGGTGATGGCAATTCTTCCTTGACATAGATTACTTTCAATCACCTCCTCTTAAACCCTGCCCCTATTCCAAGTGCTGGTAGAGTGATTTCCCTAAAGCACAGGCCGGCCCCTTCTCAAGTGTCCTCAGGTGTAACCCACTTACTAAAAAATAAAGTCGGAACTTGTTACAACAGCTTCTCATTAATGTTTTGGGCACCTAAAACTTTCTCGCTCCCAAGACCCTATGGCCCATTCACACTAGCCTGTCCTGCACTCTTAGTTTGCCTTTGCTCCTACGTGTCATTTTCCTATTTGGGAACCTTAAAAGCCCTCTATCTAACCCCATAAAGGCTTCTCAGGTATTCCTAATTCAAAGTAAGCCCTCCTCTGGCCTCTTGTGAAAATTGCTCTTACTTCTGTGGTAGGAATAATCGCATTCTGCCATGGAGTAAAGCACAGTTACTCAGATTGCAGTGTGTACACGCTCTGCTCCTGTGCCCACCTCACACGTAACGATTCCATCAGGCTGGTTTTTGCCACTGAGCCCAGATGTGCCCACAAAATTCTTCAAAACTGAGTCCCCAGCTGCAAGATAACTTTGAGACAAAACTATTTGCCCACCCAAGATTGTATTACTGTCCTCAACAAGTTAGTGCCTTTTCTTACATTGTAAGCTAGTGTCATATTTTTGTCATTATATCATAGAGCCCATCGTGTTTTGCAGAGTAGGCAATCAATAAGGCATATGTGTTCAATGAATGAACATATGAATCTAATAATGAATCAGTGGATGAAATAGCACTCTCTAGTACAATATTTCTGTTCTTTCAGAGTAGCCAAGGAATTATTATTATACATGGTTCATGAGTCTATATGACACTGCAAACTAAAAAAAAAGTGTTTCACATGTATGTATTAATATTTTTCAACTGGGGATAGACACTTAATAAAATACAACTCTGCAAGTATTCTTGAGTTTTCGGGTTTCATAAAGATGGTAGAGTGCACATCCTATATAATAAAAGAATAATATGCAAATCGACCGAACAGTGGAACGATGGGTCAGCAGGGAGCGGGGCCAGCAAGCAGGGGATGCCAGACCAGCCAAGGTGCATTCCAATGAGCAGAGGGGGTGGGGCAGGGGGTGGCAGCAGTGGGTCAGCAGGGAGCAGGGCCAGCAAACAGGGGATGCCAGACCAGCCAAGGTGCATTCCAGTGAGCAGAGGGGGTGGGGCAGGGGGTGGCAGCAGCAAACAGTGGCGATGGAGGGGTGATGGGGGGCTAGCGCCATCCCCTGATTGGCCCGCCAGTTGCCCCCCACAGAGGGAGGCCAGACTGAGGCTTAGGCCTGCTCCCCACCTCCCCCCAGGGAATGGGCCTAAGCCATCAGTCAGACATACCCTGAGGGCTCCTGGATTGAAAGAGGGCCCAGGCTGGGCTGAGGGATCCCCTCTTCCCCTGGAGTGCACAAATTTTTGTGCACCAGGCCTCTAATATTACATACTATAGAATACTCTATGCAAGATAGCCTCTGTTTGCCCTCCAGACCCACTTGCCACCCTCACTACCCTGCTTAGTCCTGGTGTCTGCATCCATGAGCCCCCTTGCCTCTACCTTCAGGAAAGGGGCACCCAAAGAGAGGTGCCACCAGATGATCTAGAGAGGGAGGAGGGAAAACCAGGTGGGTGTTTATTTCCCAGGCTTCTTCTCTGCTGTTTTGCTATTGTCTGGTTCCTTTTACAAAGTCATGGTTCCTGACTGCAGCTCTCTCCCCTGCTGGTCTCTCTGGAGTCCTGTAACACTACCTCTACCTTGCCCTTCAGATCTAAGGGTGGTAACAGCACTTGGTCCATCAAGAAATCCCTCTGTCTTACCTCCTGCAAAATCCCTAATTGGTCCCTCACCCCACCCACACCTTTATAGACAGTCCCTTTACTGAGTGTCCCATCTCTTCCCGCCAAGATCCTGACAGATACATATCAGAGATTTAGGCAGTATCCCGTAGACAAAAACATTAGAATGTCTGCAGTGAGCTGTATGAATATACACACCATGAGGGATGAATATAAACAATAAACACTCTCATGTCAGTCAGTTCAGGTGTTTTCTCACCAAATAAGTTCAGGTCTGAACAAGTTTTGCATTCAAATTAGTTACAAAAATTTTTCAGATTTAAGAGCTTTTTGCATTTCAGGATTACAGCTATGGGACTGTGGACCTGGGGTCTGTGAACACTCTTGCATGCTGGGAATCACGGGGCTAGGGGATGGCAGCACAGGACTGTGACACCCGGTTCAGCGCAGAGTAACCGGGAACCCTGCGAAAGGTTCTTCATCTGGGAACTGGGCTGATAAATAGCCCCCCTGGTGGACAGTGGCCATTCAGGCTCAGAAGTAGCATTTCCAGTTTATCTGGAGTAGGGCAACAGTAGAGGGAAAGTCTAGTTTCCCACCCAGTGCTGCTCTGGGTGTCCCTGCAGCACCCAGCACTGGAGTGAGAACGGGAGACCTGGGAGTTAGCACCACCTCTGCCCGTAACAGAACATGGAGCCAGTCGCTGACTGCACACCTGTTTCTCCCATGTGAAAGAAAGAAAACAGCCCACATCTGTGGAATGTGTAGCATGTGCCTGGTTCTGGTCTAGGCATCAGAACCCCAACTCATGAAATGCTCCCTGTAGCCTTCTCAGACACATCTTCATCTTACAGTTGAAGAAACCAGCTGTAGTAACCTTCCCAGACAAGGACATGGCAAAGCTGGGATTCAAACCCAGGCAGTCTGGCTCCCTGAATCCATGCTTTTAAATATCATATTTCTATTTCATAAAAGAGTCGCTGAGATTCAAAATATATTCCTCCTCTATAATGTAATATGAAATAGGTAGGATCCATGTTTCTTTGTTGCAGCTTTCCATACATCTACTTAGCATATTGAAGGATAGATATCATTAGCATATAATAATGATGATGAAAATAGTGATAAGTGAAAGGATTGCATGTGTTTTCAATACACAATACTAAGGTTATTCAAAGACATATCTATTTCATTAACTGCTAAGAGTAGTTCACCAACTGCTCTTAGAATGTGCTGAAGGTTAATTCGGTGGTATTTCATCTGCCTTGCAAATTTGTGAGTAGATACACATAAAGAAGTCATTGGAGAGTAGTGACATAGATGAACTACAGGTGCACAAAGACTCTGGGCTTTCCAAATAAACAGAGGAGGCAGAGTGATAGACCACCAAACAGGGTCAGAGTTTAGTTGTAGTTTGAATTATGAATTTGCTAACGACTGTCTGTGTTACCTTAATTTCTCTCTGTTTCAATGTCCTAATTTGAAAAGTGGGGAATATCCTCAAATAGCTGTTGGGAGGGTAAATGAGATAGCATCTTTGAAACACCAGTCACAGTGCCAAGCATACCATACATGCTGGTTCTCTTCTCCCTTTTTTACTATCTCCTGTCACCCATCTTCCACCCCAGTCTTTCTGGAAGCATCATTTGAGTTCAACCCTCCAGAGTAAACAACCTGATTTTGGAATTCCAAAAGCGTTTCTTAAGAATACCCAAAGGCGTTTTATAACCTTCTTGAGAAATGAGTCAGACTCAACTGAAATAAACTTACCTGGGAAAGCTCACAAACCCGGGCCCTGAGTGTAAGTGACATGGCAGTAAGTGTCATGAAGCATGGAATATTTCAGCAAATTCACCCTCACGAAGAAAGGCAAGAAAACAGAGCATTTATGCAAAACTTCAACATGGACAAAGAAAAGTGCCTCCTGTTGTCTTGGCTGCTTCTCTAGCAAACCTGCTTCCAGGAAAATCATTTAAGACCGGAACAGAAAAACAGGTGCAGCTGCTGGAATCTTTGCAGCCACCGACTGCCATCCACTCAGCAAGAGGGTTTGAAGTTACATAGTCACGGGCCCTATCTTGCAGGAAACAAAGGCACAGTTCTTACCTACATGGGGGAATGTGTTAATTCTATCAAAACTCCACCTTACCTACATGCACGCTTCCCCCACATCCTCTAGGAAGATTGGGTAAAATGAGGGGGGACGAATGCAAACTGCATTTAATATAAAGAGAAAATAATTTAATGAGGTGATCATTTTATAAAGCATTTTAAAAGGTAATGTGTAAATCTTGAATTGCTACCCTAAAATATTTTTAAAGACCTATTGGCACTACTTAAATTACTCATATTTATATTCTGAATCCTCTCATTATGACACAACTTTTAGGCTATTCTGATGTTTCCATTGCTCTTTCTTAGCATCAATTTTTAAAGAGATATCAGGGCTTATTTTTCCTCAGTAATTTTTCTGTGCTCTATGATCAATTTGGTAATCAGGTTATGCAGACTATGTCTCCATGGGAGCTTATCAGCCAGGTCAAGACTTTTGTTATTTATGTGATGGGCATAACTGAGTCACTTAAGTGACTTAATGTGATAAGTGGCTTCTACAAGTAAACTGAATCAGTATTGATTGGAAATGAATCACTACTAATAGACCCAGCAGAGTGGGGGAAGGGAATAGACCAGCTATAGACATGAAGGGTTGGTCTGTAAAGCTTTGCAATTTGAAATACTTTCAGCAGTGCTGTGTATTCTAATTACACAAGGGCTTTATTTACTCATCCATCCATTCCAAGAACCTACAATCATCACCAGAACCCACAATACTAAGCATCAGGAATATAAAAATTAATAACCTGAAAGCATAGTTTCTGCAGGGGCTGGGGCTTGGGGCTGGAGTAGGAGGTTGTCAAAGAACACTCCCCAGGGGAGGTAATGCTAGAGATGGGTCTTAAAAATGAGTAACGACGGGCCAGCTCAGGAGTAGGTGTCCACAGTGGGTGAGGAATGAGAAGCAGGGCATTCTGAAGAGAGATAACAGACTGGAAAAAAAGGCCCAGAGAAAAGAATCAAGTGGGTTGTACAGAGAAGCACCTTTAGTTTAGCTTTGCTGGAGAATAGGTGTAAGGAAGAGAATGCTGGTGATGAAGCTAAAGGCAGAGGCGAGTTACTGGGGGAACCTGTACGTCATGTGAGGTTTTTAAACTTCATCCTTGAGTTCAGATGGGAAATCCACTGTAGGTTTGAAACAGGATAGTTCTGGGGTCTACCTGTGCTTTTAGATAGTGCCCCCCCCCCACCCGCCACCCCTACCCGGGGTTCTGCATAAACCGTTCTTCACTTAGTTATTCTGAACCTACATCTCTTATGCCTCCCAACCTCCTTTAGAGAAGCGTGTACACCAGAGCCTGGGAAAGAAGAAAGCTGACTTAAATGACCAGATGCTAAGCCCCAAAGTCCAAGATGGATTCTAAATAGCTGCTGAGAAGTTTAGCTTAATGAGTTAAATAAGTGCCTCAGAGGGGATGCTGAGAGCAGGACCCTATCAATCCCCTCTGTCACTAGCTCATTATTGCTGATCAGTTACCTGCTTTGTTCACAGTCACTCCAGGCAGCACAGACCACCTGGCCTGGGAAGTGATGGAATCACATTAGATTTCCACTAATGAGGGAAGAACACAACAGTAAGATGCTTGGGGAGAAATGTGGCAGGCAGGGCTACCAATGAGGAGAAAAGATGTATTACAAGAGTTTTTTGGTTGGAAACCACAAAAATATTCCTGATTCTGAAACAAGGAAGAGTCTATACTAATAAAAGGGTAATATGCTAATTAGACCAGATAGACCGGACATCTTCCAGATGTCCTTCTGGACAAAGCCACTGCAGCTGCGAGGGCCAGCGCTGGCAGTGGCAGCAGCAGCAAAGTGATGGGGACAGCACCTTCCCCTGATTGGCCCAGCCGCCTCCTGCAGAGGGAGGCCAGACTGCAGCATAGGTCCGCTCTGAGTGGGCCTAAACCATCAGTAGGACATCCCCTGAGGGCTCTTTCCTTCTTTACTGGTAAAGCAGGCCAAGAGGTCATATACCATGTGGTGGGAAAGTCCCCAAATTGACACCTGGGTGTTTTTAGGTAACAAGAGGGAATGCCAACGTGCCATCAAATGACCAGTGTTCACTAGAGGGAAGTGGGTGCAGCCTTGGGGAGGCAAGTTTGGCCTGAAAGCACCGGCCAAGCGGCACATGTGGGTCACGAATGGTAAAGACATCCAAGAGCTGAGACAGGAAGGAGTCTCCAGAGAGTGGGAGGAATAAGTGAGGCCCAGAGAAAGAATACATTTGCCTCTCTTGTGGTTTTGCCTATATGTGGCCCTGAATAAGGAGGGTCTTATTTCCTGGAGTTTACAAATCAAATAGACCTTGATTTTGTGCTGAGCATAGGAAGGTTCAAATCCATATTGTCTAATCAGTCCTCAAATAGGGCCCAGACTATATCATTCAATAAGACTTACATGCCCTGAACTAAGTTTGGAGAAGTATTACTGAATGCATAATCTTAAAGTAAGTTTATGCAATGAGTGGTTAAAATGGTACAATGGAAGGAAGGCAGGGTCTGAAGCCAGACAGGCTTATGAATAAATACCATTATTCCATTTAGTGCCCTAGGATATGAGCCTTTATTAATCGCTCTGAGATCTGATTTTCCTCATCTATAAAATGAGATGATAATATATACCACACGGAGTTGTTGGCCAGGATTTAGAAAGGACTTGTAAAATCATTGTGTATATAATTTTCAAAAAACGTATGTTCCTTTTATTATGCCATGCTTTCAAGAAATTATTATTTTACCTTCTACTTTGTTAGTGATACCTATTTGGTGTCCCAGGGGGAATTCAATAAACCCTAACTAACTTATTAGTCAGCTAATACAGACATTTCAATACACTCAGATTGTATCTCTATAGAAAAGGTCATGCTAGTGTAACAAAGCCATGTTTTGAAACTGAGCAGGCATCGGCAGATAGGAAATTGATGTTTGTCCGTTGAAACATTATTCAATGATGTACCTAGTTGTTACTGATTATTACCCAGCTCAAAAAAGTCACAGATGCCTTGACGGCCAGGCCGGAATATCGGCATGCTCCTGAGAGGAAGTCTTGACTCACAGCACTGGCATTCCAGGTCACTCACTTCTGGTTGGCTTCTCAGAAGCCTGTAGCACACTGAATATAGCATCTGATTCAAAGTAGGTTTAAACAATGATTTCATGAGTAAAGATCCCTCTGCC
This sequence comes from Myotis davidii, assembly GCF_000327345.1. NCBI lineage: Eukaryota > Metazoa > Chordata > Mammalia > Chiroptera > Vespertilionidae > Myotis > Myotis davidii. The sequence goes on from NW_006289416.1 coordinate 598,363, forward strand.
ACTCAATCTTCAGTGTTTATATCTTCCAATGTATAATGAAACTATAAGGCTGGTACCTTACTGTGACTTTATGGAAAAAGTGGGAGGACAGGGAAGTCCTAAGAGAAGAGTCCTAGAAAATAGGATGCTGTGAAAGTTACACCCCGTGGGCTGTGCATGCAGCCCTGTTAGGATGGCTTTGAAGGTAGGAGTGTAAGGCTAAAATTACACAACAGTTGTCGTAAAACTTGTGTTGAAGGGAGTGAACACTGTTCTTCCTGACATCTGCTCTTTTTCCTGCTAGGGATGATGAAGCTGTGTGTGTGTGTGTGTGTGTGTGTGTGTGTGTGTGTGCGCGCGCTATGTATGTATATACACATCTTCCCGATCCCTTTCTTTGGGGGCATCACACTGAGTGCCTTTACACAGGAAGCCACTTCAGGCCATGTGGTTTGTCAGTGCTTGTCTCCTGACTCAGGCCTCAGAACAGAAACAGGTATTTAACTAAAGCTGGGACCTCTGCCAGATCTTCACAACAAGATTTTTTTTCTTTCTCTGTAAAGATAGTGCAACCGTGTAGCTGCGAAGAGCCATCTTGCTACCATAAAGCCGGTCTGATATATCTTGAAGCCAAGAGAAGCAAGCTGAGATGCTGGGGAGCTTCCTAGCAATATCACTTGAACCTCTTTCCTTAGGCTCTTCTGGAGCAAATATTACCACTCTTTCTTTTGCTGCTTAACTTAACGTGAGTTGGGTTCTTACGGCTTGCAACCACAATGATAACAATAGCCAGCACTCACATGGCATTTACTAGGTGCCACATGTTACTCGAATCATTAACTCACTTAATCCTCAAACTAACACCATCAGGTAGGTACCATTATTGTCATTTTCTCCACTTTGCAGTGGGAGAAATGGGAGCTCAGAGAGGTTAACTCATCCAAAGTCACAGACCTCAAAAAAGGTATAGGTGAAATTCAACCCAGGTAATCTAGCACCAAGGTCCAGGAACTTAGCAACTATAGCATTTTGCTCTTAATTGCCCAGACTTAGATTTTGAACCTGGGCAAGTAACATCTCTGAGCCTCCACTTTATCAGAGCAGTCTCTGAGTAAGCAGTAGTGGTTGCAGTATTTGTAATTATTTCACTACTTCACTCCATTTCCTTCATTCTGAGTGGTGCCTGGTGGGTGGGAATAAATGAGTTTATGTTTACAAACAATGTTGAGGACTTGGAATGAAAACTAAGAATCGTGATAGTCTGTTCTCTAAAAACAAGTAACAGTCTTGTTTTTTTCCACAGAGAAAGAATGGACTTGATTGTGTCTGTCGCAGTTGCCATCACACACAGGAATAAATGGTCACTTGAGGCTTGGCTGTTTTTAGAAATATCCTCTCAAAGTGAGTGAAAAGAGACTGAAGATGATGAGATACTTGAGAAAGAATTATTATATCCTTAATCGAAGTGCTTCAAAGAAATTTGAATCCCTTTGTTCTGAATTCATTTCAATTGCTAATGGTGGAAAATTTATTTCCTAAATTAGATGAACTCCTGTTGTCTACAGATTACAAATCAGATTGAAATGTAATTCTAATGGTAACTTGATTAGGAGCGATATACCTTCAGGTAACTGCAGTCGTTTAGAGTCTGTTTCCTTTATGATTTCCCCGCTGCAGCTTCCTCATTTTCATTTGGACCTCTTCTCCTCTGTAGGCACAGGACACACAGCCACTTCCCTCTTCGGGGATGCTTTGCTCCTGGAGGTTCCCCTGGAAAAGGGATGTGCTCCGTGCTGAGGCATTC
>NW_006289416.1:600207-641024 GCF_000327345.1 Myotis davidii
GCTCTTGAAGAAAAATCACCCAATTATCTTCCAATCTATAAAACCACAGTATTGGGGGTGAGTTGGATATTATCTATAGTTATACTCTTTCAATTCCTTTATGTATTTATTTATTACTTGAATCACTTATTAAACATGTTCATAAATGTATACATTTCTTGAGAACATATATGCCAGACACCATTCTGGGGTCTGAGGATAAAATATAAGTGGAATTACGTTATGAAATGTATTCCTAGGCTTTCTTTTTTATATTTCCCATCATGACATTCTTTCTATTCAGCCAGAGAGTAAGGCTACTTTAGTGTGGATTCTCCATAGGAAAATACCAAACAGACCAAAGAAGTGCAACATGGGCTCATTGCTAGCAGGTGACAGAGCACAGATCAGAATTGTCCTCTGCCTCCAACACAAGTTTATTACAACAACCGCTGTCTAATCTAGCCTCACACTCCTGTCTTCAAAGCCATTCCATCAGGCAGCATTGCAGGGCTCCAGGGCATAAGTTACATGGCAGCCTACTTTTGAGAACCTTTGGCACTGACCTCCTATGATTTTTAAGTCCTACTTTTTAGAGCAGCGGTTCTCAACCTGGGGGCCACGTCCCCTTCGGCGGTCAAACGAACCTTTCACAGGGGTCACCTAAGACCATCCTGCATATCAGATATTTACATTACGATTCATAATAGTAGCAACATTACAGTTATGAAGTAGCAATGAAAATAATTTTATGGTTGGGTCACAACATGAGGAACTGTATTTAAAGGGCCAGAAGGTTGAGAACCACTGTTTTAGAGGAAGTCACAGTAAGGTAACATTTTACGTTTGCAGATATAGAACCTGATAGAGGTTGTTATAGTTAGAATAGAGAAATGGCTAAAGCTTTAAGTGTCAGATTTTCACTTTCAAGATTGGCTCTTGAAGGACATTTCAGATATATCAATCAAGAAAACTAGGTTTGCCTGGCAGGTGTGGCTCAGTGGTTGAGTGCCAAACCATGAACCAAGAAGTTGCTGGTTTAATTCCTGCACATGTTGGGTTGCAGGCTCCATCCCCAGTAGGGAGCGTGCTGATCGGTGCTTCTCTCTCATCGATGTTTTTATCTCTATCCCTCTCCCTTCCTCTCTCTGAAAATCAATAAAAACATATTTTTAAAAAGAAAGAAAGAAAACTAGATTTTTCATGACTAGAGTTCAGCACTTGAGTTTCCTAAGTTTAAAAAAAGTCCCATTAATGACAAAACCAAAGGTTGGAAGACTGAATGTGGAGATTTTTAAAACGTGACAAGTAAGGCTGCAGACCGTGATGTAAAGAGAGGCGTAGCATTGCTTTTACACAGAAGGGACTTGAAGACTCTCAGAGCTTGGGAGAGATGATAAGCGGGGAAGAGTGGTTAGCCAATCTGCCCCTTCCTGGGTTAAATCTCTGGGACACAGGGTGATATGAGTGCTAGGCTTGAGTACCTGGAGATGGTGAAGCTTATGTGCCATCCCCTATCTGAAACTCTGGGCGAGGTAGTCCTACAGAGGATCTCAGATGGCCTACCCTCCCCAGAAGGTGTCATGGAGGGGATCAACAATTTCCCAGGTGCCCCAGCAGGAACTGACAGTCAAGCTCTCAGGACACTCACTATAGCTGAAGTGAAATGACTTGGTGGCAGAAGGTCTCGGGTTGATAGCCCAAGCTGGGAAGCCAAAGGATAGTTCTAGCCAGGCAATAGGAGAGCCTCAGGACCAGCAAGTTCTGAAGTGGAGGCCTAATAAGCAGGGGGAAGTGTCAGAGTCCTCAAGGTGCACTGCCTACGCTGGCAAAGTGCATAAGGAGCTCCACCATCAGTGGGGACAATGAGGACAACCCCTTCACCCCCACCACCACACACACACACACACACACACACACACACACACACACACTCACACACAACCAGAGTAAAGCAGATAAGCGACTTGGAGGACAGCACCAGCCCCACCATGTTATATAATGTCTCCTGTGCCCAGACACAATTTCAGAGTACCAGGCAGAAGACAAGACCCCACCTTTGATTGAGTTTAAATCGTGAATATAGTGATTTCCTGAAACAGACATCTGTAAATCAGAAGACAGGGAGTCTCCTTGATGTGGCAGGTAGAGCTAAGATGAGTTCAAGGATAGACGAATAAAGGGTACATGTGTTTGCAGATGTGACTTAGGACTGTATTCAAAATGTAAAAGCCGTTGCATAATGCAACATAAGATAAAATGTCTGCTGTAAAAAGCTTATCATCTAAGGGTGTGTTACAAAGTGAGGCATGAAAGTGAGGAGTTTTCTGCCTTATAATTTTGCATATGATTGATCTTAACATTTTATGGCTAAAAACATGGCATGCTTGCAAATGAGGCCTGAGGGGGCTAAAGTGAGACTAGGTAAAGTCCAGAAAGACTCAATGTTCTACCTCAACCTGGCGCCGGAGGAGAGAAATGTAATAGAGCTGGGCGAGAGCCATGAAAGACAGTCTAAATAATCACCAATTAAGGAAAATGCTTTATGAAAAGAAGTATTAAGATGATAAGACAATCAAGAAATGCAAATGCTGAGAGGGACGAGCCTGAAGTCTATCAGGTTTCTTCATTAAATAAAATCATCATAAGCCATTCTTCAATCCCACTATAAAAATTGAAAATGAGTTGAGTAGCTCTGAGATCTGATTCATTGTGGCATTTTTTGGACTCAATAAACCCCTCATGATACCAGAGGTGACATGATCCCAGGCACCTGTATTTTCTATGCTTTTGCTAGGGAGGTGAGCAAGGTTCATATAGTGTGTTTATTAGTGTTGCCCAGGGAATGGCCCCATTATGGAGACCTGTTTCAGAACAGACCTCAATCAAGAAGTGGTTTTCCTCCAAAATACTTTAAAATCAGACACAGAGAAAACCCAGAAGCGATGTGGAAGAATGCTCATTCCCTAGTGAAATCCCAGTCCCAGAGACACTGTCCACTGGGGAAAGACTGAAAGAGCTGCAGACTTGCTCAGTCACCCCTGGAGCAGACAAGTCTCACATCTCAGTGTGGACTTTGGGCAAATGCATAAGAAATGACTTTGTACCCAGAACTTTGAAACCAGACACAGACACCTGAGAACAGAGCATATTTTGAGTTAGGGCTGGCATGTAGCAGAAGAGGTGACTGGGGCCAGCAAGGTCATTCAGTCACTCAGTGGTTCTCAACCTTCCTAATGCCGCGACCCTTTAATACAGTTCCTCATGTTGTGGTGACCCCCCAACCATAAAATTATTTCCGTTGCTACTTCATAACTGTAATTTTGCTACTGTTGTGAATCTTAATGTAAATATCTGATAAGCAGGATGTAGTTTCATTGTCCGTGACCCACAGGTTGAGAACCACTGCAGCACTGCCATCAATCCCTTAGGGAGGAAGATCCAGACACCTGTATAAAAATACACGCTGCTTCCTTTCACATGTTCTACGGTACAGAGATCTTATTACAGAGTATGGGTTTAGTCATCCTCAAGAAATGCTTTTGATGTTTTTATAAAAATCTAAGTTAAATATCCCCCTCTGCATGGATTCTGACTGGTAATTAAAATGAAGATTCTGGTACAGAGTGGCAAGAATTTTTTTTTTATGAGTGTGTTAAATAGACCCTAATTACTTATGCTTCTACAGCTCCTTTCTCTTATCATTTATCCAAGCTGTACATCTATAAAATGGCTTCTTTTTTAAAGGGTGCTTCCGATTAGCCCATTTTACAATTAGTTTGAGAAAATGGCCCACTGACAGAAACAGTATCTTTTACTTCTTTGTGGCTGACCCACACTTCCATCAACTGCATACCCTATCCTTGACAACAAGCACTGCCTAAAAATAGATATATATTGAAGTTTATTTAAACTCAGGATTAGTGGTATAAATATTCTTGTGCTAGATGGAAGTATCCAATTAAAAATTTTTTTTTTGCCAGTGCTGTTCATTGAATCATTTGGATCATTGAAATATTGTAAGAATAATGGAAGAAGTGAACACAATTCCTCAAGCCATTAAGACAAATAGGGGGTAACCCCAAGCAAAGTAGAAATTCTCTTGATCCTGGGAAATAATGAGAGGAAATTTAAATTGTCTTATAAGAATATATTAGAGCAAGGGGGTGGAATTTAAGCAGTGGAGAAAAATCCACTGAGCACTACAGACAATCAATAATTTCTTTACTCAACATTTTAAGAAAGAGAATTAGAAAATCAATTCACCTCTCTTAGGACAAAAGCATAATAAAATGTATTTCTCTTCAGTATTCAGGCTAGACAAGGGGCAAAGATGACATAAACTAGGAGAAAGAAAAGACATCACTTTCAGCCTCCTCCAATGATCATTTCTGTGATGATAGTAACCATGTGTGGTATATATTATTTTTTTGGATCATTCCAGTTTCAAATATTCTGTGTTAGGGTTCAGATACATTCATTTGTATTTATCACATATTCTGATTTGGGGTTTGGAAAATGTAATCAAACCTACTTTGTACCCAGGCCTCAGATTCACTCCTGTTGTAGTCTAGTCCTCTCTTCTGACCAGTAACTGGATGAAAGTGATCTTTAGTTTTCCTATCGTTCCTCACTTATCCTCCCCACACCCAAACACCCTCCAGCCCTAATGTGTTTTTGCCTGGTAACCTTACCTTCCTCCTTGCTGTGACAGCCAGAATTCCTGACCTGACCAACTTCAGACTTCCAGCTCTGAACTACTCTCAAGGCGATCAATTCAATCCCATCCACCATCGCAACTGCATAAAATTACTTGGCCCTGTGCACTGAACTCCCTGGCTCTTTGTTGGCCACAAGTTCCCTTTCCACAAACCTCAACAAAAAACATATTTTAGGTACTTACCTTTGGTCATCTAACTAACTTTAGTTCCTCTCTCTGAAAGGCTCTTTCACAGTGCAGTTAAGATGAGGAAATAATGACTAGAAAATCAGTTCAATTTCTCAAATATTTACTGAGCATCTACTATATGTTCCATGGAAACACTGTACTCTTCACTAGCTGGTAGGGAATGGAACTGACACATCCCGAACGTATAAGACATCCTTGCATCCAAATTGGTTGGGTAGGGGACATGGGTGAAAACTTGACTAGGACATAAGGGCAATTCTTAAGTGAGCTAATCTAGCTTCATTGGCAGGATGAATTGTAGAGGGAAAGGACGAACGAGGGAAAAATACTTGCCTCTCTCTACTGTGAGCACAAAAGCGGAAGCAATTGTCTCTGACCAGAAGAATGGGAAAGTCTTCATTGTGGAAATGGCTTTTGGACTGGACCTGGAAGGATAAGTAGGATTGCAGTAGTGAGCAATGGGAGGAAGTGCAGGAGAATGCTCTGAGTATCCCTGCCTATCTATGTTGCTGCCTCCTAAAATCTATCTGATTACTCATTTCCATGGGGAAGTGTATTAGTTTGCTAGGACGGCCACAAACTGAGTAGCTTAAACAACAGAAATGTATTGTCTCATTGTTGGTTCTGGAGGCCAGAGTTCCCAGGTTAAGGTTCCCAGCAGGGTTGGTTCCTTCTGAGGGCTCGGAGGGAGAGCTGTGCATGCCTCTCACCTCGCTTCTGGTGGTTTGCAAGCAGTCTTGTCATTCCTTAGCTTCTATAAAGATCACCCTATCTCTTCCTTCATCTTCACATAGTTGTTTTCCTTCTGTGCATGTTATTCTTCAAATTTTCCCTTTTTAAAAAAAGATATCAGTTATATTGGATTGAGGCCACCCTAATGACCTCATCTTAATTTGTTTATTCCTGTAAATATCATATCTCCAAATAAGATCACATTCTAAAGCATTTAGTATAGGACTTAAACATATGAGTCAGTGATGGCGAACCTATGACACGCGTGTCAGAGGTGACACGTGAACTCATTTTTTTTGGTTGATTTTTCTTTGTTAAATGGCATTTAAATATATAAAATAAATATAAAAAATACAAGTCTTTGTTTTACTATGGTTGCAAATATCAAAAAATTTCTATATGTGACACTGCACCAGAGTTAAGTTAGGGTTTTTCAAAATGCTGACACGCCGAGCTCAAAAGGTTCTCCATCACTGAATTAGGTTGTGGGGACACAATTTAACCCTAAGAGAAAGATACTAAAAATATATGATAATATTTGAATATTATATTAATGATATTGCTAATTAACACTAAAATGTATGTATATATTATATTAATTGATGCAAGTATATATAACTAATATATTAATACTAAATATAGTATAAATGTTAGAATTAGATATGTAATAACACAAATCTTTACTGACCACTTACTATGAGCTAAGTTATTTTTTCTATCTTATTTCATGTACTCCTCACAACACTCTATGAGAAAATTCCCATTTCAAGGTGAGGAAACTGAGATTTGGAAAGGTTAATAACTTGCACATAGCCACATGTTTACAGCAGCAAAGTTGAAACTCGCACCAAAATCTTTGTATCTCTATATTCTGTACTATAATCACTGCACTAAGTATAGTGTTAATATATATACACATTTAGAAATAGATAGCTGTATAGCAATGAAATAAATTATTCTGTATAATTTGTGAAAATCACTTTATATTTACTCTAGATATTATGTAGATAAACTAGAAAAATTTCTTGTAGCACAAAGGCTTTTCATATTTACAGATATTTGTTAGGTGCTATATTGCTCTTTCTCAAATTCCTCACTTCAAGTCCCACAGCACCTTTAAGAAACATGTCAAGTTTCATGTTCTTAGATTCAGCATGAAGGGCACATTTTATACCTACAGATTCCAACTACACAATTGCCTTGTTTTCTTCCCATGAGAGGTAAACGAACAAAGAAAACAGATCATGTATTATGATACAAATAGGAAGCATATAAAAATATTAGAGACTTTGGCTCCTGAACAGTGATAAAAGGTTTATTATTGCCATCTACTTTTATGGTAAGTACCATTAAGAGGATACCAAGTTTAAAAGGGAGGAAAGCAAGCAAGGGTATTTTCATTTTTCCATTTTGGTAATAAGAGTTGTATTGAAAAGGGATCATAATGGTAATAATACTTTAGATTTAGATAGTGCTTTAGAATTTTTCAAAGTGTTCTCATTTATTTTATTTCATTTCACTAAACAATTCTGTTTGGTGGGCAAAATAAGGGCAGTAACCTCCATTTTATAGATAAAGATACTGAGGCCCATAGAATTTAAGTGGTCTCCCAACTAATAAATGCTAAGAAACACAAAGAATGTATTCTAGACCTTCGGAACAGCTTTTTGTTAGCCTGGGATTGCTAGTCTTTGGGAAGACCATATAACTCTTCAAGGTCAAACTAAATAGACTTGTGAAGCTTTTCATCAAGAACTTTTTTTTTGCAAAAGATGCTGAATTGTTTTCAGACCAAAATGCTTATTAGCTGTTAATCAAAGTGTTTCTGATAGAGCTTTGTGTTAGTTCATGAGTGGCTGCCAAACATCACATGTCAACAATGAACTACAGAAAAAGTGTCATTCATCCAGGGTATTACAAGGTAATATTAATTTATTGATTGATTCAACAAATGAATTAAATAAACGAGTTGAATTTTGAGCAACTACTATGTGCTAGACATTGGGCTACTTAGTAAGGATACGATAATGAGCCAAAGTGAAATCACCCTTCTCCGTGGAGCTCTCGGGGCAGGCATGTGTGTGGTGTGTGTATGTGTATATGGGGAAGGAGGGTCTCAGAACTACAGAACTATAAAATGTGAAAGAAAATTGTGACAGGGAGACCTCTTCCAAGCAGTTAGGGTGGGATCACCAGGAAAGCCCCTTCTGAGGAAGTGATGTAGGAGCTCATACATGAAGTATGTGAATGAGCTGACAAGGACCATGGTGTGTAGGCGAGAGCATAGTGAAAAGGAAAGAGACACTAGGGCTTGAAATGGGATGGAGCACAGCGCAACTTGAGCATGGAAAACTGTCAGTCATGGCCACCTCACCTCCGTTTCTCCTGAACACGCTTCATTCAGGTTTCCATTTCCACCATTCCACTCCAACTGTTCAACTCAGCAATGACCACCGTACTGTACTGACCAGGACTTCTGTGTGACTTCATTAAATCTCTCACTAGCATTCAAGCTGCTAATTCGACCCCAGAGCCATGTCATCAAAGCTCTTCAAAGCCATGTCATCTCCGTCCACGTGGTGGTGAGGCCTGGGCAAGGCGCTGAGGCGCAGGGAGCATGGAGCAGGTGCCTGAAGGACTCACGGTTGCAAAACTCACCACCCCCACCCCTTATCTACACTTAGCCGAGGTGCGGCTGCCTTAGGCCTCCACGTGGCCTCTTCAGAAGGGGGAGGGGCAGTTTCAACAAGAGAAGGGGTCACTAAGCTGGGTTCTGTTTGGCATTAAGATTTTATTAAGAACTGAGAGTATATTTTTGTTTTGTTTCTGTCTTTCTATGGTGGAAATGTGTTTTAAGAATTAAAAACAAACTCTCTAAGGAGCAGAGCATGGCATGTGCATGCATATATTGGTATATATAAAGAATAGAAAGAATATTATCAGATGATCCCACCCAGGGAGGATTATGAGGAGGGAGAACCCGGTATAGAGGAGCTGAATCAGTATGAACACTTCCTTTAGCCGCTGCCAAGCAAGCCCTTGGGATTGCCTGAGGCCACCTGGTGTGCATTGTCAGCATCAGAGTGAGCCACCCTCTCCTGTCCTGAGAAGCCTTAGTAGTTGTGTGGCCCAACAGGAAAGCCCTATAGGCACTTAGAGACTCCTCAGTCCTGGACCCCCATGGGAAGAACAGTAGACTCCCCAGTGGCAGGGCTGGTGTGAAACGAACAGTCCCTAACACCTGGACATGGTTGGGAATAGAAGGACATAGCTCAATATTTACACACCTCTCTATCCTAAACCCAAGCTAGCACAATGATGAAACCCCCTCTATTTCAAGGGAAGGAGGCTTCGAATGCAGAAGGACCAAGAGGACTTGATCACAGACCAAGGAAAGACAGTTAAGTTTGAAGGAACCTGTCAGGACAGGGCTGAGCAGTAGGCTCCAAGAAGTTGAGTTCAAAAGGCAGTGGATTGGCCACCCCAATAAATTCAATAAAAATAAAATAAAATAAAATAAAATAAAAGGTAGTGGAAACTTTCAATAACCCTCAGAGAAAAAGGTACTACTGTATCTCCCAAACCCCAAGCAACTCTGCTATAACAGCCTCTGTGTCTCCATCCTTGACATTCTTGAGCAGATATTTCTATTAAACAGAAGTGTTGGAAAGTCCCTCTACATTGTCTAACCATTATCATGTCTTATATAACTTTTGATACCAAAATAGGGTAACCTCAGCAAACTGTACTAAGCTTAGAAGAACAATTAGCAAATTAATAAATTATAGTTCTGATCTTCCTACTGTTAAGTCTAATGATTTTGGGATCTATTTGATGTATATACAAGTGCATCCAATTTCTGCCCACCCAGAGTGATATACATATACATATACCAAAGCTACATATTTAGAAGCAGGTGCCCTGGTAGAAATTCAAATTTTCATGGGCACTGTAGTGCTCATCAATGCTGGATATCTTACATTAAACAAAAGATTCTCATTTCGAACAATAACATTCACACTGAAAATGCAACTCTCAAAAGTTTACCAATACTCAGTACCCATCAAGAACTGGGTGAAGTCAGACTATGTACAGGTTGGGGCAAAAGTAGATTTATACTTGTTCATATAGAAAATGATACAATAATTAATAAATAATAATACAAGAACAAACTCTGTATGGCAACTCACAACTATAAACCTACTTTTGCCCCACTCTGTATTATGTTCAGTCCTGTTCAACTTTTTCTCTGCCATTGCATTTGAGAACATAATAAAGGACTTAGAAAGCCGTGTCACATATATATTTTGACACCTGGAAGATTCTTTCACCTTAGCAGATTACAAATGTTATCAGACATCATTTTCAATGACACAGAAATTGTGGGATGTAAACGGATGACTATATTCTTCAAGCAGAGAAGCTGAAAAAGCAGGCAATTTACTTCTCCCTGCTTTGCCGAGTCAGCACAGCACTGGGGGCTGACAGCGAACCTTGCAAAGGCTGAAATAAAATACCAGTTTTCACAAAGGAAATATTGTTCCAAGTTCGTGAGGTTTCTTAGGAAATGAGAACTGTCACTGGGTTCTGTCTCTTGGGTTAAACATTATCCAGTAATGATTGATGCAGGAGAGAACTGAACTGAGGTGGAATGGGAAAGGTGAGCACCAGAAGAAAAAGCAGCTTTCTTATTACTTAGAGGTTGACCAAATGTGATGATCATGTGACTTCCAGGTAGAAATTTAGAGCAAGTGGCATGATGGTTAAGTATCATGCCACTAGCAAGTGAATTTCAACCTATTTAATAGGGATTGTCATCCTATATCATGATAGGTTAATATGTAAATAGACCAAATGGTGGAACAACTGAACAACCTGTCACTATGATGTGCGCTGTTAGTGGGGAGTATAAAGAGCCACGTAACAAATGGAGTCCTCGCCCAGGCCTAGCTCACAGTAGGTCAGTCCATAGACCTAACCAGGGGCAATTTTCCCAGTCCCCACCTGTTTAGTTGGAATGGACATAGTTGATTAATAGCAAGAACCTAACATTGGTTCCTTAGCTTGTGAGGTAAGATTTATCATAGTGGGCAGTGCTAAGTGGAAGCCTCTGGATCAATTCTCACTCTCCTTCACACACACACACACACACACACACACACACACGTGCATGCACTGGCCAAAACAATATATCACATTTTGTATAAAAAGCAGAGAATAGGACCATGCTTAAAGGAGATAGAGATAGTAGACCCCTTCTTTAAATTCATCACTTTGAGCAGTTTAAATGAATCCTACCAACAATATAATAAAGCAACTTTGTAAATAACCTTAACACTTCAGTTTAACCAATATTGACTCTAACCCCCTCTAACTATTGGTTAATTTTTATAGGCCAAATATCGCTACTACACATTATCTATGTGTATGATTGTTAAATAAATTCTGGTTGATGTACCACCAAATTTAAGACTAAACAGAAGTTGAGTAACTTTGTCTCATTGGAATCAAATTTGACATGATATCTCCATATCAACTAGGAAGATAGAGTTATCAGACAACTTTACTGTAATCTGCTTTACCTTTACACTTAAAAAAATAAATTTCTCATTCCTTCAAACTGGTTATTTCCAATTTCACTTGGAGATGAAACATTAATTTATATTCTAGAAAAGGCTGTCTAACCAGATAATATCATATGTATGAAAGGAAAACAGTAGTAGTAACCAATTATTCAAGAAAAATATGGGCTCAGAGAATGTAGAGATATAAGAAATATAGAGAAGAGAAAATGATAGATTAGACTTTGAATTTTATCATTGAGGAAAAACCCCTCAAAAATCTTTTTTAAGGACCTGGTGCAATCTCTTTCTTTCTGATTACAAAAACAATCCCTCATAATCACCGTTGAGCAAGATACTTAAATTTTATGCCCAGCTATCTTGGCTCATTGGATGAGCATCGACCTATGAACCAAGAGGTTCCAGGAGGTCACAGTTCGATTCCCAGTCAGGACACATGCCTGGCTTGCAGGCTCCATCCCCAATGTGGGGCCTGCAAGAGGCAGCCAATCAATGATTCTCTCTCATCATTGATGTTTCTATCTCACTCTCGCTCTCCCTTCCTTTCTGAAATAAATAAAAAATATCTTTAAAAATTTGTATAGTTCTCAGTTTTCTGGTCTAAAATATGGAACTGACTAATTTTACTACCTGTCTTACAGGGTTTGTGTAGTAAATGAGATAATATTTATAAATAATTAGCATGATGTGTGTATATAATAAATGTTGACTTTAGTTTAGCTGTGGTTGATGAAACCATTCTTATGATGCCAATGATTTAAATGTAGTTAAGAGTTCCTACTCTAAATAAATGTTGCCTAAATGCAGAGAATCAAACTTTTGATTGCATTTATTAGAAACCATGTCATTACTTTTTGAGATAGGAAATTTGTGGGACATTTTCAGAAAGTAGAACACCCTAATGCACAATTTAAAGCAGTTGTATGAAAGGAATAGGACTTATTTGCTAAACCAAAATTGTTGTGGTAGAAAAATTGGAGACTATACCTATTACAAATTATTCTACTAGGCCACCTCATAACTTTAAAGCTCTAGACAAAAACTTTCATGGAAATCTTTTCAATATTATAGCTTGGAACCTTATAGCTTTCAATTTGATATATAATATTTCTAAAGTCATTGGGAAGTGGGATTTGAGAGTGCTGTTTGGATCCTAAAGGAATCCAATATTGTGATTCATGGAGAATGAAAATGTATCTTGACTGGGCAACATCTGTCTGCCTGAAGGTTCAGGGCTAAATTAGGTAATTAATTTTTATTATGACATATGAATTACATACAAAACCATGCAAAAATAAGTGACCACCACCCAGATTAAACAAGAGATGTAATTATTACCTGGGAAACCTTACATCAAGAAAGAGAACATTGCCAGAACCCCAGAAGCCTCCATGTGTACCATTCCAAATAACACCCTCCCTTTATTTCTCCCATGGAAAAAAACAAACTACTGGCCCCATTCTCATTGTTTTCTGCAGGAAGGTTCATCTAGCTGGCCATTTCCATTAATGGAAGGTCGGGGTGAATTTTAGAGACCCCTTTTAATCTTGCCATTCAAAACAATAAGCTCAAAACAATAGATCAATACGAGTATACTCTGTATTGGTCTCCAATGTAATAACAGAGAGCTACAGTAAATTGAAGGCCAAAGATCTCCACTGAGCATTAAGCAAAACTCAGCTGACCTGAAGGAAGAGAAAAAAAAACTTGAAAAATCCTTATATAATATTCATGAATGTCTCCCATGATAAAGCCTAGTTTGCTTGAAGGAATTACTCATGGCTTCCTCTTTCCTTGAAACTGTCAGAGATTTATTCCACCTCCTCCCTCTATTCTCCTCTGCCTCCCCAAATCACACTCACTCACTCACTGAGCATTTCTTCAGGGAGCTCTAGAGACTTCCTAACCTTTACTTCTGAATTTCAAATTCCATTATAAACAAAGACCCCTTATTCTTATTGATTTTGTCCCAGTTCTCTGGAAGCTCTAAATGATTCTTGGCTGTTATACATCCGTCTCAGAGTAATGTCTTTCTTCCCCCTTTGGAGCTTCTTAAAACAATTCAGCATAATTGTGTCTACTTATTCCTTTAGCATAAAGCCTTCATTCTAGTCTTTAAAAGCTACTCAGTGATCTTAAAACTGTTTCTTCCATTTTTTGTTGACTCTTTATTTTTAAAGCAAGTAAAAGCAAACAATCCAAATACTTGATTTATTTTTATTAACAAGAAGACCCAGAAAAAAACCCCTTTCTTCCTGAGAGGTAAAGGTTTATCTGACAATAACATTACTGCTTCAAACATAATTTCTTAAAATATAAGGCTGTCCTTTCTTAGGAGACAAGCACAGTCAAAGCTGTCATTATTTAGCTAAACTATATGGGATGAAATGCATCTTTTTCTTCTCTCCAAGATCATTTTAATACCACATACAAAAGGAAAACTATATCCATCTAGACAAGAAAGGGCTTTTCAGAAGGAAATTTAAAACATTATATGCTCTGTTTCTTGTTATAAAAAATATATTTTCTACTTTGGAAAGGACAGCATAGATCCTTGCAGTCATTGCTTAAGATCACAGGCAATGGGCTTGGCCAGTGTTGCTCAATGGTTAAGCATTGACCTATGAACCAGGTCATAGTTTGATTCCTGTTCAGGGCACATGCCTTGGTTGCAGGCTGGATCTCTAGTATAGGGCATACGGGGTGCAGCCGATCAATGATTTTCTCTCATCATTGATATTTCTATCTCTCCCTCTCCATTCCTCTCTGATATCAATAACAGTATATTATAAAAAAAAGACCTTCATTCTATCATCATCTATATATATAAAAGGCTAATATGCAAAGTATCCCCGTGGGAGTTCGACTGGGAGACCAGGAGTTCGATCACTCACTATGACGTTCACTAACCACCAGGGGGTAGCACTAAATGAAGGGAGGCCCTGGCCGGTAGTCAGAAGGCCCCGAGTGTCCCTGATCGCTGGCCAGGTCTAAGGATCCTACCCATGCATGAATTTCATGCATCAGGCCTCTAGTAAAAAATAAAAGATCACAGGCAATGGGCAATGTCAAGTCCACTTCTCAGGAGAAACAAAAAATAATTGCTTGGATATGTCCATGGGTTTCCAACACATAAATGGAATTTTACAAACATTTCACATAAGTTGTCAGATTTGCAAGATGTTCATCACAGTATTTGTGTTTTTTTTTAAATAATAAATCCTAGAAGTTGTCTGATAATTCATTAATTCAGAATTAGTTAAACGATGGTCTGGTGTATATAAGAATTCTGATAGATGACCTATATCTATATCCATAGATAAGAAACATCTCTATGCCACCTTGAGTTAAAAGCAGATTATGAAATAACACTTATATTTCTATTTATTTGAATTTGTTTATGTGCTTCTACCCATGTAAGTTGTATGTAGAAAGGTGGTTATAAGGATGATCTAAATCTTTAGAATATCTAACTCTGTGTGGCCTAACTTCCTCAAGTTTAAAACCAGCTGACTGTTTTGTAACATGAATTTTATCAAAATTTTAATCCATAGAAGACTAACTATATTGCTTGAATTTTTTCCATGAGTATATATTATAATTAAAATTTAAAAAAGTAAACTTACCTTTATTTGAGAAAAAATTATCTGGTTAATTGATTTAGTTCTTCCTTTGTTCAAGAATCCCAAATTGTCTAGAAAGTAAGCGATTTAGTCTGAGAATTGTCTTCAACACAGACTATGTACAATGTCTCAGAAATATTTCTGTACTTCAGTTTGCCCAAAAATATTTTATAGCAGATTTTGATTTGGGTGCTTCTACCAAAAGTTTTAAAATTTGCATTAAATATAAAAGATGCAATGAAAATAAAATAGTTAATTATTACTTGATATTTCTACAACGGTATTATATCCATGTTGTAGCCTTAGCAGAAACTTATGTAAAAAGCACTTTGAGTTCCTCTCCTCTTGATTTTCTATGAAACTATTTTGGAAGACTGCCAAGCATGTGTTCAACAAATGTATTATACTGGAAATGCGTTGCCATAATCACACACTGATTGAATAACCATGATAGTTTAACTGTTCTTTTGTTCTTATGCGTCAATGTTTTTTTGCTCATTTGCTTAAAATATGTGCTTTGTTTTTAGCTGAAATCAAGTTCAGATGTGTTGAAAAATAAAGAGCTATATATTTCCATAGCCATATTCTTGTAACACGAGAACTGTAAAAGATGTTAGAAATAAGGTAATAATCACTTGGCATCAAGTGAAAAGAAAGTTATTTTGGGGAGATGTTTTCATAGTAAAAACATGTGATTTTGGTCAAAGAATTGAATTAGAATTAATGTGAACTGTGGTATGTCTAAGATATAGACAGCCAGATTATTTTAATAGGAAACATATTTTCATATTCAGAATTGCTCACTCTGAGGCACAAAGTTCCTATTTCAAGCACTACGGCCTGGTATAGTAAACCCCTCATTTATCTGAAAACCTCAACTAACCAAATGACCACTGAGAATCAGGAACAAAGCAAAACAGGCATCAAAATAGAAGTCACAAATCCTCAGCACACCAGCCCTTCTCTTAAAAGTCTCCAATAGATTAAGAACCTCAAATTCAGAATGACCCTAAAAGTCAAACTGAAAATAGTGCAAAGTAGTGAGTTTTGACATTATAATAGCCAAAGGAAATAGTAAAGCAGGCATTGTAATCAGAAAATTGAAGTCGGGAGCCATTTCAAATAGGATCTGTGCACTAAGGGCAGCAGTGTAGATTGAAAAATATAATAATGGATATTTTAATGATACTGATTATTTGCTCCTCAAATACACATCTTCCAGTTGTGGTTCTCGGATTAGGCCATGTATGGCGCTAATGCTCTTGTGGATTGGCAGTGATATACTACTCACCAAGTATACCAGCGATTCTGAAAGTGTTCAGAGCAAGGAAGGATCTTGCAATTATCTACCCTCCTCAGTTACACTGCTTTTATCCTAATTGCTTGTACTTATATGAATTAATAGGATGAAGCTATCAAGAACACAATTTCAGTGTGCGGTGCCTTACAAATAAAAATATGGCTAAAACAATGTTATATTTTGGTCTGGGGCATTTTCATATTTATATTGTGAGACATTTCTAGGTTTTCTAATGGAAAAAAATATTGGTCAAGTAAGATGTAATCAGTTTTTAAATATAGTTCACAAAATTATACTGTAATTTTGCAGGTGTACTGTTAGGTCCCATTAAAAGAAAGGTGATTCAGATGAGTTTGTGTTCTAGTGAGCAATATAATAGAAAGGTCATCAAAAAGAAAGTGACTCTTTCCAGACTTTGCTAACAAGCCTTTCTTTCTTTGCAACCATAGAAAATAGAGATTAAAAAAAACCCACTTGTTATAACCATCATCACACTTACAAGACCTCATCGGTAGCATGAGTATCTCTTTGAATATGACATTGTGTATCTCTGTCCTTGCTGCCTTGCCACAAATAACACAGCAAGAGCACAGGCAAGCTAGTAAACCTAAATTTACAGAAAATTAGGCAGTATTCACAAGGAATACTCTTTTCTTGAGGAATTTTTTTTAAAGGCATGTCTTTTTATACAGAAAAAAGAATGTGAAATTTAACTTGAAAATTCCTTTTGTGTGGTTGAAATTTTGTAATAAAAATGTCTAGCATTTGTTTTTTTTCTGTTGCAGGGGAGGGCGAGGCTGCATTTTTCTTCTTACAGCAGTTGGAATTTATGGCCAGGGCTAACAAAAGCAATATCTTTCTCCCTTTGCTCTTCTGTGGATTGCCTAATCCTGAGTTGAGAGATTAGTTACAATGTTCTCTCTCACTAAGAGGTGAGGGAATATGGGTTTCACATGCGTGGGCTTTTCCATCTAAGATAAGGCTGGAGTTCATAATAGTCTTGGTTGAAATCATGTTATATTTTAACTAGAGGCCCAGTGCCCAAATTCTTGCATGGGTAGGGTCCAGCCGGCCGGGCCCCAATCGGGGCTGTTCAGGGCCTGGCCTGTCTGGAGAAGGAGACTCAGGAGGTTGGCCGGCTGGCCTGCCTCAATCAGGGCCCAATCAGGGCTGGGCCGGCTGGGGGAGGGAGGAGCTGAGCGTGATTGGGGCAGGGTCAGCCGTGGGGAGGGGCTGTGGTCAATGGGCCGGCCAGCCCCGCCCTCGAATAGGGTGAGGGGGCTGATCTGGGGTCAACAGCTGGGGGAGGGGCCATGGGAGGTTGGCCAGCCAGCCCCACCCCCTGATAGGCCAATTCGCTGGCCACAGTGGGTGTCATAGTGACCGGTTGCTTTGGTCACTGGCTTTTCATATATATAGATTTTATTATATTATTAATTTTGTTTTGAAGGAAAATACTACTTTTTGAGCATTGAGGTGTTTTAGTGAAGGTGAGGAAATGATGAGTGTAGAGCAGACAGGAGTGCTGAGTAAGTCTTAACACACATCAGAATGCCATAGAGAATAATGAGACTGTGATATGTTTTCCTGAATATACCTTTTTTCCGTCTAGCTTTCTGTTGTTTAAGCTGCATTTTCTCCCCAGTGGGGCACCACTGAGGCTGTTACACACACTGAGATGCCAATGAGGTTTATGCAGTCACCTAAACCTAATGCGAATACTGGCACTGGGGAACACTAGTGAGGAGCACAGGGACAGAAACAGGGAAGGACAGAAAAAGGACTAGTAGGCAACAGAAAAAGAATGAGAAAGTACATTTCTGTGTATTCTGCATACACAGCGTGGGTATTAAATGTTTAACACCAATCAACAGTTATCAAAAGCACTTTAAAAATCCTTGATTTCTGAAATGCTAATTCCAGATTCAGTCATTAGCATATATTTGTAAATATTATTTACACTATACTTGTCAAGTGTGCTATTTTCTGCTTCAATACTCAGGAACACGTTAGTAAAGACTTGCAATAATTCCCTGAATTAATTCTTTTGAACTTGTGTTCCTCATAAATAAGAGGTTTTCCCTGCGCACAAGTGCCAACTCCCTGAACCCTCAGTTGGCTCGTTCCTCCTCCTTCAGGAATTTTGCTCAGATGCCCCTTGCTCTAGGCTGCATTCCCTGAAGCTCCAAGTGTGGATTCCAGACCACCAGCGCATTACATCAGTGCCCTCCACTTCTCCTGAGCCCTTCACAGGGCATTGTAATGGTTTATCTGTGGATCTTGATTCTCTGCTAAACACAGGAAAGTGATAGTCATGAGTTTGGGCTTTGAAATGATAAAAACACTCTGTAGTGCATACTATGTGCCAAGTGTCATTCTGAGTGCTTTACAGATCCTAGTGAATCTAACCTAAAACAGCTCCATAGGAGGCTGGGTCAGGGGCAGGCTATCTTTCCTATGGTTACATGGCCAAGAGGAAGCAGGTACAGAATTTGAGCCCTGCAGTTGTTTCCAGAGACCATGCTCTGTACCATAATAAGGTGTTGCCTTCTGAATCAGTCTTGGGTTCTAAAACAAAAGCAGTCATTTACTAGCCGTTTGACCTGGAGTAATATATTCTGCGTGAAACTCAGTGTTTGTTTTTTTTATCTGAAAAGTAAAAACATTTACTTATTTAGTTGAAAGAGTTGAGAGGATTCAATTAGATAATACATCTAGTAGTAGATAGGAGATAGGAGATAATTCACTCAACATAGTATTTGACGTATAAGAAATGTTCAATAATTATTTTCTGCTGCCATTTTATTCTTATTCTTATTCTCCTTCTTCCCCTCTTCTTCCTTTCTGTTTCCTTTTCTTCTCCTTACTCTTCAGAATGATGAGAAGATAACAGACATATAATGGACATCAGTAAACATCAATACTCAGGAAAAGACTTGCGATCATTCCTTGAATTAATTTTTTAAAGCAGGCATCATAATCAGAAAATTGAAGTCAGAAGCCATTTCAAATAGGATCTATGCACTGATGGTTGAGGGAATGAGTAAAGTAGCAGGGACATTTTCTTTGAAACAGATTTGCATCATCTTCCACGTGTCTTCACCATGTATTTTCCTCTTTGTAGACTGAGAATCGGGCTGTGACATCTGCAACCCTGGACAGGTTGATCTGTCAGGAACTTGTACCTCTTCACTCTCACTGAAAAGCAGAGCTTTCCTGGATGAAAAAATGGGTGCCGTGGCTAAAAGTGGGTGAATAGCCAGGCTGTTCTGCTAGAACCACAAAGTTGGAGCTCAGGGTCCATTTGTAAGAACTTCTGAAATGTTTATAATACTAGGAAGTATTATATAGCCCCAAATTCTAAATTATTAAGTGCTCAAAAATTTTAAAACAATCTCAAGAATTTATATTAAATTGACACTATGGATATATCAAAATTTTGCTTAATTAAGCTAATATAAGCATCCTGCAAGGGCATTACTATTGTATTGTGTTATTGAACATTAATTTAAATAATCATAATGAAAATGGTTATTGTGATAATTGCTTAAATTTATGCAATTATCTTTTGGAGTTCATAGCTCCAAAATAGCGTCAACATTAAAAAAAAATATTTTTATTGATTTTTACAGAGAGAGGAAGGAAGAGGGAGAGAGAGAAATATCAATGTGAGAGAGCAACATAGACCAGCTGCTTCCTGCACACCCTCACCAGGGATCGAGCCCCTAACCCGGGCAACGTACCTGGGCAGAGAAATACAACCGCCAACCTTTTGGTACACAATTGAGCCACACCAGCCAGGGTTAGCATCAACATTTTTAAGATGCCAGATTTTATTGGGCTAACCATGATGAACAGACATTCTTTGCGTAATGCATTCAAAGATAAGACATAAGCTAGAAACCAACACCAACTTCAGTTCAGGAATTCCTGAACCAAATACCTTAGTGAAGGGAAATGATAACATCTCAGGTCTTCTCTTTCTCAGCAAGCACTTCTACATATTTTTCTAGGATTAGTTATTAGGGACCATGCTTATATAGTAGGAATTTTCTATAAAGTGGGAATTTCACTGCTGTATGTTTTCTAGTCCCCCAAAGGGAATTCACAAAACTTGTTTCATTCTATAATCAATAGACATGCTATGTAAGTCCTTCTGCCTGTGCTTATGTGTCCCGGCGTAGGCTGGAAATATGCCCTGGTACAGAGGTGAGCAGAAGCAGCACACGCGTGGGGGAGAGCATGGGGAGTCTGGCAAGTTGGTTGGTCTTAACTGGGGTTTTGCTTATTCCTCCTTGTCCCTTAGTTCCCTTTGTTTCCCCTGCTGTATTGTTGTGGCTGCTGGTGGTGGTTTGGTTTGGGAGAATATGCAGTTCTTGGCTTTCTCAATCCTAAATGGCAACTAAGAAGAAATCCAAATGTGTGTGGGAACAATGGGTAGGTATTTTAGGAGATTCCCGCTTTAGATTGTTTTCATTGTTCAAGTGGAACATTCAGAGCTCTAAGTGGAGACCTGCCTTCAGCACTAAGTGTATTGTAGTGTTAATGGAGCAAAAAAAAGGTGAATTCTTTGCTTCAATTCAGCTATTTGGCATTTTATATTTGTCTATTCCTTTCAGAAGAGTTCACTTGCCTTAATCAAATTTGGCATATATAAAGGAATGTAAGATTTACCTTAAATTTTAGTCTATCTTTGACAATTTTAGGCTCCATCCAGTGCCTTGAAAAATGAAGGCAATAGAACTTCTGGAAACAAAGTCAAGTGGGATTTTGTCTCAAACCTACTGAGTTCATGGAAATTCATCTTTTTTACCTGTAGAGGGTTTTAGAGTAAATATATCTGCCATTATGAGATTCTTATATATTTTCCAGAAATCTCTATCATTAGCTAGTGATAATTAAGCAATTTTCAAAGTATTGACAAATATACGGGGATTAAAATAGTTAGCTTTTTAGGCAATAACATGTAGATTAAGATGCCCTCAGCTGTCTGGCAGCAAGCAATCATTTTATGCATCCTTTTTAGGTTTGGGGAAATGCTCTCTGCCATTTCCAGATGATTCAGCCCTGCTGGAATTGGCTTCCGGCAGTTGACCATGCTCCTTCTTTCTCCAACCTCCTCCTCTTTCATTTAAATATATATATATTTATATATATAATTTTAATTGATTTCAGAGAGAGGAAGGGAGAGAGAACAAGCCATAGGCATGTGCCCTTGACTGGAATTGAACCTGGGACCCTTCAGTCCACAGGCTAAGGCTCTATCCACTGAGTCAAACCAGCCAGGGCCCCTTTCATTTTTTTACCACCCTTTAACATGATTTTAAAAACAAAATACTATAAAATTACGTATTTCTACCAGGCAGTCTTGCTAATTTGGCTAAAAGTATATGCCACTTTAAATATAGACAACCTCCATTGACTATGTGAGCACACACATATACACACAAACCCCACCACCCTACCCATAAACACATCACAGCACACACTACACTACACACGCACACACACACACATCATACCACACACACACACACACACACACACACACACACACACACACACACCACTGTGCACCTACTACACTACAAACTGTAATCTAAAATATATGTGAACTAACTTTTATTTAGAATTCACAACTTTGCTTGGATTAACCTGTAAACCCACTTAAATCACCCTGGATGCTGAAGGTTTGTGTAACCATATCCTGCAATTTGTGGAGTTAAACAGGGGAGCTGAGACTTAATTAAACTTCCTTCCACCCCTGTGCCGTCCCTGACACCGAGGCATGTCAGAACTGTCTTGTCAGGGAGAAGCCCAGGATGGTTTCCAAAACTAGGGGCTTACCAGGCTCGAACTGCCTGATGCTGGAGGAAGCAGCCTGAAGGGCTCTGTACTGATCTCTCCATGAACTACACCCTCATTATAAACTAAGTTCTCCTCCCAGGGGGCAGATTTTCGCCATTTTTGAACATTCGACGTATGTATAGCCATGTTTTCTAACTGTGCATGAACAAGAATGTCCCCACCTGTACATGTTATGATGCCGAAGCTCACCTCGATGTTTATGCACGATCTCCTTGAATTAAGATCCTTTGTTCAGGGGCACACCGCTTTGGGGAAGTGACCCTTCTACCCTGTCCTTGCCTGTGGGCTGGCAATGAATGCATACCTTCTCATGAAATCTTCTTGGAGTTGTCTCTTGGCTGGCAACTACTGAGTAACTGGACCTAGTTTGGTCCAGTAACAACAACAACAACAACAACAACACACACACACACACACACACACACACACACACGTTTCCTACTCAGTAGCATCCAAATTTGATCTATGTGATCATGAAAGACCTTTGTCTTTTTCAAATACATCTGGTATTTGTAACATTTGTGAAGAAATAACAAGGGTATTCAACATGTAGAATTCTGAATCTTAGCTTACCCTTCCAGAGATGAATGCCCTTAAGCCCCTACCACCAGGCTGTGAGGAAGCAGAAGGCACCCTTCACTTCTGCTCCATGTAAAGGCCTGCAGTTAAGAGCTGATTTCATCTGAACCCTTACCTTTCCTCACCAGAGCAGAAAAGTTAAAAGAGAAGTTGCAAAATGCTAGCCTACAGGCTGAGTCTGGCCCTTGGATATATTTTGAATAGCCTGATCAGAGGTTTAAAGGTAGTTTAATTAGTGGCCAGCATTTACAAATGAAGACATTTTACTTAAAATCTGGGTTGCTGGGCCTCTTCAACAAGTAGAAGCTCTTACAACCTCAGGCCACCTTCCTTTTGGGGAACGCTTGGCAGGAGCCGCAAAGTAGCCCCTCTTTCCATGCGACGTGCACTCCCTGTTTTCAGCAGCTTCAGCAGTTCACTTTCTCTTACATTCATCCTTCTACATCCTGCGGCCTTGACCTCTAGAGGCATGTGAGTTGTTCTTCTGATTAAGACACCTGGGTGAAAGAAACAAACAAACAAAACTTGAAGTGAATCATGGGTCCTGGTAGGTATTGATGGTGAAGGTAGAGCCTTTGGAAATATGAAATATAAAATAGAATTAAGGACCAAACTGAACAGCTTGTTCCTTGCTGGAGTAAATTTCTGGCAAATAACCCATTCACCAAAAATTGTTAATATAACGAAGATAGAAAATTGGGGGCAGGGCAACAAAAAATGAGGGGGAGACTGCTGTGTGCTCTCCCTAAACCCCAGTTCCTTTCCCTTCAGGGCAGAGGACTTATCTCAGCCTTACCTACCCAGGGATGTGTCCACATGACCGAGAATTTGAGCAGAATGAAGGGTGCCACCTACAGGCCTGACCCAGAAAAGCTTCTCACACAAGTTTCCTTGCTCTGTCTTAGTCTCCAAAAGAAGAGGGCACTAAGGACCTAGAAGAGGATGGAAGATGGAAGGAGTCTGGGAAACAACCCTAGCCCCCCACCCCCCAACCCCCATGAAATAAGCATTTGCATTCCTTGGAAATTCTGGTATTTGGGGGAGGGAATATTTGTTAATATAATTAGCCTACTCCTGACTGCAAAGCCTAGGAAATGGGTAGAGTAAAAGGTTCCTGAAGATAGTAATGATTGCTAATAAGCATGTCTGTGCACATGCTTAATGGATAAGGATCTGAATAAGAATGCTTAGTCCTTAATGGGCTAGAACAGTGATGGTGAACCTTTTGAGCTCCCTGTGTCAGCATTTTGAAAAACCCTAACTTAACTCTGGTGCCGTGTCACATATAGAATTTTTTTGATATTTGCAACCATAGTAAAACAAAGATTTATATTTTTGATATTTTTTCCAAGCATTTTTTTTGTTTTATTGCTTAAAGTATTACAAGGAGTATTATATATGTCTCCTTTTTTTTTTCTCCCCTTGACCTTCCCCTAGCCTCCCATACCCCCCAGTGTCGTGTGTCCATTGGTTATGCTTATATGCATGCATACAAGTCCTTCGGTTGATCTCTTATATATTTAAATGCCATTTAGCAAAGAAAAATCAACCAAAAAAATGAGTTCGCGTGTCACCTCTGACACGTGTGTCATAGGTTCGCCATCACTGGGCTAGAAGCTTCCAGGTTCCAGCCCCCTGCTGAAGAGAAGGTGAAAGCTGTGGCTGGGTTTAAGCAATCTTTTACACAACATTGCTCAATGCAGTTGTGCTTTTCTTGCCCAGGAGGAAAGGAACACATAAAGGAAAATCCATCTGTTTGGGGACCATCAATGTGCCTCTAGGCTCCTAGGTAACACATACCTGAAAAGGGGAGTAGAGAGAGAATCAGGATGAGGCCTAATTCGACTTTAGAATAGTGTCAGAAATCCATGGCCCCCTAGAGGGATACACAATTCCAGGTTAGAATTCTTTCTCAGTTCAGTACCATTGGAATGATTGGAGCTTTAAACTTCTGGTTTGCATTAGCTTTAAACTAGGGATACATTGTTCTAACCACAAATTTTCTCTTTTCTGTAGCGTGTAGACCATGAGGGTGAGAGTTTCTATGGACTCAGCAATTTGTTGAGATAATTAGAAATAAAGAAAGAGATGGCATCCTAACTAGATTGTTACTTTGCACTTTCTTTTTGCTCTCCTTGTTATGGGGTGTTTGTAATATAGCGATTTAATATGGAACATTTTAATGTTAATAATTTTATTTCCTGGGGACTTGCCTAAAATGTGAAAGTTGTTTTCCGAGTGGTTCCAGCTCACAAATGAGACTTGACAGTGCAGGGAATTGAGCCTTGTAAGCACGGCGAGTTTTGGCCTTAAAGGCTGCATGCATTACAGAATGACAAAAACCCAGTGTCTAATTCCGTCCCATGGCACAAGGCCATGGAGGAGTGCAGACCTCAACATTTTTGAAGGAAGTCCTTTGGGTAATTTATTTTAATGTGTATACTCTTTGAATACAATGAGGAAGATAAGAACAAAGACATGTATGAGAAAGTTAATAAAAGAGAACTAAGTAATCAAGGCCAAATGAAGAGGTTTTGCATATGGTTAGTATAATCTTTTCATAATGGTTGCTATAGTTGAATCAAATGTGCCTATGAGCTTCTGGCAGCAAATACCAAGTGGACAAGGCACAATGTAAACTTGTGCTCCAGTCAATGGGAACTAAGTCTCACTCAGTTCCTCAAATTCTCAAAGAATTATGCATATTGTTATTGATGAAATACCCCCTCCTAGTCTATAGGTATGCGAATGAGCTTCTGAGCTTGCCAACAACTTTCCCATGTTCCCTGCAAACATACTTTTAAAGTAGGTTTTGCATTGTCTGCAAAACCAGGCTTTCTGTTATCTCAGGTTAAAACAAATGAGCTGAAAGGTAGCAAGGGTGAATTGCAGAATGTATTATTACCAAAAATTAATTTTTTTCTCCCTGGTTTGTCTTTCATTAGCATGTCTGATCATCATCTGTTTACTCATCAGATGCTTCCCTGAGAACATGCTGTGTGCCCCAATGAACTGGGAGTCCCTTTTGAGGGAGAAGGAAAGGAAAAAGCAACCATTTATGAGCCAGTTCTCTAGGTCCAGGTGGGAGGCACACTCCCAAGCACAGATGAGGGAAAATATCTGATCATAAGGACATGATGGGGGCGCTGATGCTGTGGATCAAACCAAAGAGCATCCTGTTGCCAGTTTGCCAGTCTATGCAGTTTCTTTGTAGGGAAGGATACAGTCCAAACATCATGAAATAAGGTGGGGAGCCAATAGGCAGGGCACATGGGGCATGTGCCTTGCAGTGGTGAAAAGGGAAAGGGTAGAGATGGGCAGATGGGACTAGCTACCAACAAATTGAAGGGCAGGTCAAGACCAAATTCAGAGGATGCAACTCACTCCCTGCAATACCTACCTTAGCAAATGGTTCCTTTGGCTTTTTGAGGTTGGGAATGTGCTTGTGAAGAAATAAAATGCTTCAGGCTTAGAACTTGATGACTAAAGGCGATGCATGATGTGGATGAGAAGGAGGAGTCAGGGCCGTAGTTGGAAGGCACGGTGAGTTCTACCTGCATGGCTGAGAAGGCTGTGCTATCCCCAGCTGGGGTAAACATGCATACCTGGTCTCAGGAAGTGAAGATGCAGGAGTCACCTGCCTATGTGCAGATGGCCTCCTACAGAGCACTGTTCGGCATAGATCCCATCTTGATGGCAGGGGTCTGGTGTATACACTACTAGAGAATTGCTAATCTAGATTCCTTTCCAGGATTATGATCCTGTGATCCTGTGTTTCAGTTCTCCTTTGGGTCCCTCACTCTTTAGGAAGAGAATTGGTTAAAACATATCCTTTGTACACTTGAATTTCTAACTTGCTTTCAAAGAATTATGCATATTGTTATTGAAGAAATGACCCCTTTAGCATATAAAAATCAGATAAAGCAAATAAATAAACTATACTGTTGCCACCAGGTATTTTTGGCTTTTGCCCTAAACCAGGGAAAAATAAATTCATATTAAGAAATCTGACTATTGCCATGACTGGTTTGGCTCAGTGGATAGAGCATCAGCCTTCGGACTGAAGGGTCCCAGGTTTGATTCCAGTCAAGGGCACATGCCCGGGTTGTGGGCCCAATCCCCAGTGTGGGTCCAATCACCAATGGAAGGCATGCAGTAGGCAGCCGATCGATGATTCTCTCTCATCATTGATGTTTCTATTTCTCTCTCTCCCCCTCCCTCTCCTTCCTCTCTGAAATCAATAAAAATAAAAGAAATCTGACTATTTACCCTCCTAGTCTTAATCCCTCCTGTCATGGAAAATTCATGGTTTGGGGAGAGACTGATCCATAGAAGGCTGAGATACTTGTTAATTTGAATGGCCAGACCTATGAATCCTCATTATTGGGAGGGAAAGATGGAAAAGCAATATGAATTCTTGCCTAGCTTAGCTCAGGAGGGCAGTGATCATCTAGTACTAGGAAGGTAATTGGTGCATACGGCTCTGCCAGACCCCTGCCATCTCCAGGTAGAAACAGACGCAGCAAGGGAAGGCATGCATCTCACAGAATGGAGAGGGTGCAGGAACTTATTAACATCAGCTAAGAAGCAAGGCACAGGACATGTTCAAGAGTCATTTATACGGCAAATGTTCCTGACTTTGGGTCTAAAAATGAATTACCTCTAAGTCAGCGAAGAGAGGGATGAAACATTTCTATTTGCAATTTTTTAAATGCCTCCCACTTTTTTTTTAAACTAGTGTTTGTATTCAGTGAATTTGCTACCACTTTTGTAAATAAGGACATTGTAGAGATGAACTATTGGAGACTTGGGATTGGTCCTGTCAGGCAGAGGGTGGCCCTAATGCATACTTGGTGTGACCTCTGGGCAGGAGCTCTGGAGAAGGGTACCTGCTCCAGTCTGTCCTTACCCAGACTCAGTGCTCCCACCAGGGAGGCCTCTCACCCTCACTCCTGCCCCAGCGCAGACCAAGCGTCAGGGCAGATAGCTGGGCTCTGCGACCTTTCCCAATTATAAACCTGTCCTTGAATCCCTATTCCTAACTTGTAGTTCCTTCCCCCCTAGCTGTTGTCTCACCACCCAGTAGACCCATCAGCTGTCTCCCACAGGCAGTGTGTTTGGAAATGGCTGCTGAATAAGCCTTCTGCTCTGGACATGGGCGCGGGCTCTGCAGAGAGGCCCTACCCTGGAAAGCCACTCTCCCAGTCAACAGCAAGCACCACCTAAGTAAAGGAAGAGAGGTTTGCTTCCCCATCCCAAAGCTCAGGATGTAACGTTGGAAGGCTACGTGGATTCCAATAGGCGAATGTGATTCCAACAGCCTTATGTGAGCACCATTCGTTAGGGATGCTACTGACTGAAAACTGGGTGCCAGAGTCCACATTAGGTGCTTTTTAAAGAATGCAGATATATCAACAAAGATGAGAAAATGTGAGCTGCCAGATAATGCCCACCCTGCGCACTGCCACCAGCCTGATCAGATGGATCCCAGCTTCCTGCTATGGAGAATCTTCTTGATTGTATGTATACACGAAAGGTGCTCAGTGGGTTAGCCCTGACTGGCTCTTCGTGACAATTTTCCCACTCGGGCAAGCTGCTCACCATGCCTTATGCCTTTGGTCATTGGACCTATTTTGATCTACTGAGTACTTCTCCTCTCCTCCTCATCAACTCCAGCTGTGAGTTTCTACAAACAACCTTGTTCTGAATACTCTCCTGCGTGGGTCTATGGATAGGAAAACTTCTCACCGCCCCTCTCCACCAAACCCCATCAAGACCAAAGGCTTTATCTTGGCCTCTGCTCAGGCTGCCCTGGACCTCAGCTCAGAGTTAAATAAGTACAGTTACCAGGTGTGTCATCTAATTCTGACGACCATCATTCACATAACACGAAAGAGACCTTTTTCTAAGAATTCTATAAAAAGGACCAAACATGCTAACTAAGAAATGATAACGATTAAAGTAAACTTATAGAATGAAGTATGGACAGTTCAAATAAAAACTGTGAATGTTGTATGCCACGGGTCTGGTCTTGTCTCTTGCTAAAAGACTTGATTAAGTGTGACAAAGGAAATTGGGCCTCTGAGCTTAGCTAGACTGGCCTCTGTGTTCATGAGTTTAACCCACCCAGTTCCTATCACCTGCTGATAAGCACAGGCCTCAGGCCTGTATAATGCCTCTGGGGATCCTTTGTCTCTCTCATGCTGCAATTTCTCAGTGTTCAGACTTGAAGTACAGGCACTTCATCCACCATTCAGATAGTTTTAGCTATCTAAGCCTCTACAAGCGATTACACAAATCCCTGCAAATCTCAAGTTTAATTGCATTTGTTTCCAACAAATTACTCTCAGCAAAACATTAGCAGGAGCGGTGTGTTACCCACGGATAGATTCTCTGCCTTAGGTTGGATTCTGCTGTAAAACTCTTTGTTTCTAATACTTTCTGAATGAAGTAAATGGTGACAGTGGTCAAAGGTATAAAACTTCCACATATCGGTAAGTCCTGGGATATAATGAATAGCATGGTGACCACAGTGAACACTACTGTATGGTATATTTAAAAGTTGCTAAGAGAGTAGATCTTAAAAGTTCTCATCACAAAGGGGGAAAAAAATTGTAACCATGTGTAGTTGTGGGTGTTAACCAATTAAAATTATTGTGGTAAGTTTAGTTATATCAAATAACATTTGACATATATAAAGTTATGTAGTAGACTTAAAACTAATACAATGTTTAAAAATGAAAAATAAAGCAAAAAAACTAATGAAATATTATATGTCAATTATATCTCAATTAAAATGCATTCATTAATGTTAAAAAGAGAGCAAGAGCCTGATCAGTGTTGCTCAATGGTTGAGCATGGGCCCATGAACCAGGAGGGTACAGTTCGATCCCCAGTCAGGGTACATGCCTGGATTTCAAGCTCAATCCCCAGTGGGAGGTGTGCAGGAGGCAGCCAATCAATGTTTCTCTCTCTTTGATGGATGTTTCTATTCTCTATTTCTCTCCCTTTCTCTCTCTAAAATCAATGTTTTTAAAAAGAGAGAGAGCAAGAGAGCAAATAATGACTAAGTATATGTTCCTGAGGACCAATAAAAAAAATTAAGTGTAATAAATACTTATTGTAAAAAGGTAAATAAAAGCATGCTCATTAATCCTGAAAACAAGTAAACAAACTCCTTAGTCCTAATACTCTTTGAGTCTCACTACCAGAAATAGAGCCTGGCAACCTGAGACTGTTATATAATTGTAAAACACCAGGCTTTCCATGCCTCCCTGTAATTTCTGTTCACGATGTGAACCAACCAGGGAATCCACTCCTTGGAGGTTATTGAGAATTGGTCCTGGCCCCGCAGTAGCCAATAGTTGGACTTGGAGAGGCATAATTGGAGGTCAAATGTGCCATCAAATCTAGCAAAGCCAGAGGTAGGGTTTAGCGGGAGGGTCAAGAGATTATGGAAGAAAAGCCCAAGGAATAGGGGGATGGAACAAGGGAGGTAGGGAGGGAGGGAGGGAGATTGAGTAGTAACCAAGATGAGACGATGAGAAGTGTTTGAGGTATTCAGGAATGTACAGTATGGCTGAGCTGATTTCATTTGAAAAGCCAGGACAAAAATTCTGCATTTTCTGCTGCCTAGTGGAAACTTCCAAGTTTGATAATTACATATGAAGTGTTTCCTTTGGCCACATACTTAAGGGTTCAATCTTTAAAAGGCTTACATTCTGTAAAGAAACATAAATTGTATCCATATTGCTAAATCACAAGATGGTGTAGGTTAAGTATCACATAAGTAGTATAAAGAACATATTTATTCAGATGGAAAGAGATCTGAACTTTGAATTTTAAACCACAAGTTTTTTAAGAGAAGAGCATCGTGCTTTGTGAAGAGTTTCCTGGAGGCAGAACACAAAAGAGATCAGAGAGGAGGTCACTGAGACACAGAAATCAATTAGGAGATTATGGTAAAACTAGAGGCCCCTTGCACGAATTCATGCATGGGTGGGGTCCCTCAGCCTGGCCGGCAATCAGGACCGATTGAGGCTGTCTCACCCAGTCCCAATCAGGGAAATCTGGCATGCGGTTGGCAGGGGAAGGGTGGTGGGGGAGGGGAGGAAACAAAGGAGGCTGGCTGGCTGCAGGAGGTTGGCTGTGGGAGCACACTGACCACCAGGGGTCAGCTCCTGCATTGAGCATCTGCTCCCTGGTGGTCAGTGCACGTCATAGCTACCGGCCAGTCATCCAGTCATCTGGTTGTCCAGTTGTAATGGTCACTTAGGCTTTTATATATATAGACAGTCCACTCATGAGTAGAGAAGTGCTTACTATATATAAGTCTTGACAATCCATATACTTTGGGTTCCCCTATTTAAGTTAATCTCTTTAGACCAGTGGTTCTCAACCTGTGGGTCGTGACTCCTTTGGGGGTCGAACGACCCTTTCACAGGGGTCGCCTAAATACATCCTGCATATCAAATTCATAACAGCAGCAACATTACAGTTATGAAGTAGTAACGAAAATAATTTTATGGCTGGGGGTCACCACAACATGAGGAACTTATTAAAGGGTCATAGCATTAGGAAGGTTGAGAACCACCGCTTTAGACATTTTCTTCAAGAAATAGTACCAAAGACAAGGTATATTTAGCTCTTTAAGAGACAGTACCAAAGACAAAGTTAATTTAGCTCATTAACTCGACTGAATATCCTTTGAGTCATCTATCTCTCTTTACACACTGGTCTAGCTTTGCTCAGAGGGGTTGAAAATTAGTAGAAAGGTGATAAATAAAAGAGAGCAATTATTAGAGAAGATGATATTGTAACATACTTGTGCCTACGTAAGTTTTGGAGCCAGGCACATCTGAGTTTCAACTTGTTTACCAGTTTGTAATCTTGGGCAATTACTTAATGTTCTCTGAAGCTCCATTTCCTCATTTATGAGACGGGAGTAATAACTAAGGAAGGATCTGAATGAGAGTGCATAGAAGCTATCTCTCTAGACACCAACTCTCTATAAAAGTAACCTATTGTTACTCCAACTACTAGGTCACATTTCTGTCATTTTACATGATAATGATGCCTCTAAGATGATCTGTAACTATACAGCTCAGGAACTGCAACTGATTGTATCCTGGTCCTCTTATGCAAGTTGTTATAAAATATTGCATCTATCTATCTCACGTTGTAAATATTAGTTTTAAATTTTAGTATATTCCTCATTTTTATACTTGAAGACTTATCAACTCATTTTAACATAGATATCAACACAAAGTAATGCTTAAATCCACATTATGTTTCTTAGTACAAAGCTCTAACACTTAAAAAAACTAGTTTTTCAATACCAGGCACAAAAGTGGTCTTACATTAGAATCTTACTTAAAGCCATTTATCCTACCTGCGCCTGTGTGTGCATGTGTGAATGTACATGATTTTGGTGATTAGATACTAATAGATCTAAGACATGTCTGAATATTAGGCCTCAGCGAACATGTCTTCTTTGGTTTCATATGATGAAGCTCAATAAAGAAAATAATAACCCTGACAACACTCTGATGTAGACTATAGGCTTGGAGGAAGGAGCAGGGCACCTCAAAGTAAAGAGAAACGGCTCGAGAACAGAGTTTTAGGGACCGGTCAGGTGTTCTGGTCTCTAACCCATGATGACTGAGTAGCATAGGCGGCTAACAGAGTTCAACAGCCACGTTTGGGTCCCAGTGTCCTGCATTAGGGAATGTTTATTCATGATTCCTTTTCTTTCTCTGTCCCCAAACCTGGCTCTAAATATCAGTGCCCATATACACACAAAGACAAAACCTCTCAGATTAATATCAATCTGAGACTAAAACCTATTCATTTTTGCAAGGCAATATTAGGATCCATCCAGAAATCAAAAAAGAATTACCTGCAAGAACCTACAGTTTCCCATTCTATGAAAAGAATGAGGAAAAACGGCACACACAAATAAATTGGACCAATTAACTACCTCATATAATTTTGAGGTAGTGAGAAGCATAAATCTGCCACATGTGTAATGTGATATGAAAAGATCTGTGATTTATTTTGGTAGCATCACAGGAACTTCTAATGTCACAGCACTTTGTTGTCTTCATTCAAATTTGAATAAAATTATAAATTTTAGTTTGAGGTCAGTGAGAATACACTTATTATTTTTCTCACCCCGAAATAAATAAATAAAAATTAGTTGGGCTAAGTTAAGGAAAACTTCCATAAGGACGTTAAACATGTTGATTTCCAGCGCATATCCACCAAGTATGTCTCAGACCCATTGGCTCAAGTTTGAGGAGACAGAACAGAGAACAACAAAAGGAGGTCGCTGCAAAAGCCTGGCCTATTAAACAGCTCACTGAATTCCAGGGTGAAGTTTAATGATCTGTGACTTCACCAGGCACAGACCACCTAGTTAGTAGCATTGAATGCCTTTGATTAGCTGGGCCAAGGAAATAACCCACAGGACCCTGAGTAGATGTGGCAGACAGAAATCTAAACATCACCCAAAGCAGCAAAGTCACAGGCATTAACCTTCAACAAATATTTATCGAATGGTTGGCAGCCTAGATGCTCTCATCCCAAGAGGATCGGACACACCAAAGGAGGGAGAGAGGCATGCATGTGACCAACCGCAATTTATTTTCACAAGTGGTGCCTGAGGAACAAAGGAGTAGGACACATAAACAAAGCAATAGAGTCTGACTGGGGACTTGGAGTCTTGTGGTGGGTCTCACAGCAGTGGTGATGGTCAAGGAAGTCCGTAGGAAGTAAAGAAATTCACCAAGCAGAGCAAGTGGGGAAAGACATTTTATACGAAGGTAGGAACAGCATGTACAAATTATGGTGGCAAATAGCACATGGCATTTTAATGGATGGAGTATAAAATGTGGAGGAGGTAGGGAGGTGGCAAAGGGGATTAAAAAGTGATATTGCAGTAAAAAATGAAGGCGTCTGAATGCTATGTTAAAAAATTTGGGCTTTGCCCTGGTTGGGTGGCTCAATTCATTGGAATGTCGTCTTGTACACCAGAAAACTTACAGGTTCCATTTTGGTCAGGGCACATACGTAGGTTGCAAATTCAATCCCCTGCCTGAGCTTGAGTGGGAGGCAACTGATAGATGTTTCACTCTCACATGTATGTTTCTCTCTCTCTCTCTCTCTCTTTCTCTCTCTCTCTCTCTCTCTCTCTCTCTCTCTCTCTCTCTCTCTCCTCCCCCTTCCTTCTTCCTCTCCTTTCTCTAAAAAAACAAATAAAGATATCCTCAGGTGAGGATTAAGGAAATTGGGACTTTATATGTATTATAAAATCATTGAAGCATTCTTTTATTTTTTTATTTGTCCTTTCCTTTTCTCCCTCTCCTTCCTTTCCCCTCCACCCCCCTTTCCTCTAAATCCCAAACTAGATTCCTCCAAATCCCAGGATTCTTAGGGGTGTATGTGTGTGTGTTTGTGTGTATATATAAGTGTGTGTGTGTGTGTGTGTGTGTGTGTGTTTAAGGGGAGGATCAAGGCAGCTGGGGAGCCTCAGAGCCCAGGGAAGTCTCTTCTGCTCTTTGATCCTCGCTTCCTGGTTTATAAAATCAGGATGGAGGGAGGATAAAAAGAGATGACCTCTACGAATCCTTATGCAATCTATAATCAGAACACAAACTCCATAATGAAATAAAGCTGCTTCCAAAGTAATGATGAGGGAACATTAAGCTCTCAGAGAACAAAAATAAATTGTCATCTGCGGAATGTGAAACTCGGAGGCAGTGATTAGTAATCAGCAGAGCCTCCAAAGGATAGCTCTGAAGTATAACATGAGAGGACCCCAAACACAAGGTGAAATACATGAAATGGCATCATCTGCCTCTCTCAAGACCCAGCCTACATCCTTCTCTTAAAGGGTTTCTCCTGACCAGCTCTCAGCTAATCCCTGCTCATGTGCTAAGTTATAATAGCAGGGAGATTTACTCTAATGAGGAACACTTAAACATTAAAAGAATCCTTGAAGATCAGAAGAAATAATGAGCTAATGGAGTGAATCCGGGCATGATGACAGCATGAGGGAGGAGTTTTCATAGCACCATTACATTGACCTCCTGTAGAGGCCCCTAATCTGTCTATTTGTAATAAGCCCTCCACAGCCACTGTCAACTCTCGGCATGATGAGGTGAGAATCAGAAAACAAATAATTTAATGAGCCTATACCTGCACTTGCCCACAGAAACCTCCAGAATTTCATGGAAGACAAACAGATTCCAAAAACCAACTTTGAAGCTTAAAAATAAAAGCAGTTTGAGGTTTTTCTGCATTGGGAGTGAGCCCACAACTGAGCCCATGGCAGTTACAGGGGCGGCTGGAGAGAATCAGTTTCCAGAGGGTGGTGAGGGGGATAATGAATGATTTACTCAGAGGCCTCGTAGCCCAGGTGCCTAAAGCACTGGCAGTTCACTTCAGATGAGTGTGCTCATGGCAGAGCCTACCATGGCATTAAAAAACAATAAAACCTCAATTATAAAGACAAGAGAAATATAGTGATAGTCAGGCATTGGCTTCAGCACAATAAAATAAAAATGCCATCAGTCTGATGGCCTTAAGGTGAACACAGAAGACACCATTCATCCCCACCACTGTTTTGTTGCCCCGGACACGATATTTTAGTGGGAAGAAATTTTGTACTGCAAAGACTACTTCTTATTTTTTTCTCTCACATTTAGAGAAGGAAAAAGGGCAGATAGGAAATTTGATTAAAAATATTCACACAGAAATAAGTATCAGTTAGCTTTTCTGAATAACAACGCTCAAAATTAGTGGCTTAAAACAATCATCATTTATGTAGATTATGATTCTGTAAGTCAGCAGTTTGGGCTCATCTGGATGGTTCTTCTGGTTTTGATTGGGCTCTCTCGTGTGTCTGAAATCAGCTGCAAGGTCTCAGCTAGCTTCTAGAGGCCGGCGGGCTGTCAGCGGGGCCACAGAGGCAACAACAGGTTGCCAGATGTGCATGCAAGGAGAGGCGAAGAATTGCGCCTGTTTTTACAGTCTAATGCAGGTAGTATGCTATGCCCACATGAGACACAAAAAATAGTGAAGGTGGAAAAGAAGACAGAAAGCTTGGCTACTTACCTCTATTCTACTGGCACAGAATGAATTCTAAAATAAGCTTATTTGTATTTTTTTTCACTAGCCTCTAGTTATCTTAGCAAGTAATACTATATAAAATTATATATAATAGGCATAGGATATTATACAAAAGTATACTTTTAGCTTGTTTTGCCATCTTCCTGTGATTTGGCCTTATTTTACCTCACCACTATCTTTCCGTTCACCTGCACCTACAGTGACCATTAGGTTATCACTGGAGAGAAAAGAAGGATCCAATCAAGACTAACATGTCTAATTCCTCCTAGCAGTGGAGTGATTCACTTAACCTCATATACAATTTTCCCAAAGTTAGTTAGATATGGAAACAGTACTAGAACCCCAAATTCTCGATATTTGGTTCAATACTCTACCCACGCTGATTGCATGGCATAATTTTAATGAAATAAATCTGATTTAATTTTTTTTCAGATGACCAGAATACTCGTGAACATGTTGCCTGAAAAGGAGCTCTCTGCTAGAATAAACTAGATCTGCCAATAGGTCAGGACCCACTTATATGCTCCAAGTAGATATTGCTACTTGCTGCTTGCATATGCTCTGGCTGGCTTTTGTCCCTCCGCCTTTACCATTGACTGTGCCTCTTGGGGAGGTATAGGGACATTGCAGCTGGCAGCAGTGCTCATGCATCTACTCTGCTGGCAGTAGCACTTAGGATTATTTCAGGCTGAAGAAAAGAGGAAATCCTAAATAGTAGTATATAAGCATTATCTATAACAATAAATGCATAATATGCTAATTAGACCAGACGTCCTTCTGGACAAAGCCAAAGCTGTGAGGGAAGCCCGGGTCCCAGGTGCCAGAGGGAAGCTTGTGCCGGCAGCTGGGGGAGGAAGGCCTACCCTTGCATGAATTTTGTGCATTGGGCCTCTAGTTCTATCCTAAAAAACTGTCCTCACATCATGGATGTTGAGTTGGGCAAATTGGGTCAGGAAAGCAGCTCCACAGGTTTCTTCTTTCTGCTTCTGTCAGCATCTTTACCTTATCACTTCTGTCCTCAAGAGCATCATGAGGCTTCTGAAGCTTAGCCATCACCTCCCCCTGCCACGCATGAGAAGGCGGAAGGCAGGAAGGCAAAAAGAGGAACAGCTTCCTTTCAGCAGCCTCCTGGATGTCCCATCCAACATTTCATCTTATTTCTGTGGGCCAGAGCCAACCACAAGGCTCCCCCTTGCCACAAGGAAGTCTGGAAAACATAGTCTCTTCATTGGACACATCCCCACACTGAATAAAAGCAGACTTCCCTTATAAAGCAACAAGAGACTGAATATTGGGCAGGCAGTTGTCAATCTCCCAGATTTGTTCACTGGAGACAGCCAGGCTTTGGTGAAAGTAAATATTATCTCTCGTCAAAACAGCACTCCCCTCCTCCTGATTGGGGAGGGGCCCTGCACTTCAGAACAGGAGGTTAGAAATTCTATCTGGTGACAAGGCCAAAATATCTGACAAAAGATGACAGCTGAGTTTTAAAATAATTCTATATATTTAAGGGGGGCTTAATTTTTAAACTAAAATATTTTGAGGTCATGAGATTTGCCTCCATAAAAATTCTTTAGTATTAAACATTTAAAAGTAAATTTTGGTCAACATAAAATAAAAGTAATGTTAAAACAATGAAAAATGCTAAAATTAGCCATCCAGAAATACAAGCTTAAATAAAAAATATTGACAATAGCAAGTATTAGTAAAGGTTATTTATTAATACTTACTAATAAAGGTTATTTATTAATACTTGCTCCAGTGGAGCAATATATATTTGCTAATGGGAATATAAAGGGGTATGGTCATCTTGGAAAAATGCCAATTATTTTAAAAAGCTAAATTCACTCTTAACCATACAATCCTGTAATTCTGCCACTGCTATACATTCATTCCAAAGAAGTGAAAACACAGGGCAACACAAAGATTTGAACACTATTGTTCATAGCAGCATCTGTATATATACAAGGCTAATATGCTAAGTGTCTGACCATCTGGGTAATGACCTCATATAGCAATACCTGGCTTCCTCTCTCTAGCAACTAGCCTCCTTAGAGTTTCTTCAGCCCAGGAACATGACTTGCTTTATAACCAGGTGCAAACACTTTACACTGTAACCAAATGTCTGTGAAGCATTTTTCCGTGTCTCATCTCATTTGATCCTCACAGAAGTCCTGGAGTAGGTAGATAGGAGACTCGATGGAATCCTATTTTCTTTTCATTAGTCAGAAAATGGAGATTTAGAAAGCTTAGAAACTTGACCCGACTGAAAAGAAGTAAGAAATGGTGAACCTTGAAAATGACTTCAGGTTTTCTCACTGCACAGAATATAGTCGAACACTGCTGCAGTCGAATATTTTACCTTTTGTTCTCCCTGCGTGATCTACAATAATAATCTGCTTCGTGTTGATATTTACTGCTGTGTTGCTGACAATTACCTGAAAGAGAAGTTGGGGTGCTTCACTGGGCTGGAAAAAGTTTTGCTGAATCAGCAAGCAGGTCTAATTAAGTAAGTTTATTCTATATCTATAAAAGGCTAAGTTGACTCATGCATGTGCAATACGTATAAAACTCTCACTGATGCCAATCCCATGTGTGTGTTTCCATCTGTCATTGTTGATTGTGAATGTGATTGACACTTCTATTATAGAGAAAGGATGAATAGCAGTATTAAAATATTTCGTCTAATTAATTTCCTTTCAATGTGCATGAATTTGTGCACTGGGCCACTAGTTGTCAATAATAGCCCTAAACTAGAAACATCTCAAATGTCCATCAACAAGTAAATGGATAAACAAATTGTAGTACGTCTATGCAATGGAATACTACTCAGCACTAAAAAAGAAACAACTTTGAAATATGCAACAACATAAGTGACCCTCAAAATTTTAAAAATATGCTAAGTGAAAAAGACCAGATATTATTTTATTATTGTATTATTCTATTTATAGGATTTTCTGGAAAAGGCAAAATTATAGGATGAGAAAACAGATCAGTTGTTACAATGGGCCAGGGGTCGAGGAGACTAATGATGAAGGGAAACAAGTGTGATAGAAATGTTCTAGATCTTAATTGTGGTGCTGATCACATGGAGGTATGATTTGCCAAAACCCATAGAAGTAGGTGTATTTATATCTCAATAAAGTTGACTTTAAAAAGAGCATCAGGATATACCTTGGAAACAGTTACCCATTTATCTCCAGAGAGCCTTATGTGAGGAAGCCCATTTGTGTCCACCCCTTGGACCACACAAACCCTATCAGGCCAAGGATCCTGGGTTGCTCAGGGGGAGAAAACCTTATCTTCAACAGGTGCTGGAAGCAGTACAGGCAAAACCTGAGTTTGCTAAGTGTGGATTTGAGAGTGGTTAAAGGGACAGAAAAATCCAAGAACAAACCCCAGAAATATCCTTTGGCTGATATGATGGAAAATTATACCTGCCTAAAAATTAATTTCTGAGTAGCTCCTATTCAAACGACTATGTGCATGGTTATTGCTGCTTCCTTAAACTGTATCTAGTAACAGTTATTAATAGAAAGATTATATCTGTTGTGCATGGAGGTGGCTTGAACCAAGGTATGTAAATGGGCTCAACTCCGTAGCCATGGTGGCTCCATGAGGCCCACCTCACAGAACCTGCTCACTCCTAGATCCTGTGTGGTGTGTCCAAATAGGGGTCATACCAACCAACTTTCAGACAAGTCTCTGGAAAGTTAGCTGTCTGGGTTAACCACTGAGACTGTCTTTGCATATATACTTAGGAGATAAGTAAAATCTGTAACACTATTGGAATGCAGGCAAGCTTGTGGTAGAAGTTAAAAGTAATACTTATGATAACATGGAGGTGGGAATGAAAGTTATCTAAACAAATGTGTAGTTTGATTCACTAACAGGCATTTTTTTGTAGGTCTTACATGGCCAAATACATTTGGGAAATGCTACATATTTTGATGCCCTCTTGGAAATTCACGAAGACATTGACCCATCAAATGAGTTAAAAATCACTGTATTTTAAAACTCCAAGACAATATTTCCCAAACTTACATGGCCAGGTCCTCCTTTCTCCCTTACCTTTTGTTTTCTACATAGGGCATTTTAAAATCCCATGAAGCACACTTTAGGAAATATAACATAAAATGAAAAGTTGATTTAATTGCTACAGATGCACCCTTCAAAGGCCACTGGTATATTGGTGTCAATCTGTTGTGAAATGATGGCATGTTGAGATAGGATTTATGTACACATTTTGTCTTAATTCTGTAATTCTTTATCTAAGAAAGTAAAATATGGAACCACATCCAAATAAAAAATGTAGTGTTACAGTTAGGGTTATTTTAACACAGTGTAATTTTCTAATTTATATTCATAATTTGTCCATTGGCAAATGCAAAATTTGGTAGTAAAATGGTTGTGTAGAAAGAAGTCTGATACTGACACAATAAACTACTGTGGGTACAATTAGCCAGCTGGCATTCAATAGATACAGTGGGCTAATTGGCATGCTTACAAGTGGAGGCTGGAATTAGTTTACTGTTTTTTCCCTGATAACATTTTAGAGGAAATTTTTAGGCATAATTTTAAGAGAAAAATTAGAAATAGCAGAAGGACAATAAACCCTCCTCAAAGGTTACTATTTTAGAATAATTTCTTAATGGCTGCAGAAACTTATTTTGACATAAGCCATTTAAAAAACTTACAGAAGTACAAATAACACATTCACTGTACATGCTTACTCTATAATTTTACACTCTTCTCAGTTAGAAGAAAATACAATTTCTCCTTATTTATGTGAAAGGGCTAGACACTTAATCTTGTTAGGAGATACTCAAATCTAACTTCATGATTTCTTTTTATCTGGGTGTTTTTAATCTGAGGATCAGTTCATTACAATTATCAGTTGACTCATACTAGTGGCTTTCTAACATACATGTATATCAAGTCAAGAAGGGAACTGTGGCCGAAGCTGGTTTGGCTCAGTGGATAGAGCGTCGGCCTGCGGACTGAAAGGTCCCAGGTTCGATTCCGGTCAAGGGCATGTACCTGGGTTGCGGGCACATCCCAGTAGGAGATGTGCAGGAGGCAGCTGATCAATGTTTCTCTCTCATCGATGTTTC
>NW_006289416.1:641192-658463 GCF_000327345.1 Myotis davidii
TGATTACCTGAATATGAGTATTTGATATAAGTGCAAGAGTAATAAACCTTAGTGCCTTTTCCTTTATTAAATCTAGATACATTGATATTTATATAACGAAAATAAAAATGGTTAAACTTTCCAGAGTTACAGGCAATTGGATATGTGCCTTGGTGGCACACAGAACTTCCAACTGTCCTGAGACTGAGCCAGGTATAAACTGGTATTTGATAGAGTTTACTAATTAGTAATGACAAACATTAACATCAAAAAAGTGACTATGTAATTGTAATAACACAAATTATTGCCACAGACTACTGTAATCAGAAAGAGTCAATTTAAGCCCAGCCAGTATGGGTCAGGTTGAGTGTCAACCTATGAGCCAGGAGGTCGTGGTTCAATTCCTGGTCAGGGCATATACCTGGAGGTTGCAGGCTCAAACCCCAGTGTGGGGAATGCAGGAAGCATTCTCTCTTATCATTGATGTTTCTATCTCTCTCTCCTCTTCCTTCCTCTCTGAAATCAATAAAAATATATTTTAAAAAAAGATAAGAAAGAAAAAAACCCTAGAATTGGGGGCAGGGCCACCTGGCCAACTGCTAGTGGCCCTTCCCCAGCTGGCCAACTGCCTGCTGCCCCTCCCCCCTGCTGGCCCACCCTGATGGGCCCCCATCAGGGCAGGCCAGCCGGATCCTGCCCATGCACGAATTCATGTACCAGACCTCTAGTATATATATGAAAGAGTCAATTTAATGAGAAAAATGATGAAAAGACACAAATTTAGAAATCTTTTAGCATCCCAGGGTTTTACTAGCTTGACACTAAGGATTATACACTTTATGCCGTGTGTATAGAAATAACATCACACCCATTTAATATAAATGAGAATATAGAAGGATTTACTTAGACTTTGCAAAAAGACATATCAGATATAAAAACAATATTAACAATTATGGACATTTCTTCTTAATCACCTACGATAGCTATGAAGACTACATCATTTTGAATACTACCAAAAGATGATAGAAAGAAAGAGAGGGAAGGAAGAAGGTGAATTTTGGATTTCATCTTAGTTATAATAAGGATTTTCCAAGGGGATCATTAATTTTAAAGAACATTACAATATTTCCCTGGCTGAAATTTATTTATAATAATTCACTTACTATTTTGTAGTTGCATAGTTTCTGAAATGTGATATGTGCCACATCAGTGCCCTGTTGTTGAGTCCACCTGACGGCTCAGTAGAATGATGCAGGCTTTGAAAGAACCGGGGCCTAGACCCCACTCTAAAACAACTAAACCCTAAGGTTGGAGGGCAGGCCCAGGCCTCTGTGTTTCCTAAAGATTCCGGTGATTCTCTGCCCAGACAAATATAAAACTACTGGACTACAATTCTCATTGTTAAATAATTATTCCATGTAGTCTCATGAATGCTAAATAACAATATTTGTATCTTTCTCAGATACTTTTCATTAGAACAAGTGTATACACATTTTGAAAATAAATGATACACTTGGATTGATCACAAGAGAAAAATCCTAAAATACCCCAGTAATTACCCTCATCAGTTTGCACTAGATGAAGTTTCAAAAAAATTGAAATGCCTATGTAAATCTATGTAAATTATGTAACTTTATAATTAGCACCTTGAAGTGCTTCTGCTAAATTTCTCCTAAGCCACAGCTATGAAACTATAAATTCTAAAATTGGCTGCAGAAGGCGCATGCTTTCCAATTAGGGAGTTTTCTCTTAACTAAATAATGAAGTAGCTGGGTTGATTTTAACAACCTTTAGGTAAGAAAAGAGAAAAATGGTAATGCCCTTATTAGAAAATAAAACGTTGATGTAAAAAAAGAATTCACAAAGATGAAAGAGAAATGGAAATGACTTCTTACGTATGATAACTCTGGAGTGGAATTCTGTCCTATGCCATCACTTAGTTATGAAAAAGTTTTGGTGTCTCCACATATTTAATAGTAATTCAAAGTGGTTCAT
Organism: Myotis davidii; assembly: GCF_000327345.1. Lineage (NCBI taxonomy): Eukaryota > Metazoa > Chordata > Mammalia > Chiroptera > Vespertilionidae > Myotis > Myotis davidii. The sequence goes on from NW_006289416.1 coordinate 643,167, forward strand.
TCTAATTCAGAATGTACCATCTCATTCAGGCCTATAGAGAGTTAAACAACAACAACAACACACAAAATCAACAAATATGCATTGGAAATAAAATGTATTCTTTAAAATTTATTCGTTAAATAATTGTCTAAATATATTCAGAGACTGAGTTCATTTAACGTTGCCTTTTAATCACTTAACAGAGTATAGAGTTATTCCTAATATTGTTTCTCAAGCTTGAGGCTTTTCTCCAGTTGCTGCCTTTCTTTTTGGATCATATTTGCTATGTTGAGAGACTACACAGGCTCAGATAACCAACTGCAGATTTAACTATTTTAGAATGTTATTTATCAACTGAAAATAGTTTTAGGCAAAAAACTCCCAACACCAAAAAATCTCTTTTAATTTGACAGGTTAACTCTGGGATGATTTATTCATTCAAAATGTTTTATACAGGATTGTGGGTTAATTAACTGGCTCATCTGGTAGAAATCCCAAAGTTCAGAGGACACAGTTAATCCAGCTTCAAAGAACATCAAAATAAGATAAATACAAGGAAATCAAAAATAAGTGAACATAAAATGATGCTATACATTCCTCCTATGAACTGGTCATGGTTTTCTTCACATGTCACTTGGTGTTTTTCTCATATTAAGGACGAAAAGATGAGACAAAAGCAGAAAACACACTCAAGTAGTTAAAATTAAAAAGTTTTGACTACGTTTAAAAGTGGAAGATGCACTCACAGAATGCTGATGCGACAGTTTAAAACATGTGCTTCAAGACACAAAGACAAATGTCCATTTAACAAAAATTTTTCTTTGTTGTTTGTTTTTGATGCTTCCGGTTTATTCTGAAATATCAGGAAAGGAGATATGAATATTTATGAAGGGAAGCAGATTCTATGCAACAATCCCTCAACAACATTTATTACATTAAGGTATTCTTAATTAGAGAGCCAAGTGGACAAATCGGAGCCACTAAAAATAAATGATCAACTTTGAGAATGACAGCAGAGGCTTCCCATTACAGACGGCAGACACAGTGCTTGTCCCTCTGAAATTACTAATAAGATATTTTTAAAACTATGCAACCATAAATTTAACAAAAGTGGCCCCCAAATATTAAGGAGTATATGGAAGATATAAATGAATGGGGTAAAATTAATAAAGAAGGAAGAAGAGAAAAATGTAACTGAAGAAGGACACACTATGAAGAAAAATCAGAACTCTGAGTACAACTGAGAACAGGTAATAGACTAAAGTGAATAATGTTAATAACTGATCTCAGAGAAAATAGAGCTGGCTTAACAAACAGAATAGAACCTTAAAATTGTCATCATGTCTCAGAAAAGTTTTAATCTAGAGGATATTAGGGTAAAAATGTGAGAAGAGGTTATTCACTAATGTGTTTGCTTATTTGACAAATACGTATTAGTGTCTACCATGTGCCAGACACTCTTCTAAGTGTTGGGGATAAAGCAGTATTCACAACAGACAAAACACCCTGCCCTCTTGCAAATTATACAAGTGTACACAGCAAATCAATCAATCAATCAATAAAAAAAAATAGCCCTAGCTGATTCGGCTCAGTGGATACAGCGTCAGCCTGCTGACTGAAGGGTCCCAAGTTAGATTCTGATCAAGGGCACGTACCTTGGTTGCATGCTCCTTCCCGGCCTGGGCCCTGGTTGGGGCCCATGCAGGAGGCAACCAATTGATGTGTCTCTCTCACATTGAAGTTTCTCGCTGCCTTTCCCTCTCTCTTCTACTCTCTCTAAAAATCAATGGAAAAATATCCCCAGGTGAGGATTAACAACAAGTGTCATAAGTAAGTGAAATAATATGCAGCGGTTCTCAACCTGTGGGTCGCGACCCCTTTGGGGGTCGAAGGACCCTTTCACAGGGGTCGCCTAAGACCATCAGAAAACACATATATAATTACATATTGTTTTTGTGATTAATCACTATGCTTTAATTATGTTCAATTTGTAACAATGAAATTGGGGGTCACCACAACATGAGGAATTGTATTAAAGGGTCGCGGCAGTAGGAAGGTTGAGAACCACTGAACAGAGAAAGAGCAGAGAATTGAGTAAGGGAGTGAACTTTACAGCTGGGATTTTAAATAGAAGGCATCTTAGTTTGTTCAAATTGTTATAACCAAATACCTTAGACTGGATAACTTATCAACAACAAATATTTCTCATAGTTCTGGAAGCTGAGAAGGCCAAGATCAAGGCTCTGGAAGATGTAGTTATATTTTAAAGAAATCACTCTGGCTTGAGGGGAGAACATAATCTGGAGAGAGGGAGAGCAAGGAATACAAGTTAGGAGGTTATTTTAATAGTCCAGCTGAGGGGTGATGGTAGCTTCAATCTGGACATTACAAGTAAAGTTGATTGGAAGTAATTAGATTCTGATTAGGTAGAAGTTTGAATAAAGTATGATTGGAAATAAAAATAAATACGATTGCCTAAAATACATATATATGTGGATGTGCTGGATTTTTAAGTTGGACAAAACTGAAGGTTAAATTATTAATCTGAAAGGCAAAGTTAAGGAGATATTTTAAAATATTGACCAAAAAACAAAGAGATTAAAAATTTAAAGTTGAAAGCCAGGAGATATATATAGGGAATCCAAAATGTATCCAATAAGAGTTCCAGCTAGGAAGACTAAAGAAAATGGAGAAGAAATTTTAAAAAGTAATAGAAGGGAAAAAAGGACAAGAGTCTTCAGACTGGCATCACCACATACCAAGCAAGGCTAATGAAAGCAATAACTAAAAGCTTTGTGGATAGAGAACTGCTGGAAGCGAATTCCAGCAGAGCATATTAAAATGCAAGAAGTTCATCAAAAGGCTGATGAACCTTGGGGCTTCAGCAGGGCTGAAGATTTACATTATTATTGCCTGCTGCCAGACAGCTGAAGGCAGTTCCCCCAACCTGATAATACTTTATTGTTTACCAAACCTTACCCTTGATATGTATATCTGCTTTGCTATATGGCAAAATGTGGGAATAAAAAGACCTGGGTGTGGAGAGATTTGGGGAACTTAGTTACTAAAGCTAAGCCTCCCCTGGCTCCCACAAAATGCCTCCCGATTTCATATTTCATGTCTAGTCTCTTTATTAATTTATGTCCCAGCCCCTTCTCCAGATTCCTGAACCCTTCTAGATGCGTATAAAACCCCAGCAGAGAACTTCAAGAGAGAAAGTCAATTCTCTAAAAAGAAATGAGAACAATCAATCTTTTAGTTAGAAACACTATGTTAGACATAAATGAAACAATCCACTCAAACTTCTGACAAAAAATATTTTTATTCTAGAATTCTTCACTCAACCAAAATAATCAAATGTGAAGACAAAACAAAATCTATTCATACATGAATCTTATCATCTTCATACTTGAAGAGAAAATTACTCAAAGGTACTTGTCAAGAGCCAGGAAGAAGCTAGGATCTTGCTCTGTTTGCAAGCTAACAAGTTAGCCTGCCAGTTTCATAGGTGCTCACAAAAGACACAAGAGTCCCAAGTGAGAGTGAGAGACAAATGACTTAATTATTCATGACATAGCAGGTATATTTGCATTGGTTCCTTTTGTCCCCATAGTGCCAAGGGAGTGATGTAGAGCAGTCCAGGTGGGTGCTGTTTATACACTATGTTTGCATCACAGTCAAGGAGCCCTGGTTTTAGGAAACCTCAAGTTGGATAAGAGGTTGCTAGAAACCTGACCAAATTTCCCTTGAAATTTGAAAGAAGACCTCATGTTTAGCCCTGCTGGGTAGCTCAGTGGTTAGAGCAGGGGGTGGGCAAACTTTTTGACTTGAGGGCCACAGTGGGTTCTTAAACTGGACCGGAGGGCTGGAACAAAAGCATGGATGGAGTGTTTGTGTGAACTAATATAAATTCAAAGTAAACATCATTACATAAAAGGGTACGGTCTTTTTTTTTTTAGTTTTATTCATTTCAAACGGTCCGGATCCAGCCCGCGGGCCATAGTTTGCCCACAGCTGGGTTAGAGTGTTGTCCTATGCACGGAAGGATAGCAGGTTTGATTCCTAGTCAGAGCACGTACCTAGTTTTCAGGTTCCATCCCTGAACAGGTGCATACAGGAGGCAACTGATCAATGTTTCTCTCTCACATCAATGTTTCTCTCTCTCTCTCTCTCTCTCTCTCTCTCTCTCTCTCTCTCTCTCTCCCTCTCCCTTCCTCTCTCTCTCGAATCAATGAAAAAACAAACAAAATAAATCATATCCTCAGGTGAAGATTAAAAATTAAAGATCATGTTTACTATCTAGTCAGGAAACACATCTGCCTTCTGCCTAAGAGGAAGGCATTAATGTTGCTTTATAAATGTCCTAGAAAAGATAGTCTTGGTCAAAGGCCGTAACAAGGCATGCACAAATGTCATGGAAGGCAGTCCCACAATAGTATTCTAGCAAGATAAAGGAAAAATCCAAGAAAGAGGACAATATGGGATATACTCCTATAAAAATTGCCATAGATGACTATGACCAGGAGAAATGTGTAATGCTAGAAATAAATTCAAATGTAATTACTACGTGGTGCTTGGAAGATTCTCCTTTGTCCTTCCGAGTGTAAGTTGCACAGCATTGCATTTATATTTCATTCTATATGACGTATAATAGAACCACATTCTAATTCTATAGTGAATGAAGTTTATATAACTTTTTAATATGATAAATAATATTTTTTTGGTTTATTTGCTTCTTAGATTCAACCCTAAGACAAAGTGTGAGAGATTGAATTATGATTACAAATTGAAATCTCAACATTATAAAAATATCTTAAACTTTCACAGCCAGGCAAGACAAAATAACAAGGACCAAATATAATTTCCCTCCACTAACAATTAAAAGCTGCACAAAGTATGTGAAATAATTGTTTTCAGACATTGGACAACAGCCAACTCAGGACTATGATCCCTAAGGGTACGAAAACAAACAAAGCAAGCCCTACAATTGTCCCATATTTCTGCCTAGAATCAATTTCCCAAACACAGGTGTAAGCAGGGGGACTCTACACACGGTCCGCAATGCCTGCTGAGATGATGAAATGAAAGTTAGTCATGGGAGGCTGAGATGGGTGGAGATTGAAGGGCAGAGCCCCCTGAAAGGATGGAACTACACAGAAACAGTTGTAGAAATCTACACAGATGTGCTCCAGAGTCTGCTGAATACTGGGCCAGGCCTGCATAGAGTGATTGTCTACAAAGGTGGGCAAGAAAAGACTAGGTAAATTGAACAATTCCAATCTCACTCATGTTGGAAAGCAGTTCTCAATCTGAATAGCCAGAGTGAAGAATATGCAGTGATCACTCAAGACATTCAGTAAAGACTCCCAAAGGGTTCACTCCTTGTTAGTAATATTAAGGCTGAACCATTTTGTAGAGAATGTAGAGAAAAAAGAACTCATATAAGCTTTTGGTAGGAATGAAAATTGCTGCAGTCACTCTGGAAAACAGTGTGGAGGTGCCTCAAAAAATTAAAAATAAAACCACCATGTGATCTTCACGTCTGGGCATTTATATTAAAAAATAATAAATAAATGAGAACACAAATTCAAAAATATTTATCACCCCCATGTTCATTGCAGCATTATTTATAGTAGCCAAGATATAGAAACAATCTAAGTATATATCAATAAATAAATCGTGGTGTATATATACACAAAGGAACATTATTCTGCCATAAAAAAAAGAATAAAATTTGCCATTTGCAACAACTTGGATGGATCTCAAGGGCACTATGCTAAGTGAAAACTCAGTCAGAGAAAGGAAAATAACATATGATCTCACTTATATGTGAAATCTAACACACACCATACCAAGCTCATTGATACAGAGAACAGGTTGTGGTTGCCAAAGGCAGGGGTTAAGGGTGGGGGAAATTAGTGAAGGAAGTCAAAAGGTATAAACTTCCAGCTATAAAATAAATGTCATGGAGATAAAATGTATATCATGGTGACTATATTTCCTAGCAATAATACTGTGTGGCAGATTTGAAAGTTGCTAAGAGAGCAAATCTTAAAAGTTTTCACACACACAAAAATTTTGTAACTCTGTAATGTGACATATTTAAACAGACTTATCCTGGTGATCATTTCACAATGTACACAAATATCAAATCATTATACTGTACACCTGGAACTAATATGATGTTACATGTCAATTATATCTCAATTTTTAAAAAAGGAATTTCCAATGAAGCATCCATCTGTACCATTTTCAGCATTGTCACATAGTGGTTCAATTCTTTGGAAGTCTCTGAACTAGAGTTTGTATTTGCGATAGAAACCTTACCGCACCGCGATGCCAGACTGAATGGGAATCCTGCAGGCTCTGTCCTGTCTGAGCTTGCAGAACACACATCTTTTTTTTTAACATATAATTAAATCAAATTTTATCTTAAAATATGTATGATTCTAAATTCAGATTGATTCACGTAAATAATGGTAATCATCAAAATACCATATTTTACCATGTAAAAAGCACAGTATGCCAGAAAACAGGATTACAAAGAACTGGCATTGTAACTTTTTCTCATTTTCAGAATGCATAAATCATCGTCTTTGTGGGAAGATTACAGAGATGATGAAAATAAAATATTTGGTGCATAGAAAGCACTCAAATGTATTCCTATTTTTTTTTGAGGAAGATGAGGCCATTTTACAGGGAAGAATTGAAGGTTCTGTAAAACAAAATTGGGATTTTGGTCACACTGGGTGAATACCTTGACTGAGTGTTCAGAGTTCCTGTAGGAAAGGATGCTCTTTAACAGGGCCTTGTCAGCTCCTTTAGGAGAATTTATCAGCCACGAGCAGTATCAGAACTCCCCAGAGCCCTATTGGTTTAGCTCAGCGGATAGAGCGTTGGCCTGCGGATTCAAGGGTCCCAGGTTCGATTCCGGTCAAGGGCATGTACCTTGGTTGCGGGCACATCCCCTGTGGGGAGTGTGCAGGAGGCAGCTAATTGATGTCTCTCTCTCATCGATGTTTCTAACTGTCTATCCCTCTCCTTTCCTCTCTGGAAAAAATCAATAAAATATGTTAAAAAAAAAAGAACTCCCCAGAGAAAATGGAAGCAACTTAGGTGGGAATTTAATCGCACTAAAGATGGAATGAGCTCACTTTCATCATGGCTTCATATAATTCTAGTGATTTTTTAAAAAATGTATCTTCATTGATTTCAGAGAGGAAGGGAGAGGGAGAGAGAGATAGAAGCATCAATGATGAGAGAGAATCGTTGATCGGCTGCCTCCTGCACGCCCCACACAGGGGATCGAGCCCACAACCCAGGCACGTACCCTGACCTGGAATCGAACCCTGACCTCCTGGTTCATATGATGACACTCATGGAGACCCCTCAACCCCTCTTTTACATTCCACAGCAGGACAGAACAGCCAAGCCGGCCAGATGACAACACTTCCTGTATTCTTCCCAGCACTCCAGGGATGAACAGCTTCTCAAGGTCAGTTCTCAATGCTAATTAAATATGTAAAAAACGTTTTAAAGAAAGGATTTTCTTCACGCGAACTTGAGTAAAATGGCATTCCAGGGATCAAACCAGAGCATCCTGATCATGGAGAAAGCCATAATGCACAGCCTAGAATCCCCAAAAGACAGACTTCAGCAGGGCGCTGTGATGGAATGTTCGCAGCTCAAGGACGTTTCCCTTCAAACTGCTGAACTGAGGCGGATGGGGTTCAGAATAGACCCTACGAAAGACCCTGGTCGCAGAGCAGCTCTAACAAAGTTTCAAATGACTTACCCTGACACCTTCCCATCTACTTTTGTCCAGCTGCATCCATGTTAACTATGATTCTAAAAACATCTGATATCCTTAGCCAGCTCTGCCATGAATTTCTCCTGGCAGTTGGAAGCTTCCAGAAAAGATATGCTGATGTCGGATGGAATACCTGCTGACAATATGTCTCCTGTTTCTAGATGCTCAACCCTCCAATCAATGAGTCGGGCAGAAAATAGGGCAGTGTGCCTCTCAATCCTCATGTCTTTATTTAGCCCACCTAATGCTCCACATGGAGCTCTACAGGAATTGGGGGGACTAATAGAAGATATATCCCTGAAGTGATGAGTACATTAAGTCCTCACTTACATCATAGATAGATTCTGCAATTTTAAGTGAAACAACATATAACAAAAGCCATTTTACCATAATAAGCTAAGTGTATTAGTAATTGATATAAAAAGAGTTTAGTTCTTACACAATTCAGCAAGTTTATAACAAAACAACGTTGAATGAAATGATGTTATTCGAGAACCTGCTGTATTTGATATTTTGGCAAGAGGGGATCTGTAAATATCTCCCACTTGAGTACAAATTTATTTTTCCCTTTCTTTTTAAAATTTTCTTCTTCCTTTCATTTTGTCTGCTTGTCTGGTTGGTTGGTGAAGATTGCTTGTCTCTTTTGTGCTACAGAGTTTCAGGGCAAAGTCCTAATAACTTACATTTTTTCTAGTAGAAAATTATAATAGAAGCCCTGGCTGGGTAGCTCAGCTAATTAGAGCATTTTCCCACTATGCCAAGGTTGTGGGTTTGATTCCTGGTCAGGGCACATACAAGAATCAGCCAATGAATGCATAAATCAGTGGAACAACAAATTGATGTCTCTCTCTCTCTTAAATCAATCAACAAAAAAAGATAAAGTTATAATATTGCATTTGCTTTGCATTGAATATATATTTTTCTTTTTTGGCATTGGATGCAAATTTGATGTTATAGTATTTATTATATTATTTTCCTATAAATTTCAGAAAATGTAGCTTAACAAATTTTCTTGATAAATAAATGGGAGACATATGAGCCAAAACCGGTTTGGCTCAGTGGATAGAGCGTCGGCTTGCGGACTGAAGGGTCCCAGGTTCGATTCCGGTCAAGGGCATGTACCTGGGTTGCGGGCACATCCCCAGTGGGAGATGTGCAGGAGGCAGCTGATCGATGTTTCTCTCTCATCAATGTTTCTGACTCTCTGTCTCTCTCCCTTCCTCTCTGTAAAAAATCAATAAAATATATTAAAAAAAATAAATGGGAGACATATGGAAGATAGTGAAATTTTTACATTAAAAAAGTTTTTTTACAAATGAAAACCTTGATGTAATTCATGTCGTTGAAGTAGTCCATATCCTCACAGAGCATGTTACCTGAGAGGCAGGGTTTCCAGGGCCCAGCATTGACCTGGGAAACGGACTGGAGTTTGGACCCCACAATGAAGGTGCCTGTTTACAGAGTTATCTGGGAGTAATAACTGAAAGGACAGCTGTGAAAATGCCCTGTGCACGGCCTGACATCTGTGAGTAAATAGAGGTGAACAAGAACTAAAACCGGTATCAACATAGGAAGATGACCTGAATGTTTCCCAAGCCTGAGAAGTGAACTACAAATAGTCTTTTGACTAAACTATCAAATTCATGTGTTTTCTTGCCCTGGCTTTTCACTCTGTAGAGAGAAAAATGTCCAACTATCTGCACTTCCTTGGTACTTAGACTCTGGATAATTAAAGTTTTATGTATCTGTCTATCCGTCTGGAAAGACAGACATAAGGTTCACTGTTGCATGATTTTTGATTTGATGGCTACATGTTGAGAAACTTCAAAAGCATGTTTTGAAAGCATGCTACAGACTGGATGGATGTTGTGGTCAGACAGAGCTGTTCCTAGCTCTTCGGAAGGGTGTGGTAGTCTCTGGAGCTCAGAAAATCACTGGAATTTGGAGACTCCAATTAAAGTAATAAGCACGTTGGGATCAGGTTGAAACTGGAGAGAGAGATTTGTCTGAGGATATTTAACACCCATATCTTTTTTAAAAATATATTTTATTGATTTTTTACAGAGAGGAAGGGAGAGGGATAGAGAGTTAGAAACATCGATGAGAGAGAAACATCAATCAGCTGCCTCCTGCACACCCCTAACTGGGGACGTGCCCGCAACCAAAGTACATGCCCTGACCGGAATCGAACGTGGGACCCTTCAGTCCGCAGGCCGATGCTTTATCCACTGAGCCAAACCGGTTAGGGTGAGCCAAACCGGTTAGGGCAACACCCATATCTTTAATCCTGTTCCTTGGTATCATTTCATTTTTCAGTTTGATAAGAATGGATGAACATTCAGTCTCAAGTCAAATATAAAGATATTAAAAACAAGACTATCTCCTGAAACTGTGAGCTTTACCAGAACTGCTGGTTCCAGTTCCGTCAGAGTTTCTGTCATTAATTTCCATTGTTAGGTTTACGATTTTATTCTAGAAACTAGCTGTGCCCAAAACTTGACAAACAGGTTCCGACTTCTGTGTTAGTGGAAAATTTGAAGGGGAAACAGCCAGCTGTGATTTTGTACACACTTTGCAATTTCTTTGATTATATCTAGGAATACTGGCATATTTGTATTTGCATATAGGCAAGCAGACAGGTGACTCATAGATTTTTACAACTCCCCCACCCCCCCGCCACCTCCGTACAGAGAAATTGTGAAGATTATCCCATAAACCAGACATTAAGGAATTTAGGCTGATGTGCCTCAGAGCCCTTTGCTGACTTAGATATTGGTAAGTCTTCTATTCTCCAGTTCAGAATTCAGACAGATGAGGTTTTTGATATCATCCCAGTACTTAGTATCCTGCTCACTCTATTGCTAAGGATGGTTTCTCCATAACATGAAGCCCCCCCCCCCCCTTCCCTCTGATTGGCATCCACAGGGCTTTTGATTTAAAACAAATAATTTCTGATCAAAGTATTTTTCATTTTCCTTTGCTTGCTCCTTCCCACTTGGTTGAAATGAAAATGAAATGTGCTTGGAATGCTTATTATTTTTTATTTCAGTCCCCGCCCCACTTAGGCAAACTGGCCCTTCTCAACCTTTTCTTTTTTTTTCTTCTAATTTTTCCCTAAGAAAAATGAAGCACATGATGCCAAGAAAAACATTATCTTTACCAAGCTTCTTCCAAGAAACTGAGTTTTCCCTCCAAGTTTCTAAATTATGCTTCAAATTCTCAAAAAGTCTTCATATTTTATCTCAATCTTACATTTGAGAAACCTTAATACCTTTATTTTTTGCCAGAGCAGCAGTTTCCAAATGTCATGTATGATTTATTCCATTTTAAGTAAAGGATTTGCAGCTAATATACTTTTTCAAATCTTTCTATCTTTTGGCCAAAACCACAGCTCTCTCTTGAATGATTCCTAGATGGAAGCAAGCCTCTTAGGCTTATCATGTAATTATTGACCCCAAAACTCTTTCTAACTCCAACTTCCCCCACTTTTCAATTTATTTAGTTGAAATATCACAATCAATAGAATTCTATTTAGTTGTTAACATTCGATACTGGTGTGCATTTACCACATGACAATCGAATATGATTGCCAATAGAAAACTTCATAATCTTGGAAAGGTTTGCAAATCCAGCTGCAGTTTTTAAAATGCAAAAGGCGGTTAAATTCATGGACCCTTTTAGAGAAGTGGTTCTCAACCTTCCTAATGCTGCAACCCTTTAATACAGTTCCTCATGTTGTGATGACCCCCAATCATAAAATTATTTACCTTGCTACTTCATAACTGTAATTTTGCTACTGTTATGAATCATAATATAAATATCTGATATGCAGGATGCATTTTCATTGTTACAAATTGAACATAATTAAAGCATAGTGATTAATCACAAAAACAAAATTATATATGTGTTTTCCGATGGTCTTAGTAGAACCTGTGAAAGGGTCGTTCAACCCCCAAAGGGGTCGCGACCCACAGGTTGAGAACCGCTTTTCTAGAGGACATAACCCTTTTTCCCCTCCACCTCCTGTAGCCATGTGGAGGCTGGTCAAGGCATGAACTCCCCACAGAGAAGGAGCAAATTAGGGAGAAAAGATTGAAAAACAATCCAAAATAAGAGATGGGGGCCAAACAGGCAACTAGCCAAGAAATGAGATAACTGTTAGAAAAAGGCAGAACTCTAACTTTTAACATTAATCATTCCTTGTCCTCATTTGTATAGTGCTCGTTTTTGTTTTGAGCACTGGGAAGGTTGAAACAGAGATGAAATGAAATAGCTTCTTCAGCAATTCTGTACTTCTAATGGCAATCGCCCATGTTCTCTCAGAGGACACAGACCCTGCTCTCTCCCTCCCTCTGCCATCACCATCACAGAACACCTAGCCAGTGGTCGGAAAACTCATTAATCAACAGAGCCAAATATCAACAGTACAACGATTGAAATTTCTTTTGAGAGCCAAATTTTTTAAACTTAAACTATATGGGTAGGTACATTGTTATTAACTTAATTAGGGTACTCTTAAGGCTTAGGAAGGGCCACACTCAAGGGGCCAAAGAGCCACATGTGGCTCGAGAGCTGCAGTTCGCCAACCAAGGCCCTAGGCAATATTCAGGATTTTTACGTCTATACCAAATGTCATTGCAGGTGCCATATCTACAGGATGTGATTTTTTAAAAAAATATATTTTATTGATTTTCCACAGAGAGGAAGGGAGAGAGATAGAGAGCCAGAAACATCGATGAGAGAGGAACATCAATCAGCTGCTTCCTGTACATCTCCCACTGGGGATGTGCCCGCAACCCAGGCACATGCCCCTGCCGGAATCGAACCTGGGACCCTTCAGTCCGCAGGCCGACTCTCTATCCACTGAGCCAAACTGGTTTCGGCAGGATGTGATTTTACATGTGTCCCTTTTGAAGTCAGTTTGCACGTTTAAATCACTGTTACATGGCAGCAGAAGGGCAGACTGCTCTGATGGTTCACATTCCTGGGGCTGAGATCACGGCCTATCGTCTTGTTTTGGTTTCCTTTAATGTGTGCTTCTCAAATGTAGTCACATGCACCCCTGGGATATGAAGCAACCCACAGGATAAATGGCCCCAATTTTCCTCAAAAATGTGAAAGGGAGGAGGAGAAATTAAGGCAATATAACTTAAAGTGTTTTTATAATTAAAAACACAATGGTTATATTTTCAACTGGAATGCAAAAGCTCCACTTTATTTAATAGAACACAAGGCTACAACATTTTTAACATTTAGAGGGCTTGCAAACCTCAGAAGCATTCATTCTCTTCTTCAATAAAAATATGCCCTGCAGTGTAGAATAAGCTGCTTGGATCATGTGCTCATCTTTAGACAGGAATGGAGAGACCGGTTCTATGCAAACCACAATCAACTGTAGGGCATGCGAGTGTGTGGAGGGAGAGGGGAGGGAGAGGTTAGGGGGAGAGGGGAGGTCATGGTGGGTTCAGAAAAAGTGGGAATAGATGCTATTAGGCAAGAATCATGTTAGTCCACTAAGATTATTTTTCAAAAGCATGTTTCCCCTAAGAGCTCTGAGTACCTCCCATGTGATGCAAGTAATTCCTTGGCTTGGCAACACAGCATTTATTGCAGAATGGAACTGACATTCATCGCCTCCTCTGGTAGACAATGTTAAACTTCACTTTACAGATGAAGAAACCAACGCTCAGGGAGATGACAGGTGCTGTTTACAAAACAATGGCCATAATAGCAACTGTACCCGTGGCCGCTTACCAGCAGAAACAGGCTGGGGACAACCTGGAGTTGGGGAAGAAACTGCAGACTCAACAGTGGAGGCAGGAAGAAAGAACACAGAAGGGGTCGGAGGTATTTCCGGTCGGAGCAGGCCTGTCGGCGAGTTAGCTTCCTGGTGACACTTTTCCTCTCTCGCTCCATAGCAAAAAAGGTTTCAGGGGTCAGTAATCAAACTGTCCAAAAATGCATGTAGTCTTTGAAGAGTTAAGTAGCTGTCAATCATTCTTACATTTGGATAGATTGAGTTAATCCACTGGTTTTCTTTGAACACCTGGATGAAATTAGTGGACTCAAGGGAGGAGGGTAGCACAGCGCACCCTGGGGCAGCGTGGTTCTGGGGGAAGGGCTGTTCTGTGGGACTGAGACTCTGCAGACCTTGGGCAAAAACGGAGGCAGGCGGAAATCAACTCAGAAATAGAGGCAGATGGATCCCAGTGAGGAACTTCAGGTATTTTCACATTTTCAGCAGAGTTGGCCCTGATTCGGGAAACTGCACATGAGTGGAAGGAAGGGTTTGAATATTCTGTGATGTCCCATGTACTGAAATTTCTTTTTCTATCCTTTATTCACTGGTCCAAAAATTTGAGTATTAAGATCTCGTTCCCAGAATTAAGGGTTAAATAGTGCAGCCAGGCCTTAACTACCATTTAGAGCAAAATGCTTAGAAATCACATGGATGCTTTAGAATGTAACCTCTTCATTCAATACCACCTTCTAGGTTCCTTAACTCTCCCCTTTCTCAAAAACCATTACCCTCTCCAGCATGACCTGTCCAAATTGGTGGACACAGGATCTAATGAGAGGTACCATTCAAGGTGAGAGGACAGGTGGGGGAGAAACAGAAGGTCAGAAACTTGGTTCCGCTGCCCCCAACTGACCTCCCCGTCGTTAAATACCTCTTAGATGCCATACTGAGCAGAAAAGTTCCATCTTGTCTACCTATTTTACTGAAACAAATAACTACCAAGGGCTTACTTTTCTGTGTGCTCACATTTGCTAGGACTGAAACCCTAGGGAGCATCCGGAGGCTGGGATGGAGCTCCAGGCTGGAGGGGATGTGTTTTCAAAGAGGCCAGTAAGTGAGAGGGGCCACCGAGAGCCCCCAGGGGAGCAGGGTTGTTGGAAGAATAGACCTTTGAGGGTCATTCTGGTGTAAGAAGAAAAAATATACAACCGAAAATCCCAAGAGCTGCGCCAATGAAGTGAGTCTTTTTCCTCTTTGTACAGGGCCTGGTGACCTCTGCTCTATTTTTAACACGTTATTTTACTGAATTGGACGTGTTAAACATTTTATAATATTTTTCGTCTAAATGCATGATTGTACATGGTTACTGTATTCTTTTGTGGTCTTAGGACTGATTTTTTTTCTCTTTGTGGAACAAGTTGCTGAAATTAAATTGAAAATAGAATACAATTACAATGATTTGCAGTATAGTTAGTTTCTTAATAAATTTCCTTTGCAGAAGAGCCAGAGAGGACTCTCTGCCCCGGTCCTGCTCTCACACAGGAAGTGTGGGTGCTCCTCGCCCTGGGAGGTGTGGACAAAGGGACAAGGAGACTCTGCCCTGGGCAGCCACAGAGGACTCTCAGGTGGTGACTGACTGAGAGGCACGGGGCTTCAGGGGCAGCTGGTGTGACTCTCGGCCCTCCCTTACTGGTACCCAATTCATTTTTTGATATATCTGTCAATCTGTTTAAAAAGAAAAGGAAAGGAGAAGTAAATATATATATAT
>NW_006289416.1:658727-662461 GCF_000327345.1 Myotis davidii
GTTGAACACTATGGTTTGTCTTTCAGACCCACCACTTTGTTGCAGAGATTTGGGCAGGTTACCTACTTGCCTTGGATCTCACAGGATGAAAATGGAGACTCAAGCTTAGATGGGACCCAGTGGTGGCTCTCACTAGGCTCTGTGGGTAGGTGGCTGTGCCCTTCTCTAGATATGCAAGTACTAAAGTTTATCAGGCCCCTTTTTTCCTGCCTTTATAGAACAATGTCTAGTGTAAGTGGTGGGAGAGAGAGGGGTGGGAGGGGAGGAAGGGCTGCAATTGACTTAAAGGCTAAAAAGAGGATTCAGAAAAGGGTTACTGAGGCCAGTATCTCAGGGGCAGAATTGGAGTGAAACTTTCATGAAAAAGTAGTAATTGTAGCTCATTTTCATTGAGTACTGACCACAACACCTTATATAGTCGCCTGTTGATTCCTCACAGGAAGGCCATCAGACAGATGTCATTATCTCCCCAGCTTTACAGGGAGCTGAGTTTTAATGAGTTGAACGGACATGCCTGAAATGAACCAGCAGCTAAGTGGTGAAGCTGTGAATTCAAATCAGACAATCAGATGCCAGAGCTCCTGCATGACCGCCATGCTGGACAACACCTGGCCACCACCACACGCCTTAAGTTTCTCTGTGACTGGTTGGCCCAGCAATAGCAGTAGATATTTTCGCCAGATTCTAGTAACAACCATAAACTGACCCACTAATGTCAGGAAAGGGGAGAAGGGAGAGAAGGAGAAGGGAGGGGAGAACAGTTTAAGGCAAGAGCTGTAGAAGGGAGCGCCTGCCCAGATCTTAGAACCAGCTGGGGCACTGCTGAAGCACAAGAGACAAATACAGCCAGAGGGACCCCACTTCGGGGAAGGAGTGGGGTGAGGGGTCACGGGAGCACAGTGGCCCCTGATTGGGGCTGAGCTCCTGCAGGCTTGAAAGGGGGAAGGAGAGGAGGCCTCCATCTGTCAGAAATACTTCCCGAGCGGAAATGCAAGCAGCCTCCGATTTCCTCCTGGCTCCTCTAGTGTTTTCTTAGCACAGACAGGCAACTTGAGCCATTAAGGACAATTTTTTAAAATTTTTTTCTATGAAAGACTTAGATTCTTATTCTTCTAAAAGGTTTTGTTCATTTATATGATGTTCCTAAATATGCTTGATGTTTTATTTCATATAAAACTCACCCTCTCACGTACATGTGAAATTAAAATTATTATAGCAGGTTATATACAGATGTTTTTATAATTTTTATGTATATTTTGGAAAGCATTGGAGTAGTGCATTTTTTTTTACAATGTATAAAGTAATCAAATCATATGACAAAAATGTTAGAAAAAAGAGGAAAAACTCACACATAAGTTCAGGTTAATAATAGAAAGACTGTTATACTTTTGGTCTTTTCCTTTTTATCTGTTTTTTCATAGGCATGTCATCATAGTATTTGCATAATTTTCTACTCCTTTTTTTCACTTTTTATTTTAAAGGTATGTCTTTATTTGGGTATGTAGTCCTTTTTTAAAATATAGTTTTCATTGATTTCAGAGAGGAAAGGAGAGGGAGAGAGGGATAGAAACATCACTGATGAGAGAGAATCATTGATTGGCTGCCTCCTGCACACCCGCTGCTGGAGATCAAGCCAGCAACCTGGGCATGTGCTCTGACCAGGAATCAAACCATGACCTCCTGGTTCATAGGTCGATGCTCAACCACTGAGCCACACTGGTTGGGTGGGCATGTAGTCCTTTTGCCATCATTTTAAATTGTTCAATATACCACTAAGTAACTATAAGCATATTTTCCTTAACTCTTTTATATTGGGAATTAAGTGGTGAAGCAAATTTTGATTAATAAGAATTTTGGCTTAAAATAAATACATGATGACTTTAAGGCAGAGGCAAAAAAAATAGTTATCATAGATAGTTAATATAGAAATGCTTTTGAAAATAAAACCATGGAATACTTCTACAGTCACCACTGTTTTCATTAACGTGCTACTAAAAATTAGAGCAGTTGGTGTTTATTCATGATCTTCTGTGCTCCAGGCAGCAGTCTAAGGGTTTGACAATATTAGCTCATTTATCTCACCCACAGCCTATGAGGGAAAGGCACTATTTGCAACCCCATCTTATAGATAACACCACTGAGACACAGAAGGTTGAAGTTACTTGTCCAAGTTTATACAGCTCACAAATGGCAGGGTGGGGACTTAAACCCATGCTGTGTAGGCCCACCGCCCGTGTCCTTAACCACCACCATGTTTTGAAATTAGCAGAAAACTCTGTACATTGGTGGGAAAAGCTTGGCTTGGTGGGTTAGGAAGATCTGGGTCCAGTGTTGACTCTTCTCCTTTTCAGCTGTCCATGCTTAGGTAAGTTACTTAGCTCTCTGAACTTGAGTTTCTCTATCTATAAAATAAATTTAATAGAGTTGTTATAAGATACAAATGAAATATTTTAAGTAAAATGCTTGGCACAGTGGGAGATGCTAAATTAATGTTAGTCCCTGCTTCTTCTTTGTGAGAATAAACAAGTCATCTTTTCTGTCAAAGAACAATTTAGACAGTTGCCATGTTGTCCGCATGGCTTGCAGCTCCCCTGGGGGCCGCCATCTTAAAACAGCAAAGGCCAACCCCTCCCTTTGAATTAACCAATCACAAAAGACTATGTGCCTGAGCACCAATCAAGAGTGAGGGGCAGGTCATGTGCAGCTGAAAAGGAGAAGAGTCAACACTGGACCCAGATCTTCCTAACCCACCAAGCCAAGCTTTTCCCACCAATGTACAGAGTTTTCTGCTAATTTCAAAACATGGTGGTGGTTAAGGACACGGGCGGTGGGCCTACACAGCATGGGTTTAAGTCCCCACCCTGCCATTTGTGAGCTGTATAAACTTGGACAAGTAACTTCAACCTTCTGTGTCTCAGTGGTGTTATCTATAAGATGGGGTTGCAAATAGTGCCTTTCCCTCATAGGCTGTGGGTGAGATAACCTGCTCAGTGGGTGAGATGACCACCTGCTCAGTGTGCACCTGCTTCCAGACCATGTGCTGCTCACCCTTCTACATAGAAGTAAAGATATTTGCCTTACTGCCTGGCTTCTGAGTATGTTTTGTGTTCTACCAAGACCGCTGAATTGGGGGGCTCACCTTATTTCTTACATTCTTGATCACCATTCTGATAAGCAGCACAAGAAAAGCAAGGGGTTAATTTCCCATCATTTAGACTAGATGAAGAAGCTGATAATAGATGCTAAATAAATCTAAGTGTTTAATATCATGTTTGGTTTTCAAATCAATCATCAAAAAAATATTGAGACACCAACAAAGAATCATATAGCATAGAAAGCAGGAGTTAGCTAAGTGAATGGAAACCAAAATGGTACAAGATAAGGCATATTGAAGGATGGTCTAAATTAACCAGATACATTAAAAAGTCTAGGTCAAGACATGGTAACATACCCAGCAGTTGATGGTGCCTTGCACACAGTGGACATTCATAAGTACATGTGGAATAATGGAGGAGCAATGCATTGATGCAAACAAGGCAACATCTCAGACATCAAAAGAGTTTGCACTTCTAGCAGGCTGGCCTTAGGAAAAACTGTGAAGTGGATGAGGTTTGTCTTAACTCTGTGAAAAGTTACCCACTTCTGGCTCTGTTTTTGGCAACTTGCCTTAGGTTCTCACAGCCTTTGTGCTTCCTAAATACCCCATTCTGTATTCTTCACAGGCCTGCCACTCC
>NW_006289416.1:662526-681264 GCF_000327345.1 Myotis davidii
ATCCTCTCTTAGCATTCCCTTTTCTTCCTTTACCCCTCTCCCCCATCTTCCCTTATGAAAACTTACCTATCCTTTTAGCTCACTACCCCCACCGTCTGGAGTCCTGTTGGGTAACCTGATTGACTGAATCAAACTTAAGTCCTGTACCTGATCATGGCCTAATATATATTTCATCCTAAGAGGCATTTTAGTGCCTAGGAGGTGACAGAGTCTATTTTGAATGCACATCCCTTTTGTGTTGTTCAGTAGTGAAGCCAGTCCACCTTCCAGTGATTTGTCTCTGTTGATGGGAATTTCCAGCAACTTGTTCTGCTCTCCACAGCTGAAGAAGTAAAGGAGAACATAAAGACAATTAGACAATTCCACAGAGAGTCATAAGAAGGGCTTAAAAAAAGAGAGAGAAAATGTGAACATTTCTCTAGAGAAAGTGAGAGTCACAATATGCATTTCCACTGGTTCCACTGAGAACAAGCACAGAAGCTTATACTGTGGCCCTGTGTGCGTGCCCACTCCTCTACCCCTTTAAAACACCTACTCTGCCTTCAGAGCACTCAGTAGTGCTGCTAAACTCAGATGGGAGGGTGTGATCAGACATGGGTGGTTTCCTGGAAAAGGCTTCAGCTACTAGAAGCCATTATTCAAGGAAAATGTGAGATTTTTTTTCTCTGGAGGGTAAGACAACTCATTTCTCTGAAATGACTTCATTGTGATTGTTCCTAATGATAAGTTGCTGCCCTAGAAATTTGGCTACAGCCTTTCCTGGTCCTGAGATGAGAGGATTCTAGACTAATAGGAGCAAAGATCAAGGAGAGTGCTTTCCCAGGTAATCCTAAGGCATCACGTCCCTGGTGATTTAATCCAGTGCTAAATAATGGGGTTCTCATAGGAAGAGGGGGCATGCCCAATATAGCACCACAGGATTGATGGTCACCTCATTTATGTTAAGATCCTTCATGTATTCAAGCATAGCTTTAGCCTTGAACTGGGTCAGACTCTTCTTTCTCCTTTGGAATTACCCAGGGCCTTGTGCCATTGTCCTGGTCTTCCTAATCAGACCTCACACTTCCATTAAGGCATAACTATTTCCTATTTTCAGAAGAATAATGAACAATGCATAGTATAGAATCCATGTCTCTAACATGTGAACAAGCCTAGGAGAAAACACCAGCGCTCCCCCGTCATTTCACTCCAGCCACGCTGGTCTTTTTCTGGTTCTTTCTCGAAGGTCCTTGGTTCAGGCTGGAATACTTTCCCCTGGATGGTTCTTCAAATGATGAGTTTCTTCTCCCTCAGGTTGGGGCTTAGCTGTTGTATCCTTGGGGCAGCAATCCAAGGCTTCATGATCTAAATAAAGGAACACCCACCCTGCTTGTTCATCGATGTCTAACAGCACCATGCTCATTTACCACCCTCAATTCAAAGGTAATTTTGTGTATGTGCACACATATATGCACACATTTGTGTGTGTGTGTGTGTGTGTGTGTGGTGTGAGTGTGAGTGTGTGTGTGTGTATACTAGAGGCCCATTGCACGAAAAAAATTTGTACACTGCGCGGGGGGCGGGGGGGGTGTCCCTCAGCTCAGCCTACACACTCTCATAATCCGGGACCTCTCGGGTAGGGTCCAGTCCCATTGCCACATGGCTCTGGTTCCTCGGGCCTGTGGGCCAGCGGGGAGGGACCAAGAGGACAGTCCAATTGCTGCATGACTCCGTTTCCCCGGAGCCTACAGGCGGGGGGAGGGACAAAGATTTCCAAAATGCATCATGGCCCTGATTCCCCAGAGCCTGTGGGCCAGGGAGGAGGGACCAAGAGGCCAGTCCCATGGCAGCATGGCTCCATTCCCACAGCTCCCTCCCACTGCCACGCCGTGGGCAGCTGGGGCCCACAGCTCCCTCCTGCCACCAAACCACGGGTGGCCAGGACCCAGGACTGACTCCTGCTGTGCCGGCTGGGACCCTAGTCTGGTATTCGGTCGTCTGTCCAGACATTTAGGTTGTGACAGACCCTGGCTCTTTATATATTAGAATATATATATATATAATCTTATTGTAGGGTTCCTGTACTGAACCTTAAGTCCCTGAAAACAAGAAATGTGTGTTTGTTTCATATCCAGAAAGAAGCACAAAGTAGGATCCCTCCATATATTCAGTGAATATATTAATAAATATCACTAAACCTCTCACAGGGAATAGCTGGAACTACATTGTCCCTACCTGTGCTGTCCATGGCGGCACCACCAGCCATGGAGGGCTAGTGGGCAGCTGAGATGTAGCTCATCCAAACTGAAATGTGCCACAGGTGTAACATACCCTCGACTTCAAAGACTTAGCACAAAAAGTGTGTAAAATATCTCATTAATAATTTTAGATTGATTATATATTTAATATCTTAGACATACTGAGTTAATGAAGTATAGAATATAATACTAAAATTAATTTTACCTGTTCCTTTTTCCTTTTTTCATTGTGGCTTCCTGAAAAAAAAATCACCTAAGTGGCTTGCAGTATTTTCCAATTGCTAGTGCTGGTCTATACCTTTGTGAGAACAATCCTGAAGTCAGTGTGTTACCTCTCAGTGTTGTTTAAGCATCTTCCTCCCCATATTTACCAACCAGACTCTAGTCCTGGATCTGCCAATAGCTGCTGCAAGATGGGAGCTGAGTTGCTTCCCTCAGGGTCCCAGTTCCCCCATGTGACAACACAGGAACTGAATTAGACCATGTCAAAGGATTCTTTCCCTGGAACAGAGCAGTATATTATTCTGCCATTATTGCTTATTTTAGCTTAGGACAGCAGAGAAATCTTCCTGTGGAATTAATATATTTTATAAACCCCTGCTTCCTGTACCTCACCTTGTCCTTCAAATGCCCCTGTAAGCTGTGCTATGCAAAGTTAAATTTCAGCAAAAATTTTATTTTCCTGGACTTAATGTATCCAAAGTTGGTGCAAACAATAACTTGTTAATCAGACTCAAAGAGGTCGGTTTAGCTGGCTTCCTGGAGTTGCCTTAGTGGAAGCTGCTGACTTTTCTGCACATTTGCAGACAAAAGGCATCTGGAGTCCTAGCTCTCAGGTGGCATTTGGCCCCATCTGGCTGCATGAGCTCCACGCTGCGACTGGCCTCCCAGAGGAGCTGGGTCCAGAGTGGAGCCCAGCGTGTCTGAGATACTGTGGATGGCTGCCTGCATTGCTGCTGCATGGATTCACACTGGGCTAAGTCACTCAGGACATTTGAGTTGGAATGTTTTTATTTTACGTTCAATGCTTATTTGGTAAACCTAGAGAGAAAGGGGTGAGGCAATTTTATCGCAATTCATATATACTTATAGATTCTTTTGTCAGAATATATTTTAAAAATACAGTTTTGACCATGTTCATTGCTTCACAGACAAAGAAAGTGTGACATGTTGTACTCTGTCTGCGTGGCAGTCAGTGGTGGCTGCTCCCTGGGCTCCCTGCTTCCCTCCTCTGCCCTCTGCAGGGGCTTTCTTTTGCCTGGAGGAGCTTTCCTCCCCTTTCCATTGGTGAAATCCCATTCAACCAGCAGTGCCCAGTTCAAGTACCAGCTCCTTGTTTGAGTCTTCCCAATTCTCCACAATAGGAAATGCAATACTCCTCGTCTGTGTTTTCATAGGAGCAGCAGAGTGAACACGTATTGACAATACATCAGACACTATTCTGATTTTACAGGTATTACTGGATGCAGTTTCTGAAACAATCCCTTGAGGTAGCTAGCAATGAGGATACCAAGGCATAAAGAGATTAAATAAACATCTTCAGGTCCCCTAGGTGGCAAGTGTCAGGCTCAAGACAAAGGCCCAGAGATTCTGTGCTCTTACCTACCAGCTCTCTCAGGCTGTCCTCATAGGATGGGTATCACCCTTTCCCTGGGTTATGGAACTTTTGAAGGCCTGGACTATACTTCCTTCATCTTTTTATTTTCCAAAGAGCGTATAACACATATTTGAAGGAACTTCTTAAATAACGGCATTACTTAATATTCAATAGGGGAAATGTAGGTTTAAACTTTTAGAAATCACATAAAATATTCAATCTTCACCTAAAATTTGCCATGACTCAAGCTAATTCATTTTCTTTCTCCCTCAGGTGAGTTTTCCCACTTCTGCCCAGACATAACAGCAAAAGCCCAGATAATGTCAGGAAACCCAATAAAAGTAATACTGGCACTAAGAATGTGTGGGCTTTCTGAGGACAGCAGGAAGTTTGATTTGAGGGAGAGAGGGGGTTCTTTCAACAGAGTCCTGATTCCCTTCCCCTTTGGCATTCTCATTTTTTTGTGGTTCTCAGGGGACTTGATTCAGGCGCAATTGCAGGATTCAGGTCAACAAACATCGGGCAAGATATCACCAGTCTTTGTCCAACTCTCGCCTGTCAGAGATCTCTGGTCGACCACAGGTTCTCTCTCCTGCTGACCTTTAACACAGCCTCAGAATCTTTCTCAACAAAGTCACTAGTCACTGACTTGATTTAACACTCCAAATGAAACACATTTTCCATCACTAGCTAGGCAAGTAAGCACTACAGTGGCTGTAGCAGACCCTGCCACACTTGCCCATGTCCCTGTCCTTACAATTTCAGTGTGGAATTGCTGGACCTCCAGCTGCAAGCATCTGGATTCCATTGCCTGGAGGTCCTCTATAGCTAACGGAATCCACTTCCCACCTCCATAAAAAGGCTGGAAATGTTGGGAATTAAGAATGAATGGCTATATAGCTGGTGAGAATTATTGCATAAATACCTCAGCTCCTCTCCCCTCAGATATAATTCCTTTGGGGGTACTCTGGGAGCCACATACATAGTTATCATATCTGTGACTGTGGACTTACAATATTTATTTGCTTGATAATGAACCTTCACTTGTTTCTTTTTCTTTTCTACTCCATTCCTCTATGGAATTTCCTGGAATCATCTCCCAGATGAACTACTTGTACTCTAAAGGTGGGCTTAGGGAGGGCTTCTGGGGGCACTAAGGCAATAGCTATATCAAAGTCTGCGGAATGAAGTCACTGTCGTAGCCTGAATTATGCTCAGTGTTTTTGATAGGTTAGTGCTTCTGATGGGAGTTCATGAGTAGGGTTGGATGGCATGGAAAGATGAGAACAGGGTGAGGCTGAAGGAAAGGTCAAGAAGGAAAAAAGGGCTCAAGAAATTAGTTCTGCTGGAGGCTCAGGAACGTGAAGAAGCAGTTTGAGCTGGGCACGGGGGAAGTGCATGGAAGGCCAGTAGCCTGCCACTAAATCATTGCTTCCTGGGAAATCATGAAATCTGATATAAACAAACATATGGATGGGCTCTTTCTGTGCTATGCCCTAGAGTAAGGGATTTGCATATTCCCTCCCTAAAAAGATAGCGATAAAGTGATTTGAAAAATATTAAGAAGCAAACCATTGTACAATGCTTTTAGTTTTGAATACTAAGAATGCCATTGGCTCATTTCCTTTGGAAATCTAATTGAATATTCCTTGTGAAAAATTGCTTGAGGATAAGCACTTAAAATTATTGCTACCAGCTATGCTCCTAATGTTTTCTTATCATTATTTACCTACATGGAAAGCACATAGATCATGACGATGGCCCTGTAGCTGCCAAGTGAAGAGCATTAAGATTATTTTGATTCACTATATTGAATGCTATTGTCTTTACTGTAAAAGAAATTACCCAGACCCAAGTGATTAACCCAAACTCACTAAATCTTTTGACATA
This sequence comes from Myotis davidii, assembly GCF_000327345.1. Lineage (NCBI taxonomy): Eukaryota > Metazoa > Chordata > Mammalia > Chiroptera > Vespertilionidae > Myotis > Myotis davidii. The sequence continues at coordinate 668,251 of NW_006289416.1, forward strand.
AAATGGCAAAATCTTTTAAGAATAGATGATATGGTAAGACCAAGGATAAAGTAAGTTAAAAAAAATCACTTTAAATCTGTTTAACTTGTCTAGATTGATTTTCTTGTCTTTTCTGCTGGGGGAGAGGAGCAGATATTCTACCAGAACTAAGGATGGGGAAACCACTGAGAAGTTGTTCTTTTGTCTTCTTCCATGCAGGCCTTCCTCGACCTCTTCCCTCTCATGGCTAAGGAAGGAGCTTGAGAAGAGCAGGGCCCTCAGGGAAGGAGGGAGGAGGGAGGGAGAGGAGGGAGCGAGCCTGGGGAGGCGGGAGGGGAGGATATAAAGAGATAATGCTCATGCCAGTTAGTGAAGGTGAGTGGGGAAAGGGCAAGCTCTGGGAAAGGAGGGAGCTCTGAGGAAAAGTAGAGAGAATAAAATGGGATGATTTGCTTCAGATTGGAATCATAAGAGAGCACATGCAGCTCGATAAGAACACATGTTCCCAGGGAGGCACAGTCCCGTTGAAGGACTTTAAAGAACGTAGGGAGAGCATTGTGTTGAAAAGGAGCCCATTCGGAGCAATTCCTGCGAATGGGGTCACTGAGGCTGCACTGCCTGGCGTGAACCTCGGTGGGAATTCTAAGGTGAAGGATGGAGAAACTAGACCCAGGAGGCTTTACTTGCACAGTGACGGGGGCATCTCAGAATGGACTCTGGCTTATAGAGAAGCACAGGGATGGGAATGGAGGGCAAGCTCTGAGTCAGAGTGCCCTGCCCGAGCACTCTGCTCGGGGCCACCCTCACACTGCCTCGGAATAGTCAGAGGACCAGGTCACCCAGCTGACAGGTGGTGTAGGAGAAACTCAAACCTGGACTATCTGGCCTCGATTTTGTCCTTTCTACTCCACAGTAGAAAAGATGAAGAGAAGAATGCTGTAAAAATCCCACTCGAGATGGACATGGTGACAGCGCGCTCACTTCTGGAGTACTGGCGAGAGTGTACTTTGTGTCCCCAGAGCGAGCCGCGGGGTGTGCAGCTCTCCCAGCATGGAGGAGAAGGAAAGGGTGCACCCCAGGGGTGCCGTCCATGGAGGATGGAGGGAGCCGGTGGGGAATAGTGAGAAGAGGGAGCACGTGGCTATCAACCATGGTCCTGACGTCTCTGGGCATTACTCTGCACACAAGTGATGATGCAGCAGTAACATGTGCATGACAGAACTGGAGAACCTGTTAGGACTTCTGAAAACATCTACCAGGTCTTTCTCGACTCCACGTCTGCCCTGTTCCCACTGTCCCACAGCTCGGAGCATTTCCTTTGCTCTCCTCCTGGCTGGCTCCTCCCCTGGCCTAGCTCTGGCACCTGCTCATCAGGAAGACTTTCACATATCAGCCTGGAGTACTTTAAGCACGAGGTGGGTATGGTGTGTGTCGATGTCTGTCACCTCTCATCCACCATGAGCCCCTTCAAACAGAGGCAGTGTCCTTCCGATATTTCTTCTCGGTGCTTCAGTTTAGTGCAGAGCAAGTGCTCAGCCAATGTTCCCTTCCAACCCTGTCTCACATCACACCGTCCTCTGCAGGTTCCATCTATTCTTTGCTCCCTGGGAGAAAACTGTTTTCTAAAATGCTGCTCTGTCCATTATCTGCTGATGGGTATTGATGGAAAGGATGGAGGCAGCACATCTCCCTCAGAGAAGCGTCAGTTCACCTGTCTGGCAGACTGGCAGATCACGCCGGTTTCACCCCCAACTTTGACGGTCACTGTGACTTCCCAGCTGCACAGTCACAGGTGCGGCTTCCGTCGAGCCCCTCAGTGAAACAAGGCAGATCACAGAGGCCATCGAAATGAGAGTCAGGCGTCCGTACTGTTTAAATCTCAGGTTACGATGATGTGCAGCCAAGGTTGTGCATCCCTACTTAAACCTAGTCCCCTTGGTCTGCTCAGTACTGTCTGCCAGTCTGTGAGGTGAGATGGCTCTTTTTTATGGAAGGATTGGGACTATTTCTGGAGGGAACCGCATTGTTCCAATGTTCCCCACACCCAGATGGTGAATATTGTCTCAGTTCCCACCAAATACAACCGCTTTCAGCTCCTGAGACTACGTGGTGACGAGCCTCACTCCAATGCTGGTGAGCAGATTAGCCTCAGGACTCCTTTGCTGGAGAGGATGGTGTGTGTGGTGTAGTTTGTCCCTCTGCTGTTTAGGAGACAGAGGCCACCGCAGTGTCCCTGAGCTTAATGCTGGGTTCAAATTCGGACAATATGAAACAATGACTTACAGATTTTCCTCCTTGATTTTGTTCTCTGCTTCTTGGGGAGCATTACTAGACTAAGTGCTGCCCAAGTAGCTGAATTTAGTTTTCTGTCTTTGATTAAAAAAAAAAAATCTCGCCCTAGCCGGAGGCTCAGTGGATAGAGCGTCGGCCTGCGGACTGAAAGGTTCCAGGTTCGATTCTGGTCAAGGGCATATCCCCAGTAGGAGGTGTGCAAGAGGCAGCTGGTCGATGTTCCTCTCTCATTGATGTTTCTAACTCTCTATCCCTCTCCCTTCCTCTCTGTAAAAAAATCAATAAAATATATATATTTTAAAAAAAGAAAGAAAGAAAATGATGCTTAAAAAAAAAAATCTCAAGCTAGAATGAGATTCAGTCTCCTTTGGGTTCACTGTCAGCTCCCAGGACTATTCCTCTCCTAAGCAGTCCTGACTACAGGTCTTGTTGCACACACAACAAATACCTGCAACCATCCCTGTGTTTTCTAAAGTGAATGCAGTCTGAAGATGGAAGAGCTTGTCAGATACCTATATGTATAAAAGCCTAAGTGACCGTTATGACTGAACGACCACAATGACCAGAACGACCGGTTGACCAGTCGACCAGTTGCTATGATGCACACTGACCACCAGGGGCAGACGCTCAATGCAGGAGCTGCCCCCTGGTGGTCAGTGTGCTCACACAGCCAACTTCCTGTGGCCCCTCCCTCCCCATCTGGCCAACCTCCCTTGGCTATGGCCCCTCCCCCCAGCCAGCTGGCTCACCTTCGGTGGTCCCTCTTCCCAACTGGCCATCCCTCCCCCACCCCCATAGGCCTTGATCACCGGCCAGGCTCAGGGACCCCACCTGTGCATGAATTCATGTACCAGGCCACTAGTTTGAAAATAAATCCTGTAAACCTGTAGGTTCTGTGGTGCATACTGTCAGGTGGTCACATCCCAATGCTCAGATAGGCTCACACTGAAAAAACTCTCTTTCCTTGGGGCTCTGAAAGGGAGCATGGGCTTTCAAATGGCACAGACCTGAGGGTCAGGCTGGGTTTTGCCATTTATGATAGGCAAAAGCTTTCTTTAGTATTTTTAAATGTAAAAAATGTTATCTCCCTAGTACCCTTGAGTTTGCCCTTGTAGGTGCCACCTTAGCATGAGGGGTCTCATTTCCTGCCTTAGCCTGGGGTGGACCATCTTCACCTGATCACTGCCTATGTCCTGGAACTGGGCTGAGTCAGCTCCATGGACAGCCGTCTCTCACCCCTGGGAGCTGAGAAGAGGTGGGCTAGAACAAGCCCCTAGTGCAGTGGTTCTCAACCTTCCTAATGCTGCGACCCTTTAATACAGTTCCTCATGTTGTGGTGACCCCCAATTTCATTGTTACAAATTGAACATAATTAAAGCATAGTGATTAATCACAAAAACAATATGTAATTATATATGTGTTTTCCGATGGTCTTAGGCGACCCCTGTGAAAGGGTCCTTCGACCCCCAAAGGGGTCGTGACCCACAGGTTGAGAACCACTGCCCTAGTGCTTTCTGTCCCAGGGTTCTCAAACTTAGCTGCAATTGGCACCACATGCAATTGGCACCAGCAAGGCAGCAGGGGTATTAAAATCCAGATGAATTGCATTCTGGAGGTGAACCTCAGGCATCAGTACTTTTTGTAAAGCTTCTCCGGTCATTCTGATGGGCAGCCCAGGTTAAGCACCTCCACTTAGATCAAGTCCCTTTGGTTTTCCCAATATTGTTTATCAGATTGTGCAGGTTATTCCATGGTGTAGGTAACCACAGTTTATTTACCCATTCACCCATGGAAGGGCATCTTGATTTCTCCTAATTTTTAGTTCAGGTTTTTGTGTGATGTGATTTTTTCAACTCAATTGAATTAATACCTATAAGCACAACAGCTGGATTTTATGGTAAGACTATGTTTAGCTTTGTAAGACACTGCCGAACTGTCTCCCAAACTGGCTGTACCATTTTCCATTCCCACCAGCAATGAATGAGAGTTCCTGTTACTCCGCATCCTCACCAGCATTTGGTGTTTTGGCGATTCAGCATTCTAATAGGTGAGTAGCAATGTCTCATTGTTGTTTTAATTTGCAGTTTCCTAATGACATATGATGAGTGTCTTTCATATCACTTCCAAGGTGGCTCTTCCAAATTGAGATCTGAAGCCATGTTGCAGTTCCAGGACTGCTTCGCCAATTCATGTTCCTGGTAATAAAACTTCACACCCTTCAGCAATCTTCTGATCTCTGATTCTGTCTTTTCTTTAGTTCCTTATTACAGCTCCTATAAAGTGTTTGAGGCACTTTCTATAGCTAACTTTCTTCTTACTTTCTCTTCTTATTATGCAGGGAATTAGCATCCATCCGTGGCTGCTTATGGTGAACCCGGGGGAGCCATAGGAAGTGATGGGCAAGAACAGAGGCTCTGGACTCTGATCGGCTGCATCTCCACTCCAGCTCTGCCACTCAGTGGCTGTGTGACCTTGGGCAAGTGAACTGACCTATCCAGGGCTCTGTGCCTTCATTTGCAAATTGAAGATTATAGTCATAGAGCCTTTCCCATATTCCCATCAGAGGATCAAAGGTGTTCATGGGAGTGAGCATTAGTGTAGTCCCTATCCCACTGCACGGTTTCAGTCGCCATTACTATCACTAAGGAAAAGGTGAGGGAAGGACCCCTAAGTGACACTGTGACCCTTTTCAGACTATATTCACACCCTTACTGGCCACACAATGTCAACGTTATTTGTACATAGCACACGGATAAAAATGTTTTATGAAAACATAATTTTAGCTGAAAGGAATTACAAGATTACAAAAGCTTCCATTTTGTAAGAGAGTGGAGACCAAATTGTTGAGTGTCGTGCAAGAATGGACAGTGATTAAGACAAAAACTCAATCTCTCCCATTATTCACATTAAGGCACAGCTGTCCTACCTCTCACCCCAGGATAGCCTTGGTTCCATGCTCTGCTGGCAGCAGCCTTCCCTTCATTGCTCAAACCCCGTGGAGTCCAGGGCACAAATATTGCCATTCTCCCTCTGATTCTAAGCACTTCGTACTTGCCCCAATTGCCATTATAGTATATGGTTTAATTGCTTCATCCACCTGGATATTTTTTGGGACAAGAACTATTTCTTATTCCTTTAGTCACTATCCCAGTATAGGCACAGGGAAAAAGTCAGCACATAGTTTTTAATCAAATAGAATTATACGCACAAGTTGTTTGAAATATGACAGGTGGGGCAAGACAACTCTATGACCCCAACAAGTAACTCAAATAACCAACAGTCAGGGCCCTTCAGGAGGTGTGGACAATTCTGGAGTTCCAGGGAGGCCTTAGCTGTCTCACAAATTGTGACTCACTCTCTCTTCTTTCTACTTTGGCACTTGGCCCTTAAGAATTTTTGTCCTTGTCACCTCTGGATGTAACGGAAACAAGTAGCTGCTGGTTAAGCCCTCAGCTGCCAGGTGGCTGAGCAGCTGCTGTCCAGGAGGCCTGCCAGGAAGTGCCTGTGCCAGGTGGGGGCCTGAGAGGGAGCGGATTCAGGCCCCACAGGAATGCTGTGTATGTAAGTGGCCTTCTTCCTGGCATTTCTCATTGTCTACAAAAAAAAATATAACACTGCTTGTTGCTGATTCCCTGGCTGATCATTCTGGGGGGGAAGTAAGTGACATCTCAGTTAAACAACCAGGTTAAGGAGTGGGGGGTCTTCTGGTAATGACATTCCTCTGCTAACAGAATACCCCTCTGGGGGGTGGCTCTGGCCCAGCAGGGCTGCCTAGACACAACTGTTTTAAGGTTCAGCCTTGTATTTATTTCACTTTCCCAGCCACATCTCCTCTTTCTTTTGATCAGAGGAAACCATTACAATGTCATCAAAATACTTTTAAAGGCCTCATAAAAGAACAGCTTTGGTTTGTCCTTGGTGACTTTGAGGTAACAGAATCTTCTTGAGAGAAACCAATATCGTTTCTCAGTAGATAGGAAGAGAAAACAGTCCTGGAGGAAAAACATTGATTAGAAACGAAGCAGTTGCAGTAATTCTGGAAAACAATGGGGGAATTGTTAGCACAATGAGCAGTTAAAATGTAAATGTCAAGTTGCCTAGTAATCCCCTGGTTGAATAAACAAATTTGAAAAGGTAACATGACTTTTCCCTTTGAAATCAGAGCAGAAACCCAGAAATCGTTGAGAAATGTGTTGAAAATATCACGCATCCGCTAAATCTGCTGTCCCAAACAGAGATTGGGCCATATCTGCCGTAACTTCAGAAGCTGTTTTCTTTCCTCTGTGCTATGTAGACAAAAAGCTTTCTACGGTGCCACTTTTGGGGCTTTGGCTTTCCCAAGCTTCCACACTGGGCAGGAAGTTAGGTCCTGGTGGTGTAGACTAATTTGAGAATGTCCCTATGCCGCATATTCAGGTATGGGGGAAGGTCTACCAAACTATTTTTGCTATACTGTAGCAAATTCCAAGTGGTCCTGTGGCTCAATCTTTGGATATATTTGTTCTTTCACGGTCTTATTTCTTTTGGATTCTCTGAAGAACCTAACAATACTTGACACAAATTAGACTCACTATATGGCAGCTGTCTTTCTATAGTGCTTTGATGACTTTGGACATGGTAATAGTTATAGGAAGAAAGCTGAGGCTTGCGTAGAGGTTCCCAGCTGCGATGAGAGTTGTGGAACCTCTGTCCTCTTCAGGGACTGAGCCTTCCCTATTGCTTAGACTTGATGCCTAACAATACCCGGCACTGAGGAGGTGCTCCCTAACCCCAAATACGCACAGTTTTCTTCCCTGCTGACACGGGGTGGCCCAATGGACTACCTTCTTGAGTAATTGGTAACAGGTGAACCCTCAGACCTAGCTGCTCACTGAGCTGCGGGAGTAACTTTTCCTAGCTACGTTTCCCAGTCTGTAAATTGAGAATAATGAAACCTAGCACATAGAGTTATTATGAGAGATAAATGAGACAAAGATATATAATGCCCCTGGCACCCAGTAAGAACTCAATAAATGTTCGATCTCTTCTCTTCTGTCCTATCTGGTGATTCATGTGCAGCCTCAGTTTCACTTGCCCCCTTGTGGGAGATTGGGTTCTAGTGATTGTTGCTTTTCCTGTTAGAGCTTTAAAACACCAGCTGCCCCAAATGACTCGGGCTTCTCTACAGCACAGGGACACAGAGGCACTGGGTGCTCCGAGGGAAGTCTCTGTGCTCTGCGGGCAGTCAGGAGATCCTGTTTCCCAGATTGCAGTGTGCCACGTTTACTAAGCATTATCCATTTTTATGTTAGTTTGTATTTCAGAAATGATTTTTTAATAGGAAAATAAGAGTCTGCCCAACCCAAACTGCTGTATTATACATCCCAAATCCATTTTCTAGCTGCATTTCTGATATTGGAGAAACAAATCATGTTTTCAGGAAATGCCTGGCCCCTTTGGAGACTGCAGGGAATAGATAATATGGCTGAAGTGTGGGCGAGGATGGTAAGCCAGCCACTGGGCCCCAGCCTCTCCATGCTGCCCGGGAGTCGGTGTGGTGTCCACCATCTGACTGTCACGCTGCTGCTCTCCAGGGTCAGCCCATTCCACGGAAGCTTCTTTAATTTGCAATCTTTGGCTGGAAAAAGATTACAAGCAGTTTCTGGTGACTCCTCATTATGTTTTATAAATCACACTATTCCTCAGTGATTCCAAATTCCATAGTAACTGCAACCATATGATAGTAACCACCTAATTATTTTTCTATAATGCAGAACAGAAAATTTGATGGGTTGGAGAAAATAACTAAGGAATGGTTTTTTGCCTAAAGGGAGTGTTGGGCAGGGGCTGCAGACAGGTGAGGGCATTTGTGCCACCCTCTAGTCTTCCTTGTTAGTGCCTCTGCAGGAAGCCAGCCAAGGCGCTGCCAGTGTGGAGATGAAAGCTGCTAGCATGGCATACATTTCTAACAGCAGAGGCAGGAAGATAGCTTGTTTCTCAGTGTGACCTGAAGATACATGTCATTTGTTCATAAATCTGTATAGATATTATTATTCCATATATAGTATTTGCTTGACATCTACAAGTATACAGCATATTTTGTTTGGCTTTTATTTTTCTTTAAAGGACTATTAGTACTCTCATACCGTATCTGTTGACTGTCAGCTCTCTAAATACATGTAAATCCTCAGAGATTCTTTCTTAAGTGATATTGACAAACTGATATTTGAAGTTTTTAGGATGGTCCCAGGATTGCAGCTGCAGGGTACTCCACAGCTGGAATGTAAAATCTATTTACTTTCAACTGCCACACAGAATACATTACAGTATATTGTGCTAGCATATCAGATGTGGATAAAAAGATGGAGTTCTCATAGTGCTTGTCAAGTTTTATGTGTTGTGCAAAAGGGTATTACATTATCATTTTAATTGTGAATGTTAAATGCTTAATGCAAGTCCAATAGGATTTGTTTTATGGGCTTTGTCTCCAGTTCATCTGTTTTGGGAGTTTAATAGCACACATCATAAAATATTCCCTAGCAGGTACTAATGTCAATCTAATGGTACTTACGGTACACAAGGTGGTAATGTTCATGGAGCAATGTTAGGATAATGTTCAGTGAACAGCTAGATACATAAAGTTTAATTAGTAAAGGAACAAATTTTTCAAGCTCTAAACAACTTAATTATTTGCTGGCTATCAGTGTAATAACTGTATAGTCAGCAATACCACCCTGAGAGAAAATGTGCAAGTAATGAAAATGACAGGAAGCAGCCTGTCAGAATTTCTGGAACCTTACAGCTCCCACCCTGAGCAGTAGTCCCCTGTCCTCCTGCCCCACACCTCACACTCCTTCCTTCTACTGTGTCATGTGGAGGTTCAGGCCTTCTATTTAGCGGCCATGTGTCATCCACGGAAGCCACCATTCATTTGCTTACCCAATCACTCAACAGACATTTATTGAGCACCTACTGTGTGCCAACTCTCTGGTCCCTGACCTCTCAAAATTTATAGTGCAATGCTGGCCCTCTTAAGTCATTCTTCCTGGTGGCTTCTCAGCACCCGCTCTCTGTGTCCATTACCAGGTCTGAAGGACACTGCACAGTCTTCACTGGTCAAGTGGGGACGGATGATCTGGCCTTGTTGCTTTGAGCCTGAAACATCGCGTACTGCAGACTGGGGTCCCTTGCTAGCCCACATCTCCCCATCCTGCAGACCAGGCAGGAACCGAGAGAGGGTGGCATGGCCTTCAGTCCCAAGAGAGCCAGGCTGCCTTCCCATTTCCAACTCAAGACCTTGCTTCCCCCTGTTTTAAACCCTGAGCTGCTGTGGAGGCAGAGCCCCAGCCCAAGGTCGGTAGCTTAAGACCTTGGCTACACAGATTAAAAGAGTTTAGTATGCTGCTTGTTTTATACAGTATTCAGTAAAACTGTTTGCAGCTTTTAGGAAGTACTCTGAAGTTCAATGAAGAGCTAATGACATGCAGCTGGGTTTTCCCAGCTTATGGGGCAACTTCATGCCAATTAGAAAAAGCAAAAGGCTCCCCTCTGAGTGGACAAATTAGAAACATGTGCCCCAGTGGGGACACATGCAGCCTCATGGACACAGAGCCAGGCGGACATCCATGTGCTGGCCTTCTGCCCCGCTATCCCCCTCTGTGGGTGCCTTTTGCAGCGCAAGAATGCACCCCCATGGAGACAGCCCTGGTTTCTCTCACTTTTAGTGGGAACATGACTTTGGTGCACCAGCTGGGTTCCAGAAGTGCTGAACTTGCTCAGCCTCAGCAGTTCCGGGAACTCCATGCCCCCACTCAGCCCCAAACATAGCCCATTGAGTTCAATGTCACTGTTGCTGGGAAGCTTCCCCACGTGCCCTGGGTTTAGCGGGCCTCCACGCAATCCCGTGGCAACCAGTGCTTCTCTTCCGCAGCCTCAGCACCCTATTGCAATAGTCTGTTTGCAAATTTGCCTCACATGTGCCATGGTGATCCTACAGGAACAGTGACCTCATTTTGCTGAACTTTGGTCCTATTTCCTGACCATAGCTTACTCTCAGCTTCTTATTTAAAACAACAGAAGGAATTAGAACAGAACTTCTACATGCTCCCATGACCAATTGACCATGCACTGCATTTGTAGGGACACCCTTTGCCTCTCTTTCTGACACTATGACAAAAGAACACATGTGCTCTTCTATGGCCCTGCCCTCTCATCTAATTTAGGACGTCATTTCCAAAATCAACCCCCCGTCTTATGAAGTATACTGGTTTTCTCTGTATCCTCCCCCAAATCTCTCCCCAACTGCTGCCCAATTTCTTGTTTCCATTTTACAGCAAAATTGCTTTAAGGAATTCTCTATATTCTCCCTATACTCCTAGCCTTCCCATTCTCTCCTGAACCAATGGCGATCAGGCTCTTTCCCCTACCACTCCACTGACACTGCTCTCATCAAGGCCACGGGTGGTTTCCATGTTGCCAAATCCAATGGCTGTCCTCAGTCCTTATTTCTTGATCTACCAGCAGCACTGGTTGGAGGTGATGAGCCTCCTTCTTGAAACGCTTTGTTCACTTGACTTCCAGAATGCTCTCTCATCTCCTGAATGTTACTTCTCAGACACCTGCTGGAGCCTCCCGATCTTCCCAAATTCCAAACACTGGAGCTCCACAAGGCTCGGTCCTCAATGTTCTCTTCTATCTACATTCTTGCTCTCTGAGACCTTTTCCAGCCCCAGGGTCTTAAATATAAACTACAAGCTGGTGATTCTTTTTAAAAAATCTATTGATTCTTAGAAAGAGAGAGCAAGGGAGAGGGACAGAAACATTGATTTGTTGTTCCACTTATTTATATATTCATTGGTTGTTTCTTGTATGTACCCTAAGCAGGGATCAAACCTGCAACCTAGGCAAACCAGGATGATGCACTAATCAACTGGGCTATCTGGCCAGGGCCCTGGTGAATCTTAAATTTTTATCTCAACACATGATCTCACTCATTTGCGGATTATAGAGAACAACATAGACTGATGAAAAGGGACAGACCCAAAGACTAAGAAACAGCGATCAGGCTATCAATCCCCAGAAGGAAAGTAGGGGAGGGCGGGGGTAAGGGGAAGAGATCAACCGAAGGACTTTATGGATATGGATGTGATTCCATATAAGCCAAACCAATGGACATGATTTTTATCTCAAGCCCAGACTTTGCCTCTGAATTATATTCCCAAGTGTTTACTCAAGATCTTCACTGAGATTTCTAACAGACATCTCTAACTTAATAAATCCCAAATTAAACTCTTAATTTTTTTTTTTTTTTGCAACCTAGGCAAACCAGGATGATGCACTAATCAACTGGGCTATCTGGCCAGGGCCCTGGTGAATCTTAAATTTTTATCTCAACACATGATCTCACTCATTTGCGGATTATAGAGAACGACTTCTCCCATCTCCATAACTGGTACCTCTGTGTTTTCAGTGTTTGGTCTAAAAACATCATTGACTCCTCTCATGCCTTACCTCCAATTCATCAACAATCCTTAGGCTCTTCTATCAAAGTATATCCAGAACCTGAAGATGTCTCATCAATTTCACCACTACCTGTTGCAAGCCTCTAGTGACCAGGCTGGTCTATAGCACTCAGGCCCTTGCCATTCAAAGTGTGGTGTGTAGAGCAGCAGCACCAGCTCACCTGCACGCTTGTTGGAAATGCAAGATCTCAGTCTTACCTGAGACAATGAACTGGACTTGCATTTTATCTGATCCCTGGGTAGTTCATTTACATATTCATGTTTGTGATGCTCTGACCTAGACTACTACAATAGCCTAGTAATTATCTCTCTTCTTCTATCCTTGCTCCCCTCTTAATTCTATTTTTCACACAGCAAAGGATCTTTTACTAGTAAAAATGTAAGTCAGAGGATGTCTCCCCTTTGTCCCATACCCTCCAGTGGCTTTCCCCCTCACTCAGGGGATAAACTAACATCCTCACTATGGTCCACAAACGTTACTTTGACCTACACTTCCCTCCCCTCCCCTCTTCGGACCTCAGGACTCATTTCCGCCTACTCTCCTCTTGATCACTTCAGTCCAGCGATAGTTCTCTTCAGGCTGTTTCACCACCTGCTAGCACGCATAAGACTCGGGGTCTTTGCACTGTCTGCCTGGAAACTCTTCCCCAGATATGGACAATTTGTTCTTTTACTTTATTGAGATCTTTTCTGAAAAGTCATCTAATCAGAGAGGCCTTCCACAACATCCTATGTGAAAGACCATTCTTCCATCACCCTTTATCCCGTTTCCTTTCCCCTGCGTTATTTTTCTGCATATTTCTTCACATCAGATACTTATTTGCTTATTGTCTCTCATCAGTAGAATACAAGTTCCAGGAGCCCAGGGACTTACGCTTTTGTATTACTTGTGATTGAAATAATGATGGCACACAGTAGGTGCTCCTTAAATATTTATGGAGTGAACAAAACAACCTTCAGTTTCTTGTTGGATATTGTGTTCACTTTATATGACTAATAACATTTGGCAATTGCTGGGGATTCTTAGATAAAATCCTCTGAGTATGCCATGGTTTAGGACCGTGGTCGGCAAACTGTGGCTCTAGAGCCACATGCGCCTCTTTGGTCCCTTGAGTGTGGCTCTTCCTAAGCCTTAGGACAGTGATGGCGAACCTATGATACATGTGTCAGAGGTGACACGCGAACTCATTTTTTTTGGTTGATTTTTCTTTGTTAAATGGCATTTAAATATATAAAATAAATA
>NW_006289416.1:681873-687105 GCF_000327345.1 Myotis davidii
TTTGCTGCTGAAAATGTGGTAATTACCCAGCCCAGATCCAGTCCTGGGTTTCTCAAGCGCTTACCTCATCTGCTGGCTGACTTTCCTTTCATTTTATGCTCAGCTGCAGGCTTGCATTCAGCAGCCTCCAGCTGAGTTTTGTAATCAACAGTGAAGGTGAAAAGTCTGAGCAAACCTGCAGTGACAGCGAAGGCGGGCCAGTGACACCAGGGCAGCCCACAGGTCAGAGCGGAGACAGCTGGACAGTAAATAACTCTGGGTTGGTGGCATCCAGAGAGCAGGGGCACAACCTCTTTACCTCAGTCATACAAAGGAGCAATGTCAAAAATGCCCTTCAATAGCTTTACTACAAATTACAACCTTAAATCATAATAATACTCAATGTTTATTAACCGGAGCGGGGAGTCGATGCAAGAAGATTGCTTTTAACGGGGCAGAGATACTTGGCAAACTTACCTACATATGAATTCAGTTTCTCTTGGGATGGAACTTGCTTTTATTTTACAATAAAAAAGGAAAACTTTCCTCAGTGCTTGTAACAAGCGGGTCTCACTTGCACATGACTGTTCTAAATACCTTCCGAGTTTCTTAGAGTCACACAGCACCACTGCGGACAGAGACCTGGGAAGTATTCTCGCCCAAACCCATAGTCCATGGGTAAGGAAACAGAACTGAAGCAACTTGCCCTGCAGCTGGAAACAGCAACGTAGTTCTTGGACCTTCAGATGAACCCACTGGCCCCTCTGCACCCCAGTGATGAAGTCACATTTAGACGTGAGCCACCCAGTGTCCTGGCACGGAAGCGATGGCCAGAGGAGCGTCTGCAGCACCTGCCACCTTTCCTCAGCATGCCTCAGCTTCAGTGCCAACTCGCAGAGCCTTCCTCGGCCTTGGCCGGAGGCCCAAACAGCCCTCCTATCCTGGCTCCTTGTCTGAGTACAAAACCCAGAGTCCAATCTCTGCCTCTCCAAGCTTTGCTCTGGGAAAATAACTTCATATCTCAGTTTCTTCCTCTGAAGTGGGGATTAATGCTGCTAACCCTGTAGGGTGGCTGTGACATCCACAAGAAATGAAGTGAGAGAATTTCCTATAACCTTGTAGATAAATACTAAGCAGCTACTCCCCTCCCCCGTCAAACCCTACTTCATTGTCTTGCCTTCAGCTTTTATTAAGTAGGAAATGACTCCGATAAAAGAACTCACAGGCCTGTTTGACCTTGAGCAAGGTGCAAATAAGTGATAAAGCTTACTGTGTTCAAACCAGAGGCTGTTTGGACCCTTTAGCAGAAAGAGCTGGCGCTCACACCCTAAAGCCCTAAAGCAGAGGTCCGGAGCTGCCCACTGTCTAAAACAGAAGTCCAGGCAATGGCAGCCAACGACACCTCTGAATCTCCCTCTCCCTTCAGTGCCCATGGTGACGCCATAGGTGCCTCTCCTCCATACCTCCCCACCCATCCTTTAGTGCACAGAGGTCAGGAAAAATTGTCAGGCTCTAAAGTGGGTACAAAAGATTACGGGGTGTATTAGTCAGGGTTCTTCAGAAAAATGTAAGTTATACACACACAGTAAGGAACTGAACCATGAAGTTATGAACATGAGAAGGTCCTAGATACGCAGTCAGCAGGCAAGCTGGGGAACCAGGACAGTCCCCGGTGCAGCTCCAGTTCAAAGCCAGCAAGCTGGAGGCCCAAGAGCTGACGTTTCAGTTGGCGAATGGAGTCAGGAAGAGTGATGACTCAGCTCAGAGCAGTCAGGCAACAACCCAAAATCATAGGTTGTTTTATCTGACTCAGTCATTTTGTTCTATGCAGGTCTTCAATTGATGAGATGAGGCCCACCCACCTGGGGGCGGGGGGCGATCTGCTTTACTCAGTCTTCCTATTCAAATGCTAATCTCATCCAGAAACCCCTGCACAGAGGCATCCAACAAAATAACGCTTGACCAAATGCCTGGGAGCGTGGTGGCCCACTCAACTTGCCCCGTAACATTACTCATCACAACCCGTAATCTTTCAATGGAAGGCGAGGCACATTCCTCAGCGTTATCTGATTCTACAGGGTCGGCGCCTTTCACGGTCTTGGAGCTGATGTATAACTCTATAAATTACACAAAACTAATAGTAATTCCAGTGAATTTCCTTCCCATAGAGATGATTCAAAGGGATTTTGCCCAGGTGGAGATGCAATTTATTTCCCACCTGAGGAAGAGACCAGTTTTGCATCGACTGGCAGGTTTAGTTCAGCATTCTTAATTGCATATAGATGTTCTTTGGCTCCTCTCTGGGACCTTTTGTTCTCTTCTTTACATTTTAATGATTCCCTCATTAATAGTTGAAATAAAATATTGGATATGTGTTCACAAAATATTTTAAAGAGAGTTATGATTTTATCTTTTAAAAAATATTATCCTTTGATATTAGGAACCTCCTAGCCCATAGACAAGGACCCTCTTCCCCACCCCCCACAGACGTCCTACTTGGCTTCTTTCATCCAATACCCTATACGCACTCATTGTCCAATCATCATGTTTGATTCTCATCTTCCTAGTACTTGTTGCTTCCACATAGACTAGACTTCCCTTGAGAGTGAGGACCATATCGTGTTACCTTGGATATCCAATAGCACTTGTCACTCTGCTTTACACAGGATAGATACTTTGTCAACATTTTTTTGCCTTACAAAGCCTCAGACAGCTTGAAATCCTTCAATGAGCTCCAGATTGCTAAATATTGACTAGGCATCCAAGTGTTCATTTTGGTTGAAAATAACAATAAATGAAAAAAACGCCCACATCTAACCCATGTATATCATTAGTTGTACTGCAGGAACTGTTGCAAGCATTCTTCATGTGTTTACTTATTTAATTCTCACAATAATCATACAAGGTTGTTCTACTCCACTCTGCACGTTATATGTGAGGACCTGAGGCAGGCAGAGTTGAAGTAACACTTCTGTGTATAAATATGAGCTCTCTGGAATTTCCGGCATCCTCCCTGCCTTCATTCAGACCTGCAGCTCCAGTGAATACACCTCACCTGTGTCTGCCTTATGGCCCCATCCCTCCATTCTACCTCCATACCTGTGACTGTTGCTGGTGCTTATCAATTCTGGTAACCTTCCCACCTGTCACTGGAACCGGGGTCTTGCGATCTTTGGAGGCCTCATGGGTCTGAAGAAGCCACCACCAAAAAAGTATCTGGGTCCCAGTGCAGGTCCCAGTGTGTCCTTTGGGAGCTCCTCAATTATCTTAGCACTCTCATTCTTTTAAAGTGACTCATGAAACAGTCCATCCATGTATTTACTCATTGACTCCTCCATTCACAGAGGCTGTGGGAAAGGCAGATGGACTTCCTCACCATGAGGCTCACAGCTGTGGTTCAGTGGCTGGAGGTGGGAATCCAGCAGCCAGTGGGCTCTGGAGCCTTGCCGGGCAAGGCCACCAGGTACCTGGGAATCTGAACTCACCCTGGGAATGTCCCCACACCTTGGGGGAGCATATTAAATGCAAACAAAATCTTCCATCACAGGTCAAGAGAGGCTGAGAAAGAAAGGAAAATCATTTGATATCCTATATTTTAACAGCACTTTGCTCTTTCTGTTTGAACAAGGGCCCCATATTTTTATTCTGCACTGGGCTCTATAAACCTTGCAGCTGGTGCTGGCTACAGAATTAGACTTATTACCAGAAGATCTTTTCTGGCTGATACCTTTAATCTCAGACAATTCAACTCTTATGCCCCTACAAGCACAACAGAGTTCCAGGTGTTTCCGAAGCTGAACTCAGAACGAGGTGAAGCCTGGGCTGTACTGGGATCCCAGTTTGCCTATGAACACCCCACAAAGGGGGAAAAGGTTACCATTGGCTGTTCATTATATTGTGACGGTATAACCCAGATTCTTCCAGTTACCATCTGGGAGACCACTGGCAATCTTCTTAGTCTCTCTCTCTGTACTTGGAACAGAGGTAAAACAGTACTTACTCCATAGGCTGAGCCTGCAACCTCGTGAGCCTTCAGTAAATGTTAGCTAGTTTTATGCTTTTATTGAGGATTTCTCAGTGTTGAGGCCAGTGAATTAGATATATGTGTAAATCTACAAGGATTAAACTGATTGGGAATGGAGGGACCCTTGTAGGAGTGGAAGAAACTTGACCAGCTTAACAGCATTTATAAAAGGAAACACTGAGAGGCCGAAAAACAAATGTTACAGGACGTCATGGGCCATATTTACTGCATAGACCACCATATAAGGGAAGGTGGTTATTTTTTGGAGAGGTGGTTTCCTGTTAGTGTTTCTCAGCCTGTTATATCCAAATGAGACTAAAGTAAGGTACAGCCTCTGAATGCATCATTCTGAACAATAGAGAAAGCAGCACACACAAGGGCACGCTGAGAAATTTTTTCCAGGGCTTGAGATGAAAATAAATCTATAATATTTAAAGTCTTCAATAATGCATAGTACAGATTTTATTTTTAATTTTAAGCCTGGATACATTTATTTTAAGTTTGTTGCTTATTTTAAACGAGTGGCCTCTAGTAAATGATACTGTTTAGCTAAAGGCGATGTCAGCAGGTGGACTGTCTGTCTGTCTGTCTCACTGGTATCCCACCCAAACCCGACCCCAGCCAGGTACATATCCACAAACGGCACAGATTTTTCTGCTCTGATTAGCTCCAGATTCTCTCTGCTCTTTACACTAAACTCAAGTATCTTCTGCTGACTTCCCAGCCATATATGGCCATAGTATATGGGCTCCACCCTTTCTCTGTCTATTGTTCATCAACTCTTGGCTCGTTAACATTTGCAATCTCCATAAGCCACACTTTTAACACACATATAAGATCTGTCCTGTCAATGCAAAAGAACACAACTCAGATGTACCCACGATTTGGGGGCGTTCCAATCGTCACTGTGAAATGTGTTAAATGAGATACATTGGCCAGTAGGCTCTGCAACCAGCCATGTAGCAATCACATACTTAACATTTATCAGAAGTCCAAGTAGATGCTGTGAAACATTGGGGGTTTTCTGGCTATAAATATTTCAAGTGAGAGGGTTTGCCAACTGATACCAAATTGTTGATTTCCAGACAATATAGTTTTAAATAAATAAAAGATCTCTTCCTTGATATAAGCATATGCATAAAGAATGCATGCTAGATAAGACAGAGGATAAAACATGTGGCAGGTTATCTTTGAAGGATGTTTCAATTAGGACAGGATATAATGGGCAT
>NW_006289416.1:687162-690153 GCF_000327345.1 Myotis davidii
TACTTTGATGGATAGGATGCTGGTGTTTTCTCTTCCAGAGCACACATCCCTTAGGAAACAGAAGCACATGGTAACTGGTTGCATTTTTCATTAAGTTGCTGGCTCCCACTTCAGGCATATGCAGCTTTGGAAGTGCAGATTTGTTTGGCAGTGTGTAGAGGAAACCCACTTTCCTACAGATAGGAGTTTAGCGGCCTTGAGCACTGTCTTTAGCTGCTCCAAAGCTGTATTAGCACCCCCTGTATCTGTGTGTACACCACATACACATCCCTGCACACACACACACACACACACACACACACACACGTGTGGAGAAACATGGGCTACCTTGGACTTACACTGGGAGATTATAGGTGATATACAATATCAGGTTCCCAGCACTTGTTTGTCAAATAAAGTAATGTGTGGCCCATTTTTGTAAACTGTTCAGCATGGGAACTCAAAAATGGAAGCAAGCAAAACACAGCATGAGCGACTGGGGTTACAAGAAGATGGAGACCTCATAGATAGCAGTGGTTGGATTTATTTAATTTCTCTTTGCAGGACACCTACGAGACAGAGTACCTCAGTGAGCAAGTCACCCACGCCTACTTCCACCCTGTAGTGAATCGCCCTTCTTCATCCCTGGGCTCCATCATTGGCTCTGTTGGCCTCCACTTTCACTGGCCATGACCAACTGGAGGCTGTCTTGTTATTCACTAGAGACCCAGTGCACGAATTCGTGCACGGGTGGGGTCCCTCTGGGTGGCCTGCAGGGATCGGGCTGAAACCCGCAGTCCAACCGCCTGCAGCTCCTCCCTGCCACTCCCACTCATCCTGGTTGCACTGTGCCTGCCACAGGCTCATGCCCAATCAGTCCCGATCGGGAGAGGCTCGTGCTGCCAAAGCAGCTCTCACCAGCCATAAGCCCCGCACCTGGTGCCCTGCCCAGGGGAGTGGCCTCCAGGATCAGGCTGAAACTGGCTCTCCAACATTCTCCAAGGGGTCCCAGATTGTGAGAGGGCACAGGCCATTGTACTATTGGGGCAACCCCCCATCCATGCTTTTGTCCCGGCCCTCCGGTCCAGTTTAAGAACCCATTGTGGCCCTCGAGTCAAAAAGTTTGCCCACCCCTGGGTCAGAGCATCTGCCCCCTGGTGGTCAGTGCACATCATAGTGAGCGGTTGAATATATCATTAGCATATTACGCTTTGATTGGTTGTTTGGTTGTTCAGCCGTTTAGTCTATTTGCATATTGCCTTTTTTTATATAGGATCATGCTGTGGATCATCCAGTGCTGAGCAGCAGTGAGTACCCAGAATTGGGCACATTTGCTGGCATTTAGAAAATGTAAACGAAGAAATGTGGAGAACCTCCTAGTAGCTCACCTGTGAGTCTTGCCTTATCCTCTAACAAGGGGCAGAAAGAGAGATCCCTATGAGCTTAGCAATACAAGAGTAAACAAAATAGAGTCACAGGAAGCATCCAGTTATGCTTTGATTATACTGCCCATTTATAAAGCTATTTACAGAACAAATGATCCTTTTCCATAAAGCCATTAGTCTTTCATATTCTACGTCAACTGGATCCATTTGAATTCTTCAGCTTTAAAAATCAGACTCCAATTAAAATTAAAGAATAAGATAGAGTAAAGCTTCGTACAAACCAACCATGAAATTACATTAGTAGCCAATAGAAATGTGTAGAAAATATAGTAGAATCTCCTTCTGTTTTAAATACTTTTTATGCATTGAAGAATAATGACCATTTTTCTTTTTCTTCTGGCTCAAGAGTGTTTTCCTTGTATGAAACAACATCTACTTTACAGTGACAGCGAGTCTTGACAGTTCCAAGAACCTTTCTATGTTACTGCACCATTACCTCTCCTCTGTGTGTTCAGGGCCAAAATTGCTTTTATGGATTCACTCCATATCTGTGGAGAAGTGGATTCCGGAATGATGGCATTTCCAGGAGTAACTATGTACTTAGAAAGTGACTAATGGATCATAAATGTTTTCTCAGTTTGAGATTTATTCACGTTGATTTCTTAGCAAATACTCATAGATAATAAGCAGTTGAGGCTGAGAATCCTAGGACAGATGCAAATTCCAATCACCAAAGAGTGATTAAAATATCAGCCCTATGAAATAACACTTTTATTTTTTTAAAAAAAAGAAGGTAAAAGAAAAAGATTAAGTAATAGAAAAGGGTATTAAAGGGAAAAATTGTGATATAATCCTAAATTGTTGGGCTTTTTAAACTAAAAAATTGAAAGTAGTCAATAATATTGTAATAACTATGTATGGTACCAGACTTTGAGAGGATCACATCATAAATTATATAAATGTCTAATCACTATACTGTGCACCTGAAACTAATAAAAATCATATCAAATTTCAACTGTAATTGAAAAATAAAATTTTAAAATAAAATAATAAATCTGAAAGATATTATTTTATGAAATGAAAGTGAATATGGACTCTATGCAAGGTATACAATAAAAGAAATGCATCCTTTGGCTGGTAATCAGATAAAAACCAAATAAAATTGGTGGCAAATGGAAGTGCACAAGTGCTCTGTTTCAGAGATCTAAGTCTCAGTGCGGCCAGGTACAGTGGGGCCTTGACTTACAAGTGTCCCAACTAATGAGTTTTTTGAGATACCAACTGTCTCTCGGCCCATTTTTTGCATTGAGTTGATAGAGTAATTTGAGTTAATGAGCTCCTTAAGGAGCTCGGTCTCGAAATGAATTAAACTCGTAAGTCAAGGCCCCACTATATTTTAAAGAAATTCATTTTTTAGAAGAAATTTAATTGGATGTAAGTCTCAAATTAGTTGAGAGACGTGTTTGGATCTATATATCTAAAACACAGGTTTTGTTATTGTGATCAAGGAATTTTCTCCAAGTGAGGTAATATTTATATACCTTTTTTATTTAGGGACTTAAGCACTTATATTTTATTGTTGACAATAATTAAAATAATTACTTTACAGACTGCAGCTGGAAGTCTT
>NW_006289416.1:690258-693878 GCF_000327345.1 Myotis davidii
TAATTAAGTATATTATACATAACACAGGAACATCTCAAGTTCAGGCAACTTACATTTCTACTGTGGTTAATAAGTAGTCTTCGGTATCTTCAATCCAAGACATAGATAAGATATAGACCTTTAGTGTCTATTGATGAGAAAGCACATGGTTTAAAACCCTTTAAAGCCCTTACTTGGTTGGTTCAGTAGATAGAGTGTCAGCCTGCGGACTGAAGGGTCCCGGGTCTGATTCCGGTCAGGGGCATATGCCCAGGTTGCAGGCTGGATTCCTGGCCCTGGGATTCCTGGCCCTGGTCAGGGCGCATGCAGGAGACTACCAATGGATGTGTCTCTTTCACACTGATTGTTCTCTCTCTATGTCTCTCCTTCTCCCTTCCACTCTCTCTAAAAATCAATGGAAAAATATCCTTGGGTGAGGTTTAAAAACAAAAAAACAAAACTCTTATAGTTTTTACTCACTGTTCGTTGGCCACTTAGTCACTTGTTAGCTCATTAATGAGCTATTGGTAATTCTATCCATAATAAAAAGCTAGGTGACAAACTGAAACTAAGTGGAAAATATCACAATAGAAGATTTTAGTGTTACATCAGGTTGTAATTAACTGAATCAATATAATGTTAAGCATATTTCAGAAACATTTAGTTAAACATAGTTATAAATAGAGACTTCATAGAACGGAGAAGACAGGAGCCAGGGCTGGGGAGGCAACTTCATCTGGGTCCTGATCTCATGTTCAACTTCTAAACTTCCCACAAGTTTTGCAACTTAGAGTAAATTACTTAACCTCTGTGTGCCTCAGTGTCCTCAGCAATAAATTGGGAGTAACGATACCTACCTCACAGAGTTGTTTTAAAGATTAAATTTGATAACATATAAACTGCTGTGCACTAAGAAAATAGTGGTTTATTTTTAACATTATTATTATAAGTTCAAAAGAAATTCATAATCAGAATCTGTACTTTGTACATGCCACTTGGTATTAAATTCAGCCTTAGGGAAAATTTAATATTTTATATTAGATTAGATGTTAAAAATGGAAAAATATAATAACAACCAAGAATTATGACTATCTTTCTATTTTTTATAAAGTGCTTAGAGTACACCTGAAAGCCAAGTGAAAATGCAAACTAAGACAATACAAAGTCTGCAACTAACCAGAGCCTAGACCCATAGAGGTAAAGATGAAGAATGAGACAAAGAGATCAAAGGGCCAGACTGATAAACAGGAACTGTGGTCTGTAGAAGCCAGAGGGACAGGCCAGGAAAATAGTAAATGACACTAACACCAACACTAAGCACCTGAATCCCAAGGAAACAGCCCTCCTCACCCACAGCTGAGAACAAAGACTATTATTGTCATCGTCACCAATATCAGCTGATGATATTTGCTAAGTGTCCACTATGTGCCAGATGCTACTTAAAGCCCTTTGCGTGTAGTATGATTTCTTCAACAACCCTATAGGCTGTTACTAGTGTTACCAGTCCCATTAGCAAGTGAGGAGACTGAGGTTTACAGTGTTCAAGCTACATGACCAGTACTGAACCTCTATGGCAGAAGTTGGTCTGACACTAAACTCCATCTTCTTAACCAAACCAACCAACCAAACAAACAAACAAACAAACAACAACACTCAGAAAGGCATTCTGGGCATTTTTATTGGCCTCCTCTGAGTGCCTCCCAATCCATACACTACTGACGAGGGCTAGAGTAGGCTCTCAGCCCAACTCTGTTTTCAGTGACTTCACGTTGGTAGCTTGAAGTTGACCCTGGTGGGAGCACTGACACTATGAAACTGGAAAATACTACAAAGTGGGGCTCCTGTTTTCTGGAGAGCTGGTCATCACCACTGCCTGGACACTTCCGGTGTTGATAGCCGCAAACAGCTTAACTGTCTGGCCAATGAATTCACTTCGGCTCTGTTCATCACTTCGCTTCCATTCGGAGAAAGTAAACATCTCAAGCAATTAAATTTCCATACTGCCACTTATCCTTTTTTCTAACAAATTTTTATTATTGATTAAAGATAAACTTATTAAACCAAAACCCAAGTGATATTTATAGTTTAATTATTGAAATGGATAACTACCTTTTTTGGAAATATGCCATTGATTTTCTGTACTACATACCACACTTCCCCTAGGTTATTATGAAAGGGTAAACTTATGAAAAAAAATAGTCTCCTTTAAAACACTCATTGTTACAAAAACAGCAAACTCTGTTTTGACTTGGCAGTTAGCACATTGGAAGATTTCTTTACCAGGTCAACCTCCACTGAATATCTCCCACTCTTATATCACGGGCTCTGTCATGGGCTGTTGATAGAAAGTTCTTCACATTAGGGATATCACAGTATATGGATAGGGAGATAGAAATGTGAGTGAGCAACAGTTACAATTCAATGTGGTAAGTACTGCACTGCAGCTCTGCACAAAGGACTCTGGGAGACCAGAGGTTACACATTAACTCAGAGTAGGCAGGCTTTTCCAAAGATGTGAGGTTGGAATTTCCAGGATAAAGATCAGAATGAAGAATGGCATGGAAAAGGGAAAAAACAGAATGTGACTAAAGATTGACTGGGCAGCATGGTGAACCTCAGATGGTAGTCATGGCTACTGGAATGATAAATTGGGCCTTAGGAGGGAGAAACTAGGGAACCAGAAAGGAAATGCCTTCTCTGTGCTGATGGAAGCTTGGTCTAGGAGCAGTGTGCAAGGAGGTGGAGGGACGGAGAGGGAGGAGACCAGCATCAGATGTTGAAATATTCCATGAAATCAGACTGAAGACTGGCAGAAGGGAGAGAATGGACTTGAAGGAGACTTAGGTTGTGTGAAGAGACAACCTGGAGGTGGGGAGAAAGTAGAAGTGTGTGTAGAAAGAGCCTAGGCTTCAGGGCTCTTACCACTCCATGACTTCAGTCATACAGCTGTGACTGTGTCCTATGGGACAAGTTCATGGCGTTCTCACCTGGTGATCCAGAGCATCAGATGGCAATAGGATGAGCTGTAATATGGTCCCATTAATTTGGTGTTAGAGTGCTGGGGCTGACCAGCAGACCTTGAGGACTGATGAATGATTACTCTGACACATGTTTCTGTGAAAGAGAGGGCTAAGGGACTGCCTGGCGAGAGAAACCAAACAGCCCCATTTGCCTGCCTCCTTAGGCTTTTATTGCAACAGCAGCTTGAACTAAAATTAACTATTAGATACTATCAGCAGCATAAGCATCCTTAAAAAGACACATGTGTCTGCAGTGTCCTTTAACCAAGGACATCTAAAGACTAAACATAACGATTCCAGTAAACATTTGGGTGCTCACATGGACACAGACTTGCTTCCCCACATTAGGGCATGTGACCTTCCCTGCTACTGGCACATTGCTTCCTACATACTACAGGGTGGGCCAAAAGTAGGTTTACAGTTGTGAGTATGCAATACAGAGTTTATTTTTCTATTGTTATTTATTAATTATTGTATTGTTTTCCATACAAGCAACTATAAACCTACTTTTCCCCCACCTTGAATATTCTCAATAAATCCTTGTTTAGTGAAGAAGAAAGAGGAATGAAGGATGGCTTGGAGGTTTTGAACAGAGAAGTTAAGACACACAGCTAAATTGCT
>NW_006289416.1:693951-695981 GCF_000327345.1 Myotis davidii
AAATTGCATTTCTATAAAGGTTTAATGTAGAAGAAATGTGGACATGGTTCCTGGGATGTGGCTCCAACAAGTGCTTGCTTCTGTTCTACACCATCGTAATTCATAGAGGCCGTCCCATTGTGGTGTTTGCCTCAGTAGAGGCTGGCTCATTTATAGTTGTGAGGGCCAAAAAAACAGCTATTTTTAGATGTGGCCAAATAATGGGACTTCCAATCATTGATGTAGAAAGAAGCTTAGAAGTTTCTAATGTAGTTTATGGCTGTAAAATCACCCACACATTATGGAACAGGGTGAGTAAAAACTTCTCCTGCCTCTAGACTTGTCCCCTCGAGGGCAGTACCCTTCTCATTCAGGTGGTCCATGGTGAGCTCAGAAAGCAGAGAGGCATTTCTGCAAGGAGCTATTATAATCACTCTGCCCTTTGGCCGCTCTGTTTTTGTAGCTGCATGTCCAAAGAAGGTGGCTCGAGTCCCAAAACATACTAAGTGGTTTTCAGGTGGTGTGGAAGAAAGATCAAAGCCTTAGGAATCAGAGGAACATAAAATCTACAGTACAGGTGAAGGGTATGTGGACTGTCTCCTAATAATCATTTCTGACCAATTCTCCATGTTGCCTCCCGGTTGTGAATGCCATGAAACATTCCCTAAACTCTTAAAGGCATACTAGCCTGAAAGTTTAAACAGACTTAGTCTCCTTCTCATCCTGTCCTATCAAGCCACGGGCATTTGAGTTTTTGTTTTTGAATTTCATTGTTTTTTCAGTATAAGAAAATAAGCAAATAAAAAAGTGGTTTTTCTAGTGCATTTCAAAGGCATTTATCAGGTCCTCAATAATAGACCTTCTTTTACTTGAAGTGATATCAACTGATCATCATCCTTCCCAAGCAAAGAGTGTCCTGATGAGCAGAAAGCTCAGCAAATCCACACAGTAAATTTATAGCTATGGCCTTTTCTGTATTAACGCTTTCCTCTTCATCCATTCATAAGGTGTAAATTTAATGGTCTGGAAATGCTGGCAAGCTCTAAATTTTTCTTTGCATGGTGTTATACCAAGATTCATTTATCCATGTCTTAAACTGTAATACAAGCTTCCTAGCAGTGAATGACTGTAATTACGATCAGGTGGCTGGCCATTTCTTGTTAAGTAGCTTTGATAGTCCAACAGATTGGGAGGAAATTGTTCTTCAGTCTATTCTATCCCCTGTCTCTCTCTCTCTTCTTCTCTTGGAATGTTCCCCCTGACAATTGAAGTAAGTGTTTCTACAGTTTATAATTTGTATTATTTTATCCCTGATCCCAATTCAAAACTTCTGAGACTGTATAACCTTCCTCTTGCTTGGGGTTAAACTGCAGACTTCCTTCCTGCCTCATACCGGAAATGAGGTTCAAAATATCTGGCCTTGGGACACAGGACCAACCTTAAAAAAAAAAGAAGCCAGCTTCATTTACCTTGGATTATTCCACTTTAGACAGAACTCTTTTATTTTTAAATGTTTTCCATTTTTAATTGAAAAAATAAAGGTTAAGTAAGGATTTTTATTTGATAATTTTTTTTGTCTTGGGTAATCACATTTCAGGCAAGGTAAGTGACTAGATAGAAGGAAGGGATTGGATAAGTGGCTAATAGGTTGTGTCTTGGGGGAGAATAATGCATATGCCAATTAACTACTTTGGCAGCCATTTTTTTAAAACATTTTTTTTTTATTGATTTGTCTTTTTTTTTTTTTAGAGAGAGAGGAAGGGAGAAAGGGAAACACTAATTTTTGTTCCACTTATTTATGCATTAATTGGCTGATTCTTATATGTGCCCTGACCAGGGATTGAACTTGCAACCTTGGTATATCAGGACGACACTCTAACAAACTGAGCTACCAGCCAAAGCCAATTCCTTAACTCTTATTATTTTTTCTTTTTATTAAATTAATTGAGGTGACATTGGTTAGTAAGATTATTTAGGTTTCAAGTGTATATGATCTTTACATTGCATGTATGTCTACCATCCAAAGTCAAATCATCTTCTGTCACGATATA
>NW_006289416.1:696049-757884 GCF_000327345.1 Myotis davidii
CCCAGCATGTGCCCTAACCAAGAATAGAACCAGCAACCTTAAAATGCACTGGACGATGCCCAATCAACTGAACTACACAGTCCATGGCAGGGCACTCTTGCCTTCTGGATATGCTGGACCACTGACAGACATAGAAGTATATGCTCCCCACAACTGATACATGCTCCCCTCCACAGACTTAGTCCAAAAGGAAGACACTGAAACCTCTGTTTTTTTACTATTAGGGTCCCCCATGGCATGTCCAGGGGACCCTGTGAATTCTTGGGTCCTAACCCAGGACCTGGATACACAGGTGACTATCTGAGCAGGTGTTAATCTGCCTTTGACCTTAGTCCTGCTAATTCACCAAAGAGGATAACACATTCCATGCAAACCCACAAGTCACCTGAGATCATTTTAATGTCTTCTTGGCTTTCATGGCTTACCCTTGGCATTCGAAGTTTACCTGACTTGGAGGAACAGACCCAAAAGCCTGCACTGACGTTTGAGTGGATTTCAGGTGAACTTTTGTTTTCTTCAGAAAATTAGGTCTACTTACCCATAGCCAAGCCACTCACTCTCCACCCATTTTTAAAGATATGGAAAAACCAGTCCATCCAAGGGCATCCTATGCTAGCTCACTCTGTCCCATTCTACACTGCCACATGAAGTCGTCCCAGGCTCTCTCCCCCACATACACCGGTGTCATTAGAGGAGGACGTCTTCAGGTAGGATTAGCAGAAGTGAAATTGAAAATAACCGGTGGGATCTTACCTCCTAGGACCTAGGTCTTCCCTGGAAGTAGTGTCCACCCCTCTCCTTAGTACCAAACAGTGAAAAAGAGCTCCAAAGTTATTATCACAACAGGATTAGGGTCTTCCAGTTCCTTCATTCCCCTCCCAGGCATGTTCTACGGTGTGATGATAATATGGGAGACTTTCTGGAAACATTAAGCTTGGGGTTTTGAACCCATTTCAGAATTTTTATAAAAACAATAGTACTAAGATGGAGATTTGCTCTGAGGACATCATCCCACTTCTTTTTGAGGAAATTAAATTGAAGCAGAATTATATCACAGAAAGACAAAAAATTGGGTGGATTGCCATTTTTCTTGCCTAAAGTCTCCTCACTTCTTAAAGTGCCCAAACCTTGCTTCTGCTAGTCACACCATCCCTTCATCACACCTCTGTGCTCCCACTTGCAAAGGCCTGCACTCTGCCGGAGCCGGGGTGGGGGAAGGGGGGGCATACACATGACACCCCTCCAATTAAAACCATCTGGCTTTCCCTGGATGACCACTAGCTTCTCATACATCTTCTATTGCTTAAAGCCTGTTTTGTTTTTAAATTGGGGGTGCACCCTCCTGATAAAATTGTTTGGGGCATCTTCAATACATGAACATTTATTTCTATGCTGTAAATATATATTACTCTCAAAATACATTATATACATTGTTAAATACACACAAAAATGAAACTGTAACAGTATTAAGGTTACCATAAATAGAAGTTCGAAATGTTTTTTCTTGCACTCCAACTGGGATCTGAGCAGCTGATTTTGAGGACCCCAGAGCCTGAAGATGATGGAGATGATGGAGGGCACCTGGTAAATGCCTTCAGACTGAAAGGAGGCAAAAGCACTCTAATTGAGACCAGTGTTTTGCGACTTGACTGCATCCACGTTTATTCTGAGTCATTTTTGATAATCCCAACTCCTAGGAAGCTTGGTGGAGTCATGCATCAGAATGACTAACGGCTGAGCTAATAATAAATCTATCAAGTTATGCATACCTCTGAATTATTTCAACACAACTGAGAGAAATGGGGAGGATATGACAGTACTCAACTCTGCTGCTAGTGACACAGCTCCCCAGCTCTTTCTAAGATGGGGTAGAAAGTAAGACAATGAGGGCATGGGAGTGTCATTCCTGGAAACTGCAAAACACCTGACACAAGTTACCCTGAGCCCACTGGAGAAGGATCCTGACCCCGCATAGATAAAGACTGGGAACCTTCAGAAATGTATTCATCTGCATTTTAGATAAAATATTTGAAGAGATCGATTTTGTTTTCATTAACATGACAAAACTATGAAAATATAAGTTTGGTGTTGTTTTGTTAAATGAAATTAACTTACAGTGTTTTACTAGTTAAATGTTGGGGAGTTTGTAGTTGGTTAGAAAAAAAATACTACCAAAGCTCTGCGGTGTCTCTGTTACCTCTCACATCACCACTGATCTCCACAAGGTCAGGTTGAGATGCTCTCGGGCAGAGGCTCACTTCAAAGAGAAACGTGGAGAGAAGTGCTGCTGCAGAGAAAGATCAAAGATCTTTCTTTCATTTACCCAGACCTTCCTGCGCTCCCTCTTCATCAGGCTCCCGAAGCCCTGGGCAATCAGGGCGCAGAGCAGAGAGGTTCCCTCCCGCTCCCTCCCAATGAACAAAGAGGCCAGAGGCAGAGGCAGGAGAGCTAGCAGTTAGCTCCCCACAGGAAGGGCCAGGGTGCCCCCGGGGCCCAGACAGTGGACTGGAACAGCCTGCAGCCTTGCTTGCTGCCTAGACAGAATTTAAAAAAAATATGCTGAAGTTATGAAAGAAGATAAATCACAAGCATTTACTGAACAAGTGATGTGTACACTACTCTGCTACAAATTTAATGGATGCAGTTTCATGACAGGAATGTAATGATTATGAGGGGAGGCCTGAGAGGCAGAGTTCTTGAATTCATATCACAGCTGCAGCATCTACTACCTGCGTGTACTGGGGGTAAGCTAGCTCACTGCTCTAAATGTCTATTTTCCCCATGTGTTAAGTGGGTAATAATAGCTTTTATTTCAGAGGTAAATGCTGTCATTATGAGGAACAAACTAGTTGATCTAGGTAGAGCACTTAGGGCTATGCCTGACACAGTAGATGTTCCATAAATGTGAGCTCTACTATGTCTGTTAACCCTAATAAGCCATGAAGTAGCTGTTATCATTATTGCTATTATCTCCATTTTATAGATGAGGGAACTAAGGCCCAGAGAGCTTTGGTGATTCAGGGAAAAAAGGCAAGAAAGGATGCTTGCAAAGAAAGGACTACTGTGATTATTTCAGAAAGAGAAGGCCAAAATGACAGTGTCAAAAAGAAGTAGATTAGAGATACTTTTCATTGTGTGGATGTTAATAGATTATAGGAGTAGATAATCTTCATGAGTAAATAAGAATCTCAGAATTTTGCCCTTTTTACACAAATCAACTACAATTAAGATATAACTATGCAAGCTGGGAGAGGACAAAGCAAGGTTGCAAGATTTTAGGATTAAAAATTAATGCTTAACACATATTGAAGTTTCCTTTTGTTTTTCCCATTGGTGCCATAATTTGTTGTTATATAACATTTGATTTTAATTATATGTTATTTTAATTATTTGTATTATATGTTACTTTTTTTTGTCATGCCAAACATTTTTCTTTTTAGTTTGTAAAACATTGGCCTCTAGAATTTCTTCCCGTCCGCTCCTAAGGCTTAATTTTCTACACTCATATACTATACCCTAAGTTGCCATTCCAACCCAGTACTAGTGATGGTGACCAGAAAAAGAACATAACCTGAGAAGACAAGTTGCCACTAACCCAAATGAGACTATCCACTGAGTCTCCTAGAGTTGCTTTTGAATTGAGTACCACCTTCCTGTTAAAGGCCCCTTCCCATCATTACTAGAAGATCTTCTGTCTCCATAGAGGCACTCCTAATTATGGTTTCATTCCTATTGATTCATTTATCAAACAGGGAAATAAAGAAAAGTATCTAATGAAACACTGTTAGTAGTTTTCTGTTTTGAATGATGGAAATAGCAACAATGAATCATTACTTCCCTCCTTGTATTTACTAACTCACATTTCCTAAGACTCAAGAGTGAGAAATACCATGGTCTGACTAACAAGGCTGAACTTTGCCATCATTATGGCTCATGACTCTTTGCTCTAATAAAGTTGACTGTTTTGATTCCATTAATGACCACTCAAGATAAGGAGCTTTTTCCCCATGTGCCTAGATGCTTCCTTTACTCACTCAAAATGTTAAACTTGAGAGAGGCTTTGAAAACAAATGAGTTGCTTCTAAGGCCCCTTAGGAATAACCACAAATGAATTATAAATAAAGGAAAATTCTGCTCACAATTTTTCCATACAGATGAAATAGAATGGGTCTTTCTTGGACCTGTAATTGCAGCAGCTCAAACATTGCTAATATTTTGTGCCAGATTTCAAAGGTGTTCAGGAAATAGTTTATTATAACATAAAAAAGAAACCATGCATCATTTACTTTTATAAATACTGTAAATAAAATCACTAAACAATCAGTTGAACAAAAAAAAAACGCGAAAGCTTACTGGAAGATAAGCTAATGAATAACCTTTCTTTATTAAGAATACAGGGTGGGGCAAACGTGGGTTCACAGCTGTGAGTATGCGAAACAGAGTTTATTATTGTATTATTATTGATTAATTATTGTGTGATTTTTCATAAGAATAACTGTAAACCTACTTTTCTCCTACACTCTATATTTATATAAATTATTTTCTTACGTATGTATGTATGTATGTATGTATTGCTATTGAGTTTTAGAGTCCCCAGGGAGCATATGTGAGGGGCAGGGGAGTGAAAGTGGGAAGGAGGGGAAGTGATACAGGACACCTATAAGGCTTACCCCTCCACCTTCTTGAGGATCCTCATGAAATGTGCTCTGAACTGTCTGCCCAGAGGACAAACAAGGAAGTAATGGTGCTCGGTTGCCAACCCCACTGGTCAACTGTGGCCCATGGGAGTGGACTCCCCCGCACTCCCCAGCAGGCTCCCATTGGCATCCATAGAGAAACCCCAAGGAGGAAGCAAGAGGCATAGACAGTGGGCCTTCAGCAAGGAGCTGGCAGTTCCACCTGCTCCAAGCTGGTCAGTGCCTATGGGGACCAGGTCACTTCAGCAGCAGCTGCAGTAGGAGAAAGGGTTTGCAGGGCACACAGGGTGTGGCCCACAGGGATGGAGAGGGGCTTGTCATGGTACAGGAATAAAAAGAGAGCACAGGAGAAGCAGAACACACACATTCTTAGTTACACTTAAAGCCTTAAGTTGTTGATAATGCTGGCTTTACTCTTCCTGGAGTCAGTTTCTCTGAAAAACCTTTCAAATAAAAAATATATACATAATATTCTGGGGGCTGGATGAAAGAAGGAGAAGGATTAGCCAAATAACATATATATATATGCAATCCATGGACACAGACAACAGTGTGGTGATGGCCAGAGGGAAGCGGGGAAAGGGTCTGGATGGAGGGGGACAAAGGAGGGTGGGAAACAGGAATATCTACAATAGTGTCAACAATAAAAAGTAAAGAAAAATATACGCATGTAATGTTCTTAGGTATTTGTTGTGATATGCACAGTTTTCACTAAAATTCCGTGGATATATGTGGGCTTTGAGATGCTCTCCCCAGTATCCCTCACCCATTGTGTAGGACATGGTAGAGGGGAAATAGGCTCCATCCTCCCTACCAGAGGTGAGCTCTGATTCTTTTAGTTCAGTCAAGGTCATCATAGGCTCCTTCTTGCAAAGATTGGTTCAAGGAATTCAGGCTGAAGCCAGTTTGTGCATGATGGTCCCACTGTGTGTGACTAATTGGTACTTAGGTTCCAGAAGCCTCTTGCCCAGGATGTTGTAATATGTATGGATATGAGGCCCGTTGCTGTTACAGCCATTTCTGCCCCCAAATAGCAAAGCCAGCTGAGGGCTACACCAGAGGGAGGGAACAGCTAAAAGGACATAGGCCCTGGATGAAGCGACCTGGATGCCATCCTATCCTGGACTTCCAGTTGAGTAGACACCTTTACTCGTTTAAGCCGCTCTAAGTCAGATTTGCAGTCAAAAGAGTCTTAACTGACACTCTGACAGTCTCGGTCTCCCCCATTTTGAATCAATGATTTAATCCCACAGGAAAATTTTCATTCTGGAGGAGGAAAATGTGTCCCTCTCTTAGGCAAGGGTCAATGTCTTCCTTTTGGTGGACATATTGACTTGATGGAGTTGCATTGTTTAATAAATTACTGCTTAGTGGTACCCCAGGCAGAACTCTTTCAAATCACCATTTTTTCCTTCTTCTGAAGCAGTTTGTTCACCAAATATGCAACTTTCCTTAAAAGTACTTTTCACCCATGACCTGTGCAATTAGCTTGAGTTGATAGGAAAGAATTCGGGGTATTTTTCCAACAGGAGGATGGGGATGGGAAGAGGAGGCCTGGAACTCAGAGTTATTTTTATAAAAGTATAGCTTATATACAAGGAATATTAAATTGTTTTGTATTACAGAAATTCCTGTACATTGATATGTCATACCCCTAAGGAGTTAGTTTGTTGGCCCTATTTTGTAGTAGTTTCCTAAAACTCTGTCCTCAATTTATGAGGTATTCCCTAGAACAGCGATAATAGATAGTGGAGGGCACTAAAACTTTATAGGCAGGTCGCTGGGGATGCACAGCTTTCTCTGCTTCAGAAGATTGTGCTGTGGAAAACCGTCTGTGGCACCGTGTCCCTGAGTATGACTCCTTTGCAGCCTTGGCAACATAACCGTTAGGAGCGGAGCGAGGGACCTTTCTGTGTGACAGATACTAGGACGACGAACCTAGTGCATGTTTTAAGGTTCCAGTCTGTCAAACATTTAGACAAGGTTGTTGTCTGGCCTTTCTGCTCCGGCCACTTTGGCTTAGTGAAGTCTGACACCTGACTTCACATCATTGTATGATCATTTGCTGGTAATTCAAGGTGCCTTTGCCTTCTGACTCAGAAAAGCTAGTGAATTAGGGGGCATTGCTGCCAAGTTTCTGAAACTGACAAAATACTCACTTTCCACCAGTTTATATGTAATATCGTATGGAAATTAAAACCAATTTACTATGAGGACCTGAAAACTTTTAACATTTATTATTTCTGAATCTAATTTTCTTATGGACTGCTGCATGAATAAATGTGACTATCACAAATACATATTTTGCTGTTTAAAGAAAATCCTAAGCTTTCTAGATGCCACAGCAAAGGCATGATTCATGAAAGAAATAATTGACAAGTTGGACTATTAAAATTTAAAACTTCTCCTCTATAAAAGACACCGAGAGGAGAATGAGATGACATGCCACAGACTGGGAGAAAATAATCTCAAAAGATAATCTGATGAAGGATTATGATGCAAAATATACAAAGACTGGCAAAACTCAACAAAAAGAAAATAAACAACCTGATTGGAAAAATGGGCAGAAGACCTGCATAGTCACGTCACCAAAAAAAGATATACAATTGACAAATAAGCATATGTAAAGATGCTCCACATTATATGCCCTCAGGGAAATGCATAGAAAAGCTGAGGTACATTTACACAATGGGATACTACTTTGCCACAAAAAAGAAGGAAATCTTTCTCCAGCCCATGTTCCTCTGTTGGTTAAGTATCGTCCCATGTACCCAAAGGCCACTGGTTTGATTCCCTGTCAGGGCACATGCCTGGATTTCAGGCTCAATCCCCAGTGGGTGTGTACAGGGGGAAGCCTTCTCTCACATTGATGTTTCACTCTCTCCTTCTCCTACTCTCTAAAATTAATAAAAACATGTGTGTTTGTTGTTGTTTTTTAAAAAAAGAAGAAAATCTTACTTCTTGCAACAGTATGGATGGACCTGGAACACATTATGCTAAGTGGACTAAGCTAGTCAGAGAAAAACATCCCTCACCAAGTGGTACATTTGTTACAATAAATGAACCTACATTGACACATCATCATCACTCAAACTCCATAATTTACATTAGGGGATGTTGATAATGAAGGAGGTTGTGCATGTGTGGATGAAGGGGGAATATGAAACTATCTGTACCTTCTGTTCAATTTTGCTGTGAACCTACAAGTGCTCTAACAAAATGTATGATGACACTGGCTGGTGTAGCACAGTTGGTTGGAAGGTCGTCCCATACACCCAAAGGGCCCAGTTAGGGCACATACCCAGATTGCAGGTTCTAGCCCCACTTGGGGCACAAATGGGAGGCAACTGATGGATGTTTCTCTCTCCCATTAATGTTTCTCTCTCTCTTTGTCTCTCTCTCTCTCTCCACCTCTCCCCTTTCCACTCTCTAAAATCAATAAAAAGCATATCCTCTGGTGAGGATTAAATATACTGTATATATATATAGTCTGGCAAAAGTAGGTTTACAGTTATTCATATGGAAAAAAAATAAAGAATAATAATATAAGAATAAATTATTTGCCATACTCACAACTGTAAACCCACTTTTGCCGTTTCCCTGTATATATGGTGATGGAAGATTAATTTAAACGGATATTTTAAGATGTCCAACAAACATGAGTTTTAAAGAACATTTGGTTTTCCCGTGTCTCTGTGTTGTGGGAGAACCAGCCCTGGGGAGCCTCAGCCTGCACCCCAGAATCGCAGTAATGAGGACAAGTAACTCTTCTTCCCTGGGTCTCTGAACCTTTTCGTCCTCTGGGGAATGGAGATAACAATACTTTTAAGATTGTTGAAGAATTAAATGAGATAATAGCAAACGTTAGCTTCTATTTCTATTTTTCATCTTTTAGAAAAACTTAAAAAGAAAACAAAATTGAGGTTTTTTTGCTCTTCATTCCATGCCTGGCAGACAGCATGTCCCCCTGGCAAGTTGCGATCCACAAACACGGTTCTTGCGGAATTATAAACAAGCAGCTGGGACAGCTCAGCTTGGAATGTTTTCTAAGTCTGGCTGCCCAAATTAGGTGTGCGCAGACTGAAGCTTGTTTTGCAAACAAGTATGCTAGAAACTAAACAGGACGTGGAGGGTTTGCCTTCTTAGTCTTGAATACATTTCTTTTCAAGTTTTCTCATTACAAAGATTAAAAAAAATGTTTTGTCACCAAACAACTACGGAACTTGCAAATAGAAAAGTGTTTTGAAAAAGATGATTTTTTTTAAAGCAAAAAGCCGGAACATGTTGTTGGCAATGATGATCAGATATCTTTCGGGAATCCTTTCTTCTACTTTCCTTCTTCTTTTTTTTTTTTGCTCAGCTTGAGTTTCACCTTGGGCGTGCTGTGACTTTGTCGGGGAACTGCGTGACAGAAGCACAGCAGCAGAGGACCCAAGGCCTTCTTCTAAGGTAAAGGTGTTGAGACCCTCCTAACCAGTCCATTCTCAATACAAATGACCATGTGCCAAGGAGTAGAGCATACAGCATCTGTAACAAGAGGCAAACGCTCTGGGGGTCTTAAGCAAGTTACCTAAACTTTCTGGAAAGTGAAGATGACAGTATCACCTAATTCACCATGCTGCTATAGAAACTAAGCAATGATATTTACATGAAATGCTTGATACAATGGCCAGAACATGAAGAGGCCTCAATACATGTCATTTCAGGACTGTAGATACTAGTAAATGTAGACGCTGCCTGTCTTTCTGGACATGTAGGATGGATTGATTACAGTCTGGCTTGGACTGTAGCTATAGAAAATTCCAAGCAGAGTTATTTGTTGCCCTGTTGCTTTTAGAGTCAATACCCTACAGAGATAGATACTTCAGAAACTTGTTAAAGAAATATTCTTTCTGGCTATTTTGCTCTGTGCTCTGGGATCACTTGGGAGTCTTGGAAACTGGGCAGAATGTCCCTAAAGCAAAAAAGATTAAAAACAATCTAGGGCAATATGGGAGAGAAAGGCCGTGGGCTTCCTCTGAGTGGGTGAAATGAGACAGTTATGACTAATGCTGGATTTACTTGTCCGTGGCTGAGAGCACAGTGTTTATTCCATGTTGAGTCTAGAGTGAAAGAGACTGTAGACATAGATAAAATGTAAGAGTTTTCTTGAAAGAGATGGGCTTTTCATCACAAATTTATTACCAGATGTATACCTACCCAAGAATCCCCGGAACTCTGTGCCCCATCTAATTTCAAATATTAAAAAGGAAATGAAAACAGATCACCTCTATCTTAGCAAAGTGTTTTTCCTCATTACTTTTCGTTGCTTGGATTATGAATTTCAATAGATGCAAAGGCATTCCTAAATCTAGGAATAATAAAGTACGCTTATCTAGAGTCCACAAAAATCATATAATTTTAGATCTCAATTTATTTTACTTTAAGTTTTGCAAATAAGTAAACTGTGAACCATAAAGAGGAAGTTGATGAGTATGGAAAGACTAAACTAGCAAGTGGCACCAGTGAAATTAAATCTTGCCTCACTTGATCCCCAATTCAATCCTTTTTCTTTATCTCATCCTACCATTCAGAAAAAATGATAGGTCAGTAAAACCTCATTTTTTGAAGACAGTTTTGCATGTGAAATGGCTGCTGTATGAAGCAGGACAGTTTATTTCATTTGGGTGTCAAAGGCTGGTTTTCTTTAGACACAGGAAAACCATCCAAAGGTAAGCAAGCTAAAAATACTTTTTCGGGATCAGGTAAGACCTAATGCTGCCCTCGACACGATCTGCCAGGTTCCCATGATGTCACTGAAGGCAATGCCAGCCTTTACAGACTGTGATTTCATCACGGTGCTATCTGTGGTAGCAAGAAAGAAACTGAGTTTCACAATAGCTAAGAAAGAAAATGGAAGTCACCCTTCCCTTAATCCACAGAAGTGTGAATTATCAGTATTGCAATAATTTCTACCTGGCAAGAGTGAAAAAACCAACAACACCCAAAACACTGTATCTCAATGGTTTCTTCTGCCTACACAGTTAGAACAATGGAACTTGCACTAACCTGCTTCAGAAAGAGGCAGCTTTTCAGATTTTCCCATGTGATTTAGTCTTATCTCATTTGAGATCTCTATTGTTTCTGAATGGTAATGAGAGACACTGGGGGAAAGGCCCATCAGAGGTGGAAGAACTGGGCTCATTTCTTAACCCAGGATATTCTTTTCCAAATTTCAGTATTAGAATGTGTCATAAAAATGTCAAATTCTGGTAGACAAGAAAATGAATTTAAATCTGACCAATGATTGCCATACTGTCTTCGTTAATGCACGGCTAGGGAAGAAGCCTTTCTCCTTTATTTTGTCCTATTTTGTTTTTAGTCTTTCTGCTTCAGAGAAATTCTGCTCAGCTTCTAAGACTCCCAACTGATCCCTGAGCACAACCCAGAACAGCCAGAAAAAATACTTATTTAATAAGTTTCTAAAGTATATATCTG
The DNA here is from genome assembly GCF_000327345.1 of Myotis davidii. Taxonomy (NCBI): domain Eukaryota; kingdom Metazoa; phylum Chordata; class Mammalia; order Chiroptera; family Vespertilionidae; genus Myotis; species Myotis davidii. Next base: position 707,224 of record NW_006289416.1, read on the forward strand.
TGAAGGCTATTGACTTCAAGAGCAATCAAGTATAAAATAACTCTGCTTAGAATTTTCTATGGCTACAATCCAAGCCCGATTGTAATCAATCTAGTCTAGGCATCCAGCAGACAGGAAATATCTCCTTCTATAGTCAAAGATTGACAGGTATTGAGACCTCTACATGTTCTGGCCACTGAAGTCTTAGGTTTCATTAAGAATCCTTGATATCTCTCTCTCTCTCTCTCTCTCTCTCAAACACACACACACACACACACACACACACACACACACACACACGACTTCACCTCTGAGATTTAGAATGCTGATCTCAAAATATGCCCCACTTTTATACTTACCACCTGAACTTCAGTTGACTAAATATCTGTCTGTCTTTGCTAGAAAATTGTTGAGCAATAATGATGATTTTAAGTAACAGTAAAGAGCTTTGTATGTCTTTCATTTCAAAAATATTGAAGCTTTTTATTTCATTAGGGAACATGATTTCCTAACAATATATTTCTAAAATTTCTGTTTAGTGTCACCTTAAGCATCTCTGGGGATGGAACTTCTGTTTTCTCCATACAAACTTGCTCATTCCATTATCTCACTTTTGGTCTAATGACTGGAAGGTAAGATATCACGAATATGAAGGCTGTTTAGATAACAATGCAGTTCTATTGATTGTACACAACTTTAATAAGCTATGGAAGGGTTTAAGCCAAACACTTCCCTATGTTTGTATTAACAGTACTTAGTATTTCTGGAACTTTTTTTCTCAATTTAAAAGTTGTTGTGGAAGATTTGCTCTAACCACGTTAAATTTTCTGTACACTCTGAAGCATCTTGCTTGCCTCATTTGTTTACATGACTGAGTTAAGTTTTAGCCTTTGTATAATATTCTCTTGATACTCTAATTCAACTGGTTGCATTACAAACGTAAACTTATAAACACAATGCACTTATTTATGAGAAACATAAATTTTTTTATGTAGAACTTTATAAAAGTAAAGCTTTAAAATAGTTTAGTGTGGATTTTTCTTTTACGCAAATCAGAAATAGTCTGCTCTTTAACACAGTTTGAAAATTAAACCTTTCTCAACAGGATAAAAACCTGATTTGCTCATCAAAACGGACAAAACTTATTTTGCAGGGTGAGGGGGATTCTTATTGCATCACTTAGTGTGGGAATCTGAAGCAATCAACAACCATGCTAGAGCTTTAACCCTCAGGAAATTCACGCTGTTTCTAGATATGGTGTTTGTACAACCTTGAGAAGATGGGAGAAAGCTGATGACATCACTAGACAAAAGGTTGGGTTCTCTGACATTAATGACATGACATGGGCCTGATGCTGCCCTACCTGGCCTTCATTCTCACTGGCCTATTATTCTCAAGTCAGAAGCTAGGAGGTTGTTTCAGTGCATTCACTATCATTTTCCTTTTCCAAATCCATTCTTGAGAGTTTGCACAAATCCCTGACTTTTCATTCCAACAAAGCATAAAGACTTCTTGCCTCTCTCTATAGAACAGGAGGTTAGCATATCTTTCTTGGACATATTAAATGGTGACTTGTAAATGCTTCTCGTGGTTACATTTACACATTCTATAGAACATTTGAGTATTTGTATATCAAGGGAAAGCAGAGATTCAATTATACCAAAATTTCCATCAGGGCATTACCCAATAAACTAATGATTTTCCTATTGCTTTTCATTTATTAGTAGAATAATATATAAGAAAATGCAAGTCAGTGAACATAGAACAAAATTGTCACAATTGTAATGCTTAAAAATATAATTTCTTATATTTACTATAATTTGGACTAACAATTTGTTGTTAATAACAATTCCTGTTATTTTGATGAGCTTATATATGAATATATGACATTTTAACTGACTTCCTAAGTACACAGATACCAAAAATTGTCACATAAAATACACAAAATCTTTGGGGGCACATTTTTATATGACCTTATGTTTCATATCATGACTTCATAAGAGAACTGTTCCAGGTCTGTTTCCTAGGAAAGTTTCTACAATTTGTATGCTGAGATTGTGTGCTGGAAAATTATTGAGAAGAGTCTCAGGATAAACACTGTGGGGGAGTGAAGAAAGGTTTGAGCAGAGGAAGGAGTTGAATTGTGATGTTAGTGTGAAAAAGGCAGAATATTTGAGTCTCTCCCACAGGAAGCTCTGGAGGAAGCTCAGAGCTGTCCTACCTTAAATCAAAGGCACCAGAACATTATATGCCCCCTCCCCTGCCTGTGCCCCCCCACCCCAGCCCCACACCATAGACTATGGAAGAGGACGTGACCTGGGGTAAGGCAGCAATCTTCAGCCTGACAGTTTATGGAGAGAGGTTCAATGACGGCCTTTGGCTTCCAAAATGTCCAGTTCTGAAGTTAAGATCTGGGTGGAGCACCCCAGTATTCATTATAAAATCCAAAGGAAAACAGCTGGCTTGACAAGTTGTTTGGGCAATAAGCCCAGGGGGGTTACTGATTTACATTAAACCTTTCTTTGCTTTTCTCTGGGAGCCACGAGATCACCTTCATAGAGTTCATCAGCTATTTTCCTTCCCCTTTTCCGGTATGGCCCCTTTCTACTATTCATGAAATAGTGGGCATGAGTGCACGCATTGGATGGAGGCAGACATGAGTTTAAATTCCACCTCTCCCCTTTACTGGATGTATGTGGCCTCTCTGCACTTAATGGAGGTGATAGTAGCCATCAAAAATTGTGAGGAGGGCTGTATTTTACCCTCCTTTCAGGCTAAGTTAGCTTGCTAGTTTCATGGCTGCTTGTAGAAGACATGAGACTTCTGGGTCAGAGACAAAGGACAATTTATTTTTCACAGCAATATACTATCTGGAGTATCAGTATTTGCTTTGGTCCTCCAAGGCCCAGTTCACACAGGGCTGTGCAGAGGGCCAGATGACACCTTCAGATGCAGCAGGTTGGGAATAGTAGTGGAACCTTGAACATAGGAACTCAAGTCTTTTATCTAGGCACTAAGCAAAGCCTGCCCTTTTCTCTGGACAGAGACACCATCTCAATCTTACAACACCCTATACTAACATCCTTGCTATGCTATACCAACATCCTTGAAAATAGTCTGAAACCAAGGCAGTTAATGACTCTGCTAGAAAGATGTGCAGAAATGCTAGAGACCTAAGAAGAATTGCCACCCAGCAGTGGTGCCTACCTCCTTAGGTAACATATACAGAGGGTGGTATACCACGCTAGTAGTTATGAGCATTAGGTCTAAGACTACTTGAGTTTAAATATTAGTTCTTCCACTTAAAAGAATGTGACTTGAGGCAAGTTCCTTAACCTCTGTAAGCCTCTGCTTTTATTTACCTGTGAAATGGAAATAATAATAATAATAATAATAAGTACAGCATAGGTTTCTTCTAAAGATAAATTGAGATAAGACATAAAATGGCTGACATGTGGTAAGCAGATGCTCAGTCAATGATAATATTGTCGTTATAGTAGCTTGGACACTGACCAACGGCCTGGATCTTTTCCCCAAGAAGTGTCAGAAATAGGAAAAAAGATATTCCTCAAGTCTTAAGCTTAGAGAAGTGGTTGATCATTCATAATATTCTCTGCAGGTCCTCCCTCATCTTGCATGTGTTTCCTTTCCTTGATAGAAAATAAACGCTTTCTTAACTTCCTTATTTCAAATTCGTCCTGCGACCCACTCCAATCTGATTTCTCTTCCGCCGGGCTAACTTGCCTGGGCTAAAACACCAGTGAGTTCCATTAGGCTGATGGGGCACCCAAACTCAATATGTTCAATGCTGAACTCTTATTTTTTCTTTCCACCAAAATTAGTCCCTCCTTTTACCTTATTCTCAATAAATGCTATCTCCTTTTTCTATCCCATTAAATGGCACCGAAATCAAACTGGTTATTCACACCAGAAATCCAAAGACATTTTTCAGCATCTCCTTCTATCAATCTATCACCAAATTTAATAGATATGACCACCTAACTTTATTCCAAATTTGTACACTTTTCCCCCCACCTCCATTCATGTCACTTCAACCCAGCCACCATCTACGACCTGGACAGTGCAATTACTTTCAGGATGACCTCTTTGCTTAGTCTTCTGCCCCCTTCATTCATTGCAGCCATAATCCAGATCATTTCATCATCTGCTGCTTAAAACCCCTCAAGGTGTACCACTGCAATCGAATAAAAGGAGTCCTTAGCTCTCCAAGCCTGTCACTTTCCCTCTTGTACATGTTCTTTCTACTCAACAGTGTCAAGCGCCAAGTTCTTCCCTGTGGAGGAGCCATTCTGTGCACAGCTGCCACGCCTGGAACAGCTCCTCAGAGTCCAATCTGGATGTAAATGAGACTGGAGCTCTTACTGCAGGCCATTTTTCTGAAGGAACGTATTTTAAAGGAAAATCTCTATTCTTTCGACATCATCACTTTCTTCAAACCTTACAAAATAACACATCAAAACTCAGTATCAACTCCAGGCTGTCTGTATAGCTTTGTTGTGTTTTAGCAGGGATTTGATAAATCTCAAAAGCTTTGACAGGCTGTTAGGTAGTAAAGTAACTTTCATAGGGGATTTAATTATTCAATTTCCATGAAGTCTGGTCTCTGAAGTGTTGCTACAAATAATCTGGCTCTAAGCTTTATAATGACATAAATATTTGTCAGAAAATATCTAAAGCAATTTGTTTTTATCATAATGCCCTGTGATCTTCTTCTTCTTCTTCTTTTTTTAGAGTAGACAGGTGAAAGATAGGAAGAAAAGGAATAAAGAAGGAAAAGTCCTCTGAGCCTGTAAAATTAGTAGCAAATTTAAAAATAGTTATTTGTAGTGGGCAGGGTATGTTTTGTTTAGAAAGTATGCTAATAGTTAATCAGCTGTTGTTTTGATAACTTTAAAGCTATAGCTTTGTTAGCTTTATAAAGCATCAACTGTCCTGAATTATTATTGTCCTGTATCAATAATAATTTCCTGACTATGGTATTGTGTATATTGTGCAAAATGCTACCATTGGGGAAACTGAGGGAAAGGTACATGGGATCTCTCTGTATTATTTTGTTGAGTAAGATATATTATTATTACATAAGATGTAGAATATTAATACATGTGTACAGACATTACATTAAGATGTTTTGATACATATCTGCATATATATATATATATATATATATATACACACATATATATTCATACTAGAGGCCCAGTGCACAAAAATTGTGTATTGAGGGAGGGGGTGGGGGTGGGGGTAAGGGGCATGTCCCTCAGCCCAGCCTGAGCCCTCTTGCAGTCCAGAACCCTTCAGGCGTTGTCCGCCTGCCAGCTTAGGCCCTGGATATTGGGCCTAAGCTGGCAGTCAGACAACCCTCTTGCACTCTGGGGCTCTTGAAGTCCAGGACCCCCGCCCCTTACCACCTGTCTGCAACCAGCTGTGAGCCCAGCTTCTGGTTAAGCGGCACTCCCGCTGTGGGAGCACACTGACCATCAGGGGGCAGCTCCTGCATGGGGCCAGGGAGAGATGCAAGAGTTTGGCCAGACAGGAAGGGACTATAGGAGGGCTCCAGGGTGTGTCCGGCCCATCTTGCTTAGTCCCAATCGGCCAGACCCCAGCAGCAAGCTTACCTACCAGTCAGAGCATCTGCCCCCTGGTGGTCATCGTCAAAAAGTTCACTAGGTCATTCATAAGATAAGTAGAATGTGAGGAAGGCAAGCATGTATAGGAAAGGGGCAAATTTCTAGGATCAGTTCCCTTCAGGCGTTGTCCGCCTGCCAGCTTAGGCCCTGGATATTGGGCCTAAGCTGGCAGTCAGACAACCCTCTTGCACTCTGGGGCTCTTGAAGTCCAGGACCCCCGCCCCTTACCACCTGTCTGCAACCAGCTGTGAGCCCAGCTTCTGGTTAAGCGGCACTCCCGCTGTGGGAGCACACTGACCATCAGGGGGCAGCTCCTGCATGGGGCCAGGGAGAGATGCAAGAGTTTGGCCAGACAGGAAGGGACTATAGGAGGGCTCCAGGGTGTGTCCGGCCCATCTTGCTTAGTCCCAATCGGCCAGACCCCAGCAGCAAGCTTACCTACCAGTCAGAGCATCTGCCCCCTGGTGGTCAGTGCATGTCATAGCAAGCTGTTGAGCAGCCTTAGCATATCATTAGGATATTACGCTTTGATTGGTTGAATGGTTGACCAAGCAACTGGACACTTAGCATATTAGGCTTTTATTATATAGGCTATGCAATAAGATAATTCAATTATCTCAAAGTAAAAAATTAAAAAAAAGTATCATCTGAATAAGGCAATAAAGAATTTGATAGATGGATAGAGGCTCTGCTTTTTTCAGAAGCCAACAAAGTCAGTTAAATGTGTAACTATTATTGTCTTTTCATCTCACTCCCACATTTCATGCTGAAGTCTTAAGAGTTACTCTTAGAACTCTTTCTCATCCCTGGAAATCAAACATACTCTGTTCTTTGTATTGGCAAGGGTCTCTTTTATAGCCATTAAGACTAGTGGACTTACCTAATTCTACCAATTTTTGAAACAAAGTTCCAGCTATATGTTGCCAGTCAGGGTGAAATTCAACATAAATTTCGTCAAAATAGGTAAACACTTCTCTTCATATTTCCCACTAAAATTTATACTGTTGATTTAAACTACCCAAAATAGCCTCTGAACTTACAAATTGAAGTATACTGTGTCTGTGACCTTTCATTTTTTAGGTGCTGTGATAACATAGCAATAATTTATAAAAGAATTAGCAAAAAAGTACACTTTGTCTTTTAAATGCTTTTAATTAAATTGTTTTCAAATTACAAATGTTAATTTTTTTCAGTTTTAAAGTAACATAGTGTACTTTTCTCCTTTACTTTTCTAAATTTGTAAAAATTAAAATTTTTGAGATAATTATAGACTCCCATGCAAGTGTAAGAAATAATGCAGAGAGATCCCTTGCATTAATTAACCAGTTCTTCCAATGGTGAAACCTTGTACCATATCACAGCCAGGACACTGACCCTGGTATAATCCACGGAGCTTATTCACCTCAGTTCTGCTTGCAGTCATTTGTTTGTATTGATGTGTTTATTTCAATGCACAGAAATTATCTATGTTATTTTCCATTAAGTTTTCAACCAGAAGGACATCGGACCTCATTTGTGTTTCTGCTTCTGGAAATGGAGATAGATATTTTAGCCACAGAAACCAGAGCCCTCCCTGCAGTGTGCTGTTTCCTATGATAGCATGAAAATGTTCCAAGCTGCTCCACAAAAAGCAATCAGTGGCCCCAGAAAACAAATGATGGTTTGCGTGGTTTTCCTGTCTCAGTCTTTTCCTTCAGCATTCTCTATGTTAAAAGAGCACGCTTCTCCTCCATTTTTTTCTGTTCCACTCATATCAACACTCCCTTCCCTTCCTATTTTCTTTCTGTTTGTTTTTAACAGACACTCTAAATATACCCTTTGGAAAATCACAACTCAAGTGAGCAAGTCTACTCTTCAAAGAGTTATAAGCAGATGATTATGATTAAGTAAGAGAAAACTGTTTAATAGCAGGTTCTGAATAGATCTCATCTTCTGTTACATGAATCTAGAAAAAAATTTTAAAAAGTAGGCTGTTGATACTTTAATGCAAACTGAAGGACACAAACTTATAAAAGGTCTAAGGAATAAAAATAAAGAACTCATTCCCTATAAAGAGTTGAGCTGATTTCTTACCTCTTTGATAATGTCCTGACCTTAAATTAACACACACATATATCCATACACATGCACACAACACGCACATATATCCATACACATGCACACAACACGCACATATATCCATACACATGCACACAACACGCACATATATCCATACACATGCACACAACACGCACATATATCCATACACATGCACACAACACGCACATATATCCATACACATGCACACATCTTGGACACACAGCATCCAAGGCAAAATAAAACAAATGCCACAGCTGGGGGAGTGCTTTCCCCAAACCGTGGATACTGTGGCTCCTATAATAAGTGGGACAAAAAGATTTGCTGGCAAAGCACAGAGGATACTGATTATTTCTCAGGAATAAAGGGTTAGATGTCATTTTCCCCCCTGTTTTAACACAAATGAAAAAGCATTTAGAAAAACAAGATGCTTCAATCTTGTTAGGATAGGAAATCTAATGTTAGCTTAACCGTAAAACCCCAAATCTGCTTGCCCCAGAATTTTTCCCATCAGGACATGTCATTATCACTTGATATAATTTTCCCACCAGGCTCTTTTCTCTCCATGCTTCCTGAAGTAGATATGCTTGAGAGGAAAAAAAAACAGAAAGAAATACTGAAAAAAAAGAAGTGATCCAATATGAACTGTTCACATAAGGCAGCCCACTTTCCATTCATCATTGAACAATCTGAGAATGTATGCAGCACAGTCTATGAGCATGAAGCACAGAAAACAGACCAAATACCGAATGGGCTGTGAAAGACCTGCTAAGTTTCAGGAGGGATTCCTGGTGCACAGTGCCGGGTCCTGCTCTCTCCCTGGGAGCCTTTGTTCTTTTATGCTTGAGCTTTCAGCTGAAAGTGGGATGAGAGAGGTCCTCAGACTTGATGAGTTCCAGGTCCCTGTGAAGTGAGACTGGGAACTCTTCTCCCCGCGCTGTGAAAGGGTTTTCTAGCCAGAAAAGGTATTCTGAGCCTTCTCTAGTCAGACCCAGGTATTCTGAAACCTACAGGGAGATTCACAGGTGGGAGCAAGTGCTGGCATGGATTCTCTGTGCACCAGAGAACACCGGTTGGCAGCTGGGTCAGGAAGGGCCCGCAGTGGGGATGCCCGCTTGTACTCCAGCATGGATGGCAGGGAAGGGCTGCGTCAGCAAAGAGCGCTCCTCAACATCAGAATTTGTAAGCAGGAAAGCATTCCGCATTCATAATGAAAGAGATGAGCCTTTCAAAACCATCCGTTCCTCTTAATTCAGCAACGCGGTTCAGAGACTGCGATGTGAAAGCCAGCAACATCTTTTCCAGTTGTGCTAAGACGGAGGCCTTCCCTGGCCATGGCCAAGCCAAGCAGGACCTGGCAGCCACCAGGCAGCATGTGGTAACCCAAGGTCAGGGCTCTCCTTGCCTTGGTGAGAAGGGCTGGCAACGCCCATGGGCCTGTCTCTGATTAGCCAGTTCACCCAGCCCCTAAGTGGAGCCTAGCTCGCGCTCAGTCCGGCAGCACAGTTCATTAGAAACAGACTTGGACAGCATCCCGGGCGGCACTGGGCAGAAAGGTCTCCAACACTGAGGTCTGCCTACAGGGAGGCCAGAGGAGAGAGAGCACCTCCTGGGGATGGCTCAGCCTCTAGCCTGAAAGACCAGGATTAGGGTTCACCTCCCAGTTAGAAAGTTGGACATGCAAGTCACACTGATCTGACTAATGAATCAAAGCAAGCGTTTCCGTGCCCCTAGTCATTGCAGCTGAAAATTATCCGTCTCTTCAGCTGATGGGAGCCTTCCCCAGTGCCTGGAATCAAAGGCTTGAGTCAATTCCTCTTATCTCTGCCCGGCAGGCTGAGCGGCTGACGGGATGCCAGGCCAGGAGCGGCATTCCCAGGGACGGGATGTTTAATGTCAGTGCGGGGTCACTGTGGCAGGACTCGGAGGCCCTGGCATTCAGACAGCAAAGCCACCGGTCTCATCTCCTCGGGCATCCTGTACCTTCCTGAACCATCACACCTTTAGCCTCACTAGAGAGCCGGCCCTGTCTTTTTGAAGGCCGTCTGAGTGAAGGCACACACACCGCTACACATACATATACACAAAACCTCGGTGACTCTATAAGCTTCAAAGCTGATATCTGATCCTTTCTTGCAGCGATTTAATGATTACATTCTTTTTTTCCACAAAAATGGTCCCCAAAACTAAATTTTTTCTTCACTGATTATTCTCAAATAAACATTTAATTTGCAATGATACTTAATACTCCAGGAAACTTTATAAGGGCTCAGACATGTTAATATAAACTTCTGATTTTTGCCTTAATTAAATAAGGAGGATAGGGTTAGTGGTTAAGCATTCAGGGACAAGAAGCAGATGTTTTGAGTTCAAACCTGTTCTTTCACTTCTTAGAGGACCGGAATTACTTGTTGCCAAGTTGCCCTGTACCTTGACTTTCTCATTTGTTCAATGGGCTGATGTGAACAGTACTTCCCTCCTAGAGCTATTTTGAAGACTGAGTTAATGTAGGCAAAGGGTTTAGAACCATACCTGGCATATAGGAAGTAGCCAACGAATGTGGCTGTCCTGGCTGTTGCTATTTATTGATTGTTCCTGACTGGTGCTCTTCAAGCAGGCTCCTGTAGTAACACTTCAACAATTCACTGTGTATAGCATCCCCTGCTTTCAAACTATAGCCACATCCATCACGCTGTTATCCGGTCCTCAGCACAGGCCTCAGCTGGATGTACTGCTCGTTGTGCTCCTCATTTACCAGCGGCAGAAAATGACCTCAGAGGAGTTGTTTGCCCAAGGATGCAAAGAAAGTTTCAGGGTCAGAATTAACCCAACTTTCTAACCTTTGGGTCAGACTCTTTCAATACTTTGCTGGTAGTATAAATTATAATTATGAATTTTATTTGCTGTAAATTTTATTTGATTCTACTACTCACAAAAGAAAATTATTCCTATTTTTCATGTAAACACAAAAAGTACTCCTAGAAAAATTTGTGCATCTAGCAGGGCAATGATTCTCATCAGTGGACCATGATCTTGCGATGGATAAGGACGTCAGCTTAGTGAGTTGCAACCAACATTTTTAAAGAAAAATGAAATAGGATACATTATACCAGGACAGAACAGAAAATATCAGAATATTTACTATTTTGTGAACCTCTTATTTCAGTTATTTTTCATTTTTATGTGTTTATAGTAGGTTACATGTGAAATGTAAATAAATTTTTAAATCTATTTCTTCATACCCACTAAGATGGCTATACTAAAAAATTAAAAATTTTAAGTGTTGGCAAGGATGTGAAGACATTGGAACCCTCATACATACCTGGTGGGAATGTAAAATGGTACAGCTACTGTGGAAAACATTTTGGCAGTTTGTCCAGAAGTAAAATAGCAATTTCACTCAGAAGAACTGAAAATAGGTATCCAAATAAATACTTGTACACAGATGTTTATAGCACCACTATTCACAATAGCCAAAAGGTGAAACAAAGTAATCAATGAAAATAAATCATAAAAAGGAATGAAGTAATGACATACGCTACAACCTAGATCAGTGGTCGGCAAACTGCGGCTTGCGAGTCACATGCGGCTCTTTGGCCCCTTGAGTGTGGCTCTTCCATAAAATACCACATGCGGGCGTGCATGTACAGTGCGATTGAAACTTCGTGGCCCATGTGCAGAAGTCGGTATTTTGTGGAAGAGCCACACTCAAGGGGCCAAAGAGCCGCATGTGGCTCGCAAGCCACAGTTTGCCGACCACTGACCTAGATGAACCTGAAAAACATTACCCTAAGAGAAAGAAGCCAGGCATAAAGCTCACATATTGCATGATTTCATTTATATGGAATATTCAAAATACGTAATACCATATAAACAAGAAGCAGAGTATTAGAGTCTAGTGGTTATGGGGGATGGAGAGTGACTGCTAAATTGATATCTAGAAGTCGAGAGAAGTGGTACTTGCACAACAGTGCCCATGTACTAAATACCACTGAACATTACACTTTTAAATGGTTAACTTTATGTTATATAAATTCAGCCTCAATTTTTTTAGAGTGAAAAAAATCTCTACTTTTGGGCCATAATTAAAAGAATTTGAAAGCCACTGAAATGTGAAGGTCATGTTGGGTTAGGTGTACCCGTCCTCCTGGCACTGTGACCTCCCAATCTGTTTGACCCTACATGGGAGAAGCCAAGCGCCTTCCTTCTTCAGCTTCGGTCCTGCTTCTCCCTGCTCAAGGAAGGGAAATTGGATTTTGAGAAAGAGGCTCCTACCTATTTTGGATTTTCTCAAGAGCCGAGAGAGATTATGGACTCCTTCCATCTTGAGAGCAACATGGAAAGAAAGGCAGCAGCTTGAGCTAGAGAAATGAGTGTGGGATTTAAAATAGACCTAGATTCAGATCCCAATTCTACCACATACTTAATTCATGATCTGTGAGAATATTGTGTCCTCTGTTTCTTTTTGTGCTGATTTTGCATTTTGTTGTGAGGATCAAGTGGGATGATAGATGTAAGGCTCATAGCAGATGCTTAAGAAACAGCAATTGCTATTATTATAATTGATATCATTCCAATATCTCATTGAGTCTAACCCAGCCGTGGGCAAACTACGGCCCGCGGGCTGGATCCGGCCCGTTTGAAATGAATAAAACTAAAAAAAGAGACCGTATCCTTTTATGTAATGATGTTTACTTTGAATTTATATTAGTTCACACAAACACTCCATCCATGCTTTTGTTCCGGCCCTCCGGTCCAGTTTAAGAACCCATTGTGGCCCTGAGTCAAAAAGTTTGCCCACCCCTGGCTAACCCCTTCATGTTTTCATATCTCCAAAACCAGAATGTATCTTGCAATTGAAAACAATTCATAGTTTAATTGGTCTCATTTAAAAATCTTTGTTAGTGGCACATCTTATACTCAAAAGCATCTTGGACTCAATGAAATACAGGTTCTCTAGAACAGTGTGTCTCAACACTATAAGACCTAATACCCACTTTTAATAAACATATTTTGTAATTCTCTTTTTTTACCTGAAATAATACTTATAGTTAATATAACCAACCTGTACACATACGTTTAAAACAATTACTATACTGCTCTGATAGTCATATAAATAAGAAATTAAGAAGTGATTTATACTAATTACATATGTCAACATGTCAAAGATTAGGAATAATCACACCAGAAGATAAAGTGGATAAATATTGTACCTAAATGTAAAATCACTTCAAATGCAACTTCAAAATTCTGAGTACTTATTGATGACTCATGGACTTAAACACATAGTGATGTCATTTCCTGAAATAGTAAATAACTCAGTAAATTTGGAAAAAAATTGTTCCCTTATTGTTATGGTAGTTGTATTCCTGAAATGTTTAGTGTGCATTAACATGGTACAAAATACTTTGTGATAAAACATAGCATGAAATTAAGTTCTAGGTTCAGATATTTAAACAGGTTTTTCACCTACACATGAATGTCCAGTACTATATCCAAAAGTCACACTACATGGGAAAATTCACAGCACATGTGATTTTCTCATGCATTGCCAGATACTTATCATTCTATCCCACAAATGCCAGATGAGTCCGCCAACTATGACAACTAAAAATGATCCCCTTCAGATTTCCAAAAGGCTACTAAGGGCAGTACAGCTTCCACTTGGAGGTACTGTTCTCAGGCTGGCACCTTGCCTGGATGGGACTCTTCAGTCCTTTAAATATGAAGGAGGCTCTTCTGTGCTGCCCCCATGAGAAAGCAGATTAAACTTGCTATGCATGAAGTTACAAGACCTCTCCAACTCACAAACGTACACTCTACTTCCCTGCGCTGCCCCGTACATGTCTGGACACTGGAAAGCTGAGTCCCTACTTGAGACTCACTATCCACACCTGACTCATGGGATAACAAAGCCTTCATTTACCTCAGTTACCTCATAAAGCTAAGGTGTTGTGAAAGATAAAATACGACAATTGTGAAAGCATCAGGAAAACCTACAACACTCTACAAATGTTAGACAGTGTTGTTGTTGTTTTATCACTGGTCAAAAATGTGAGTATGAAAGAAATTTTAAATAGGAATGAAAGATTGTATATCATGCATCAAACTGATGCTATATCAGTGAAACTCCTGTCAATCTTATACTTAAATAGTTGTGGTACTTAGACAGTACATCTGTGATCTGCTGAAAACCTCATGAAGTTGCCTATGTGCAACCAACATCACCAATTAAAAAAATAACTCTGGTTTGCAAATTACAAAAGTGGAAGTTATGAAAATAAGATGGACTAGGAAAACAGTATCCCAAAGATTCCTGCAAATAGTACATTTTTCAGTTAATAGTAGAAAAATATGTCTGTAGCTAGCATGATAGAGAACACAAGTTAGCAGATTTTCTCTAAATTTAGTAGCTTTTCCTTTAAGTCTAGTAGCTCTCATTTAATACTCAATAATAAGCAGATAAAATTACTAGATGTTTCTTTTTTTAAATTTTTGTAAAGAGAATTTATTTATTTATTTAGTTAGTTAGTTAGTTATTTTGAATATTATTTTATGTTTTCCATCATCATTTATCCCCTATGCCCTCTTCTACTTTCCCACCCTGAAATCTCCACACTGTTGTTCATGATCATGAGTTCTCTCTCTTTTTCTTTTTTGCTCAATCTCTCCACTCCTCAAACCCCCTCTCCCCACCACCAGGGTTGTCTGATGTTTCTATTGGTTTCATTTTTGCTGTAAACGAACAATTGTCCCATCAGAAGTGGACAATCTTAACAGGATGGATACATTATTTCAGAAAAGCATACACAAGTCTTACAATAATTAATAACTACTAATACATTTGTCATGAGGATTATGGGAAAATCATTTTGTTCAGAATTTACCCACAGTCAAAAGAAAGATTCAAGATATATATGAGATAGCCATATTAAAATATATACACCTTTCTAAATATAAAAAGATACACTCAAGAATGAATGTGAATAAAACATGAAGGATATATATTTACATTTGACATATATTTAAAAATGTAGTGTTTGCTTATATTTTAGAAGCAATGAATATACAAATACAACAAAAACAGTTGAAATTAGTTCCTATAGAAAGGGGGGGCAGATAGGATGTAAGGGACAGAGGTTGATACCAGATTTCTCTAAATATACCTAGGAAACATATAGATATTTTATAACTGTGTTTAAACAAAATTTAGCTCAAAGCAATAAATGTAAATCTTAAAATCATATATAACATTAAACAGTGAGCTTAAGTATCTAGTTTAGGAGAGAATGGATGGGTGGTGAAGATTTGGAGAGCCTCTGAAGTTATGGTGGCATAACTACTTTGAACAACTCTAGTGGGCTATACCTTAAGTAAAAGAAGAATGGCTAATAATAATGATGATGATAATAATATAATTTTAAACCTTTTTTCTAGCAATCATAACGTTGATGAGTGTATTAGTGTTGTTATTCTGAGATGATTGTGTGTAACGTGAGAAAAAGTAAATGAGTAATTCTATCTTTGAATACTGAGATTTTGTGTGCAGGAGAAAGGAGAGAAAGACAAAGGGTTGGTTCATTACTGAACTTAAAGTGGAAATATCAGTATGAAGCCCTGATGTATTTTATCTTTAAAAAGCAATACAGACCTGGCAGGGTTGCTGAGTGGGTTGGAGCTTTGTCCCATGCACCAAAAGGTTGCAGTTTGATTCCCAGTCAGGGCAAGTACCTGGCTTGTGGGTTCATCCCCAGTCATCAGGGCAAGTACGGGAGGCAAATGATCATGTTTCTCTCTCACATCAATGTTTCTCTCTCTCTCTCTCTCTCTCTCTCTCTCTCTCTCTCTCTCTCTCTCTCTCCCTTTCTCTAAAACATATCCTCGGGTGAGGATTAAAAGAAAACAAAAGCAATACATATTTCCTAGTTCTATTTACTGAAAAGCATAGAAACAATGACTAACCCAGTAACAATGAGTACACACAGAGCCTATATTGTGGTCTCTAAATACCATAGCTCACTAAAAAGAATCAGGGCTTCCAACATCTTTTCAAACCAGATATCAAAGAACCTATCAACTATAACTAGGATCATACCAAAAGGACTCAGGATCCTCATTAAATAACCTCCCGTATTGGCTAAGTATAGAGCACCAATGAGAATAATAATGCAGAGGACTGAAGCATATCAACTATGGTTATATTTGGTTAGTGTTTAGTGGACAGTGAAGCAGCTCAAGCACTAAAAATCAAAACAGAGAACCAAGCATTTATCCTGTCTTTTCACGTATCCAGCCAATGATCATCAATGTGGTTAACATTATATAAAGAAAGTCACCCAGACAGTATCTATCTCCTAATGGAAGTTCTATCTATGAAGAATTCCTGGGGCTAAAACAAAGGAAATCAAACAACTAGACTCTAATCAAGAATCTAGATATAATTACCATTTTAGCGGAAGTACAGGTTATGGAGGAACAAACATGTTAAATGAGAACACAGAGATATAACCAGCAATCCACATTGTGAGAAACTAACTGTAGAGGACAAACAGCTCTGTTTAGGAGAGGATGGTGGGTGGAGAAGAATCGAAGAGCCTCTAAATCAGCGGTTCTCAACCTGTGGGTCACGACCCCTTTGGCGGTCGAACGACCCTTTCACAGGGGTCGCCTAAGACCATCCTGCATATCAGATATTTACATTATGATTCATAACAGTAGCAACATTACAGTTATGAAGTAACAATGAAAATAATTTTATGGTTGGGTCACAACATGAGGAACTGTATTTAAAGGGCCAGAAGGTTGAGAACCACTGCTCTAAATAAACAGAGATTTCAATAACTGATTAATCAACTGCAATGTAGGAACCTTTTCTGGATCCTGATTCAAAGAAACAAAATATAAAAACAACTTATGGTACAATTATAGAAATGTGAAAACTGACTGGATATTTGACAATATTATGGAATTACTCTTTGGTGAGGGTAGGGAGAGGTGGTGGTTATTGATATTATGTTTATGTTTAAAAAAGGGAAGTTCTTGTTTTTTTTTAAAGATACATAAATATTCACAGATGATATGATATGACATCTGAACTTTGCTTTAAAATAATCCAGAGGGACAGGTACTGGGGAGGAATGCAGAGGACAAAAGATTGACCATGAGTTGATAATATTTGAAACTAGATGTTGAGTACATGATGGCTTATTGTCTCTATTATTGAACATACTTGAAATTTTCCATAATAAAAATGTTAACTGGGTAAAAACAAAAATATTGTAAATAAAGCATTTTAAAAAGAAACTTTTACTTGTTAACTAAAAGATAAAAGCCTTTCAAATAACCCTAGGAAAACATTATGGATTTTTAGGATAATAGTTTTGAGAAAGACAAATGATTGGTGAACAAAATTTATCTGTCTAAGAAAGACAATGAAATCTTTGTCAACTATATGCCTGTTGGCTGACATTTTTAAAAAAGTCAGTTAGAAAAATCCTCACAAAGTAACTAGAGAATTGAATATGGCAAAAATTTGTGATAAACTATGAGGTTGGAATTTTACCAAGTTAGACCAAAGCCATAATCTTCACTGTAGCCACGCTCCCTCTGGAAAATTAACCCAATCACTCAAATGGATGAGACATGTGACATTTCGTGGTGTATTTGCACAATCAAAAATTTTTTGAGCAGACATATTTATTTGTACAGTTTAATTTGAAATTAATGCTGAAAAAGCCAGACAAACTTAAATAAGAACCCCAAACATAAAGGTGCCGTCACAGTCCAGGGACGTTCCTGCGTGTCTGCAGATACAAGGAGTTCATTGATTCCCCCAGCCCCCGTCAGCCAATCTCTTGAAAAGTGGCCGCTAGAATTGCATGAAGCATATAAAGCAAAACTTCTGAAACAGTCCATCCCCACTGAGATTTAGCAAACTAAACTTCCTTTAATAACTCTTCCATATGCCTAACTAATTCCCTCTGGAATATTAACTTACCCAGTTGAGAGAAAAAAGAAACAAAAGCACACCACATTTTACATTCTCCACAGACTCACTTGGAAAACCATTAAGTGGTACCACATGGGGAGACTGACAGGCTAGAGAGTGAAGTGGTCTTTGTGCCTTTTCATTTGCAGGAGGCAGAGCCGTGGAAAGCACACTGGGTTGGCAGTTGGACACTTGATATGGGGCCAAGATGTTAGTACGGATTAGCTGCGTAACCTTGAGCTGGTCCCACTTTGCTCATCTGAAAATTGAGTAGAAGAGGGTAACAAAGGGACAGTCTTGTGCTCCTCTTTCAATGTTCACCACAGATTTTATACTAAGGAGTTGGACCATGCTTGACTCAACTTTTTATCAGAAAGAGCAAACTTATTAAATGTCCGTGAATCTCCAAGTCCTGCGTTCTGTACTAGGACGGAAAGGTAAGTTAAAAAGCACTCCTCCCCTCAAACCCATTATGGTGCACAAATGAACAGATAGAAAAACACAGGACAATTAGAATGATTTTAAATGCAATGTGCTAAAAAGAAACAAATACAAAGTGCTAAACATACCTATACACATACATGCATACATACATACATACATACAATGTACTATGGCAGCCCGGAAAGTGTCCTAAGGTCATGTTTAATTGTGCCGATCTGGAAAAATGAGGAGACTTTTCTAGCAGAGAAATGGAGAGAAGCATGAAGAGGAGAAAGGACATTCAAGGGGAAGCAAAGGTGCAGAAAATCCAAGGACATTGAGAAAGTATTGCAAAGTGCCTGTTAAGTAGGGAGATGAGGCTGGGGAAGGGTGGGTTGAGAAGGCCCATGACCGCCCTCAGAAGGAATGCGGGCTTTATCCTATGGGCGTGGCACCATCAGAAACTTTTCACCCAGGGAAGCTCACCATCAGCTTATTATCTGTTCACCACTGTCAGTCTGCACCGATGCAGGACTTGTCTCCCAGCCATAGTGCCAACATGGCCCAATTTTGTTTATTCAGGAACACCACGGGCAGCTTTACACACGGCAGTGTGGGCACGGTTTCCTGTTACAGATTTTGATAAAACATAGCTGAAATCATTCCTAATTTATGCTACTACCATTTGGGACTAGTTTTTGTTTTAAATCGTATGTATACAACATGCAAGAGAAATCTTACTCCATACTTATGTTTAGGCAGATTTGCTCATTTTATAAGCTGTGCCTCCAGCTCTTTCAAACCATTGCGATACATTTCTTATCCTGCTTTGTACATGACATATTTGCATTCTGAAAGAGTTAATGTAACTCCCAAATGTGTCTAACTTATTTCCTGAGAATATCTGAACTATGATGGAGGCATCTTTGTTATTTAGAGCTAAGAAAGCCAGCATGTATTTAACATCTTCTTCAAACACAGTTCTGTACAAGTTAAAAGCCTCCTAGAGATGACAAAGAAAGAAAAATGGGAGGATGGTTGGTTTCTGTCCTTGAGGGTTGACAATGCACTGAGAGGCTGCATTAGAAAAAATAAAATGATTGATTGAGAAGGTTTTGTTTGAAATATATGAAGGAGAAATGTAAATGTGACATACTTCAAACTATCTCCCCCTAACAAGATTTCAATATCTCTTAGGTGATATCCTTCCAAAACACATCACTGTATCTCTATCAATTCTTTTAAAATAAAGCTTGCCAGGAAGAAAAAATTTAAATATAACTTTATTTGATAAATATTATCATTCTAATTTTGAACTCTTAATGCCTGCTTTAATATAAGCCTTTTTCTTCATCTCGAGTTCTCATGTATGGGTGCAGAAAGTGATGCATTTCCCCAGCCAAGTGTAAGTTCTGAAAGCAAAATCTTGTAGAGAAAGTAGTTGGCATCATAGTTGACCCGGAATAATGGGGAATACATAGAAACAAAATGGATCAGCTCAACGTTCCCACCACACCTCATCAGGGAGTTCATGCTAATAAACTCTGTAGCCAGCACATAGGACCATGAAAAAATAGTTTATAAATGAGTAGTTCAGATCCAGACTCCCTTATCTACAATCCCCCAGCTTTCAAAAGCTCTGAAAATCAAGCATTTTTATAAATCACTAGTGGTAAAACCTGGCCTTTACTGATAATTAGATATGCTATTTATTTCATTTAGTATAAACATGTTTTTCTATAGAAATATATGTTTGATCATAGAGCCTTGCCCCATCCCCACCGAGCACAGATATATAATTTATGCTTTATTTTATTACTTAAAAATGTTAAAATTCTTAATTCTGAAACAAACCTTGCCCCCAAGGATTTCAGGTAACAAATCACTGTCCTGTAACAGCAGCCATTTATGAAGCACTTTTCACATAAAGGTGCTGTACCTGTATCATCTCAGATGGTCCTCACTGTGCCCTATGAGTAAGGTGTTAATATTACTGTTTTAATGATGGGGAGCTGAGGCCCAGCAGAGTTAAGCAATTCATCCAAGATCCTGTACCTACCAAGTGACAGAGCAAAAGATTCAAACTCAGGTCTTTCAGATTCCAAAGCTCGTGTTGATTTCACTCTGTCTGGGGCTTCTCTGCTGCTCCCTTCTCACCGGGTCCCTACCCACCTGCCCCAGGTGGTGAGCCATGGTGTCTGGATCCTTCTGACTATGAAATGCTGAGGGAGAGGAGGATGCTAAGCATCTATGAACCAGATGTTTCTTTTTCACTTCTTTGAACTATTAATGGGTGCTTCTTGCAAGGCCTACATTTTTATGCTGATTCATTGCCACCTAGTGGTTATTTTAAGATCAATTTTACATAAAATATTAGGATGATGTAGCATCATTTGTAACAGGCAGGCGATTTGGTCATTGGATGTTGTTAAAAACAACAAAAGATTTACATTAAAAATCAAACGGAGAAAGACACTAAACTAACCTGAGTGGATATTTGTAAAATGCAATAAATTTTAATGTTCATATCCTTTAGGTAAAGGATTAGCAAGATGGATGGGTTTTGCTAAGGCTTTATATAATCTCATCTATAAGAACTGACCTAAATAATCAGATTAAATTTTTATGTAGGCTGCTTAGGAAAGTAAAAGCCTTCTCTAAAGCCATCTCATCAGCCTTTCTCTAAATTGCCAGAGATGGTCTCTGTTCTAATTACAGTATTTACAATGCAAATGGATGGTTGCAATGTACATTCCATTCATGTAATTAAAAATAGTCATTCATATCCTCATTTACATATGTTCCTCTTCCAGACAGAGAAATTCTAGCTTATCTTTGGTAACAATGATATAATTTACAAATTTGAAGGTGGGTCAAAGAAAATCATAACATGGCCCATCAAAAAAAAAAAAAGGTTTTAGGCATTGTAAATACTTATTTAGTGTATTTGAGTTTAATATTTATTGAGCTTCTGGTAAGTCCTGAAATAGATTCAAATATTGGCTCAGCAGTTTCTTGGCCTCAACTTACTTAGAATCTGGGTAAGGGAGATTGGCAAGTACACAGTTAAGGGGAAATACTAGTACAGATGCAGGAGGGTGGTGCAAGCGAATCTCTTCTATATACTTGAAAATTGAAACAGCACAGGATTAAAATCCTAGAGACACTCCTTAGCTTCTAATTTCAGAGTCAGGGCCTGAGAACTTCATAGCACTAAATTGTTCTCAGATAAATTGAGATGGACCTTAACTGTTTAATTAACAGAGCAACAAGAGAGTTGAAGTTGCTTTGGGGTAAATAAAAAATGTATATTGTTGGTGACCAATGCACAACCTTCTACTTGTTCTTCCAGCCCAATCCTGTCAGAAGGAAAGTCATGTGACGGTCAGAATCAGGTGAGACTTCCATGACACGTTGTCTGCATATTAAATGGTGAATTTTGTGAGGAGGGAACATGCTAGAATGAAGCATATTCCAAAATTCACTTTCTCTTTTTCTTTAGGTGGCTTAGAAGAAAAAAAATGAAGGTTTCTACTTGAGGTAAGTAAAGGATATAATGCGGGGCCACCAGCCAGGGGACAGTAAGGTAGTTTCTTTTCTAAAACCTAACAATCCTTATCACAGCTAAGTAGTATCCTGGTGCCATTGGTCTCTTCGTCATGTCTCTCTCATGTTCCTTGGTCTCTAGATTCTGAATCGAGACAGTGTCTTGCCTTGTTACAAATGTTTATTTACAGAGTCCTGTTCACAGAGTTCATTCCATCCAAGTAAAAAGGCAGTAGTGATGTGCTTTTTATATTTTTGTCTCTGGGTGTGTGATGGCTCAATAAGATCAAAGGCAATAAAGGGCAAGAACAACTCAGTTTGCAACAGGGAAGGTGGAAGGCACAGGTCACACTGGCAAAGGGGGGTCTGAAACCCTGCTGTGAGGCAGCTTCTGTGGCTGAGAGCAGAGAGGAAGGGACAAGGAGCCCCTTGCAGCACCTGGCTGTTCTGCTTTTAATGATGACTCAGTACACCCCCATTTATTCCTGAAATTGATCCGAGTCCTCAGAGAACCAGAGAATTAGGAGGCTCTCATTTAGGGTAGGCTAGCACAGAATGCACCATTTTGTCCATTTGGGAAATGAAAGTAATGAAATTACCAAAATGGTTTCCAGAGTTTCTCATATATGTATAAACTTCATCTGAGTCTTTAAACATGTGAGGCTTTTGCCGAAACCGGTTTGGCTCAGTGGATAGAGCGTCGGCCTGCGGACTGAAAGGTCCCAGGTTCGATTCCGGTCAAGGGCATGTACCTGGGTGGCAGGCACATCCCCAGTAGGAGGTGTGCAGGAGGCAGCTGATCGATGTTTCTCTCTCATCGATGTTTCTAACTCTCTATCTCTCTCCCTTCCTCTCTGTAAAACATCAATAAAAATATATAAAAAAATGTGAGGCTTTTGATGAGGTGTACAACTTCACAATGTGTTTATTGGCACGGCTGCTTTAGGGAAGGCAGTAATAGAATTTTGTATAAGGGCCCCCACCAGCTCCAAACCCAGACTGCTTGGGATCAAACCTGACCAGCTACCAGGGAATTAGCGTAGTGCCTGGAGCAGAGAAATCTCTCAATAAATATTAGCTGCTTTCATTACTTGTTTATAATAAAATTTTGAGTTAGATTTAAATAATTTAGTTTATTTTACTATTTGTTGCATGTAATAGTCACTTATTACATGCAACAAATAGTAAAATAAATTTTATAGAAAAAGAAAAGATTGATGCTATCTATATGGAAAGAGAAATTAACAATAATTAATAAAGTACCATGAGAAATACTTCATGCATTTTAACTAATTTGATATTCCCTGGGGGAGATAATTTATCCCTATTTTACAGGTAAGAAAACAGAGACTCAGAAAAGTTAAATGCAATAAGCACTGGATTGGAATTCAAAACCAGGTACATATGATTCCAAGCATTGGTTCTTCCTACTATATCTCAAAGTCAGGTTCAATTGTTAAAACACAGCTGGCATTAACTTTCCTCTTAGCTTCTTGGAATACAAGATAAAAATAGAATCAGGATTTCTTTTTTTAAAAGGAATTAGACTATTCTATCAGAAAAACAATAACAACTAGGGAGTCAAAAATCTAAAAGGAATTCATAAGTACATCCTGAAAATTTTAATAGGCAATATTCTCAAATGCATTATTGTATTATGAAAAAACAAACAAAAAGTTATTTGCATAATTATTATTTTTTTTTTTTGTAAATGTCCCTTGCTGAAGTCCACCTTACTTAAGGTATTTCCAGAGGCAGTGTTATAAAATCAAATAGATATTCATGGGCTCTAACTTGTTTCAAGGAGACATTTTAAAAAACTTAAAGGACCAAATGTTAAGCACGCACTTTGGAAAATTTCTCCTCATATATCAAATTCTGGACTGGGATTGCTTCAGGAGCTAGCCAGTAATCAATTTAGCATTGAGCTCTCAGAAAATTGTGAAAGTCCTAGAGAACTAGGGCCTAACCCTGTTTGAGATTCAGTGTAACTTTTTCAAATTTTTTTATTAAAAACATTTTTAAATGCTAGTACACACCCACTGTGCAAAGAAAAGGTCATAAAAATAAAACTCCCAATCTCCAGTGTGTATAGAAAATGGAGAGACAAAAACAACAACAACACAACAACAACAACAAAAAAACCCAAACAAACAAAAAAACCACAAAAAACTACAATACAATTTTAGGTTTTAGCTTCCATGGAGATCCATACACCATATGTATATGGAAATATTTTAATATGATGAAATCAGCAATGTGTGAGATATTCCCAATTAATTGTACACTGGTTTAGTGGAAACTGGAGGCAGTACAAAGTGGACTACTTGTCACATGGAGAATATGGCGAAAGAGTTAATGCTTGAAAAATGTTTAGAACATTGATGAGCACTAGAGAAATGACAGAAATTAAAATTAGTGTTCTGCCCAGTTTATTTTTATTTTTGTTGTTTCAGCCCCTCTCTGATCTTGGGAAAAAGTGTTCCCAGGCACACACTTCTGTTGCTGGAGAAATCAGTGGCTCCTATTTCCTTGACACTAGTGGGAGTGAGATGGCTCTTGTGGTATCTTGAGAAAATGAATTTTCTAAGACTCATACCGGAGAATGAATGGTTTTATTGGTATGGAATTATATTTTTCAGGTTTAAAGTCCCATTGTCCTTAAATCAGCCCTGGAAAATATGTAGCTGGGGTCCAATAGAGCCAAAAGTAGGGTCTGTGTCCAGAGTGTTCGTTCCATAGTGGAATTGAGTCCTGTACGGTATTAGGTTAATTACAGTCCATTACTCCTTTATGTGGAGTCTACATGGCTGTGGGCCACGTGGGTGAATGTAGGGGAGCGCCCCACTACAACAGGAGAGCCAGGAGCCCCGGGGAGAAGCAAGAGAGAGAGCAGCTCTTTCGTTCAGAAGCTTAAATATCAAATCCTCCCATACTTGCCGTGGCCACACCTATTCTGGCCACTGACTTATTCCCAGGTATGACTGACAGTTAAGTACCTTCCCGTGTCACCCAGAGCTTACTGGACCTGCATCTATTGTCTAGTCCAGTGATGGCGAACCTATGACACGTGTGTCAGAGGTGACACGTGAACTCATTTTTTTGGTTGATTTTTCTTTGTTAAATGGCATTTAAATATATAAAATAAATATCAAAAATATGTCTTTGTTTTACTATGGTTGCAAATATCAAAAAATTTCTATATGTGACACAGCACCAGAGTTAAGTTAGGGTTTTTCAAAATGCTGACACGCTGAGCTCAGAAGGTTCGCCATCACTGGTCTAGTACCTTGGAGAATGTTAGCTGCAGTTTCCTGGCAAAGCTGTGTAAATGGCATGCCTGTATTATTTAGTCTTCCCTTCATTTCTTTCCTGTTATTTAACATACAAGCTATGACAATATTATTACTTCACATAGAAAGCTCCCTTTCATATCTCCAGTCTACATGGCTCTCCTGAACTTATATATTCAACTACCTACTTGACATCACATCAGAATTTATATAAGAGGAACTGAGCAAACTACTTTTGTCATAGTCTTACCCACTGCAATAAATGGCAATGTCATGCTTCCAATTGCTCAGACAAAAAATGCAGGAATGGTCCTTGGTTTCTTTCTCTCAAAGCCCCTGCTATTATGTCAGCAAATTCCATCAGCTCTGCCTTCAAAACCTATCTGGAATCCAGTCATCTCTTTCCAGCTTCACAGCCACCCTGGTTCGTGTCACCATCATGTCTCCCATTTGGTCATTGGATCTTCTAACTTCCTCACTTGTTGCCTTTGATCTAATTTCAAAACAGCAGGTAGAATGATTCTGTTAACATTTTATGACAGATTATCTCAAACTATTGTCTAAAACCTTTCAATGAAGTCCTTTCTACTAAGTAATAGCCAACATCCCTATAATGGCCAAAGGACTTGCCCTTTCTGTGGGTCTCTGGTCCTTGGCTCCGTGAAATGATTTCTCCAGTTTCTCTCTCTCTCTCTCTCTCTCTCTCTCTCTCTCTCTCTCTCTCCTTTTCCTCTCTCCCTCTCTCCCTCTCTCCCTCTCTCTTTCTCTCTCTATTTTCCAGACACTCTGAAGTATAACATACACACCAGTTCACTTTCCAGAATTTATGCTGGCCCTTTCCCGACAGCTCCTCCCTTCACACCTCCTTTATAGGTGGTATTTGGCTTCTTAACAAGTCTTTCCTCCTGGTCTCTAAAAATCGCAAAACTCACCTTCCATATTCCTTCATTCTCTTTCCTTATTTTACTTTTCTCTTAAGCATTTATCATCATCTTACTGTGTCTTTTATTTTACTTAGTTGTCTAATAATAGACCCTGTCAGAATGCAGTTCCAGAAAGTAGTGTGTGTGGGGGGGTAATTTTTGTATTCTCAGTATCTGTCACTGGTGGTTGTAGTGAGGGATCAACAGAGCTAGATACAGGTCTATGGGGTCTAAAGCTTATACATACATTCTGAAGGATCCTCTTTTAAAAAAATATATAAGTAGTATAAAATGAATATTTAATTATAATTAGGAATCACAATAAATTATTTTTTAAATAATCAAAAATAGCATAAAAATTACAGTCCAGAAAAATGACATAATATATTTATTAATTATCTACTCATATCCATAATACATTTTCTTTACATTTTTGGCTATATCCTCTTAATATATCTTTTTATGATAATATTTTATGATATTTTCTATAAAGAAAATTGAAAGGTAATTCAACCTTTTCTTTGGTATAGTTGATTCAAGTTTTATTTTGTTTTTCTGTTATTGATTGTGTGATTGATTTATTGTTTCATTTGTATTGATAGTTCAACTTTATAAGACATTATTGGTAATGTCACATAAGTTACTAGGATTGTTGTCAATTTGGAAAAGCATTAATAAGGTTTTCTTCATATATAGAGTTGTTCAAGTTCTTGCGCTATAACCAAGAGGCAGGGGACATTTGTAATACTCTCAACAATAAAAATTCAAAATACTATTTGAAATGATGACATTGAAGCTTGTCATTATGTCCTCATCATAATGGCCTAATAAGAGTTTCTGTCTTTTAAAATGTCAGTATTTAATGGGCATAAAACTTGCAACCTCACACATAAATTCACTGTTTTTAGTGTAGAGGTTTGCATACTACAAAACTAGGAATTCTGATAAAATCAAATATATATAATTCTCATGAAAAAAATATTGCCTGCTATATTTATAATTTTATCTGCCACATTTTTAAAATATTCCTGACCAAGCAGAACTTCTGTTTTGACCAGAAGTCAATGAGAACTGAATTTTTTACTTTCAATTTTACATATCTCCAAAGGCTAGCTAGCTCTGGCTAGTTTCTCCTCTATTAGCCACATGCTTACGGTATTAAGCACTGTAGGACAAGTTCAAGATGACCTCTAGCCTTGCACTTTTATACCCAAACATTGGGCAGATTGATAAGTAGGCAGTAGGGGTATTCCTAAAAATCCTTCCTACCGGTGACACATACTTGGTTATTCACACAGAAGTGACTGTGGGTTACATACAGTCATGAAACTCAACCTAAATGCATCCTCAATCAGTTTTCCCTTAGCCAGGCCCCCCCTCCCCCACCCAAATGCATTCCCAGAAAATACAAGGAGAAATATGAGTGGAAAGTGACAGTGATCTTAACTGAGAATGGTGAAAATATTTTATTATTGAAAATTTTACAAAAATACATGACAGAACCTCTCCCAAGACTTTGAAAAACTTGTACAAATGAGGAGCCCTAAAGATTAAGTTTTCACTAGCTTTATAATAAATTAGCTTTTGACACTCAACAAATATCTGTTGAATAAAGTAAAGAAGGAATAAGCAATATCCAAGACTCAAATCTGCATTTCCAAAATCCCAATATCATGGTATTTCTATAATGCTGCTGAATGTGCTGCAATCTTATGTGATGAAGAATTCAAGCTACACACCTACTAAGCCATTAGGAGGCTCTCAGTGTCCCTCTAGGTTAAGGGGCCAGGCCATAAGGATATGTGGTGGTAGAGAGGACAGCAAGAAGAAACACTGAAGATATGGTAGGGATAGCATTTTAAAACTGGTTAACATTCTATTCATGCCCCTGACACTGTCATGAAGTCAGAGAGCCCAGGAGAAAAATGACACTGACTTTGGGCAAGTTACTTTACCTCTAAAAGCCTGAGTTTCCCTATCTAAAAATGTCTGGCCCATGGTGAATAGTCACTAAGTAGTCACCGCCATTGTCATTGTTATTGTTGTAATGAGAAGACTGCTCTGACACATACTTGGTTATTCACCTTAACTTTCTCTGGTCACCCTTTTAGATCCTGCCATCCCCTCCCTTATAAACCATGCTACCAAGCAAATGAGGTGGAGTGCCACATTTGGTTGTCCCTTGTGTCTGGTACACCTAAAACCCCTCACAAATCAGGAAATCAGTTACTACATAGTCCTGCATTAATATTTTGTTTTTGCCATTCAGCTAAGAGCTTTTTTCTGAAGTTAATCTCCCAGCTGGCAGGCCTTAGATTAGTCCCATATTGCCCTTTCCAAGAAGTTAGACTGATAATAGAGGATGAAGAAAACACCTAGCACAAAATATTTTTTTCTGCCTACTATGTTGGAGAGACGTCGAAAACTTCAAGATCAATGAGGTTTGACAAGATGTAGAATGCTCAGTGGGCCTCTAGTTGACCAGTCCCTGCTAGCTCACCATTAGCATTAAATTTTCAAAAAGAAAATAAGTTGAAGACTCAGATGACTTAAAAATTAAATACAATTAGTGTCAAAATATTATAGAAATTAACAAAAATAGATATCCCTCTTGAAGTCAATGATATTCTTTGTGAATTACATTTCAAAGCTAAAAGCCTATTCTAAACTAATTGCATTTGAAGTTTTTTTTTATTCATTTGTTTCTTACAGTGAAAAAAAAATCCTAGATTTAAGTAGCTGGGGTTTTTCAGTGGCCGCTATAATGAGAATAAATGGCAAATGACCCTGCCTTAGGCAGACGTGGCCAGCTGCAATGACAGATGGATTGGCCACTCTGTCACTATTAAGTTGAGGCTTTTCCAAGCACAGATAAAGCTATTATTGTCACAGGGCATAAGTGTACACAAATCCATTGATGATGAGATTTGGTGTGTCCTATCCTGATGATAAAGGTAAATACCATTATAGAATACATCAGTGGGCAAGTAGACATGTGTACTCTTGAAATCATCTCTGGAATTTATATGGGCCTTGAAGTAGATATGTAAATCTAATCCGATCAGTGTCAATTTTCTGGCCCCATCTGCACATTATGTTTCTAGTTTCCTTATCCAATTTTGCACCCACTTCATGACCTATACCTACAATGACTCGACATTGACAGTTGCCCATGTTCATTTTCAAGGCAAGTGCTTTTTCCCCAGTGCTTTTTAAAAAAATTTCTAGCCAAATTCACGATCAACAATTATATACTTTCTAAAATCAATGAGGAGGATGTATTGCTCCCTTCTCCTGTTGTAGCACACAAATTAGTGAGACAATACTCTTGTCTCACTTTATATATTTTTTTCTTTCCAGGAATATTGATTGTCCCATTTTTTTTTACTTCTCTCCATGAAAGCCCAGATGAGAGAGGGGGAGAGACAGCTGATTTGTTAAATGAGCCCCAAGGCAGGTGAAATTAGTTCATACTTCTTCCCAGGAGCTTTCTCTGCCAGGGGTAAAGCCATTCTTTAGTAGCAAAGCACCACAAATGCCAATAATAGGTTTTAGAAATAATGAGTCCCAAGACCAAGGATGACAACAATTACAATAGGCTTGCCTGCAATTCTGTACAATTATTTACCCCGAAGGTTGGCCTTTAATTCCCAGGAGGAGATTTTAAAGATGTTGCAAAATTAGAACAGATTAATTATAATGGTCTATTCTGAAAGCCTTTAGCACCCACACACTAGGCTTACAGTCTAGAAACCCATAAACTTTAATCTTCTACCACAGCCTGAGAATATTTAAATAGTATGGGTGAACAGATCATCTTTCTTGTGGAATAAACTTTCACATACAACCTGCAGAGTGTCTCTCAAAGGACAGGACTAATGTTTAAAAGGCATATCTCTCACTTCTAAATATTTCTGTTAAACGGGGATTAGTTTTTCTCTCTTCCTATCTAGCACAGACCTCATACAGGCTACAATTAATGTTAACAACTTTAAAGCTTATCTTTTACAATGATAGGTAAATCAATAATCCCACCTCGGAGGAGCTAGAGCCTGGCAGAATGCTCTGGTCCAGAGGAGAGGTTTCTGCCGAGGGTTGCCAGATAAATACAAGATCTTCCTGTTAAATTTGAATTTCAGATTCACAATGAATAATTGTTTAGTACAAATATTCACCATGTAGCATTTGGGACATACTTATACTAAAGAAACCTACTGATCACTTATCTGAAATTTAAATTTAATTGGGTGTCTTATATTTTACTTTAAATCTTCAACCCTATTGGTACCCCTTAATCTAAAGACTCAAAACATGTATCATCAATATTCAGAAAATATTACACAACTATCCATCATCAATGCAGGAGAGTCAACCCCAAGTAGTGTTGACATGTGGAAGGGAAAGGTCTAGTCTGGTTCCAGCATGTCATTCGGTCAGTTCCTAAAAGTTCTGGGTCTTGGGCCAATATTCGGTTCTACCTTTAAACAATTACAGCAGCCAGTAAGGATTGACCACCCACAGGCCATTCACAATTGCTTGCATCTTTGCCTTCCTCTATTACTGGGGCTGGGAAGATAACATTTTTACTTTCCCAGGCCGTCTAGAGGAAGGGGAGGCCATATGATCCAGCTCTAGCAGATGAAATGCAAGATGGAGTCACTGGGCAGGACTTGTAGGAATAAAGGGCTAAGAGGGATTAGCCCTGTTTGCTTGCTTCCTTTGGACTTCTTGCTCCCTGCCCTGGGACTTTCTTCCTGCCAGGGACATGGTATGTTGCCTAGAGGGACAGCAAACATCATGCACTAATGAGGCCACACAGCCCGAAGACGAAAATCTTTGCATTCTGTCAGGGAGGAAAGAACAAGAGAGGAGGACTTCTTATCACCTGAGATACATAATGGGTTGATGGTGGCCTCCAAAGAGTTATGTTCACATCCTGACTCCCGGAAGGTGTGAATGTGACCTTATTTGAAAAGAGGGTCTTTGCAAAAAGGGTCTTTTTGTAAAACAACTTTGTAATAAAGTTAAGAATCTCACGATGAGGTCATCATGGGTTATAAGGACAGAAGAGGAGAAGACACGGGGATAAGAGGAAAGGATCATGTGAAGACGAAGGCAAATACTGAAGTGATGCAGCCACAGCCAAAGACACCTGGAACCACCAGAAGCCAGAAGAGGCAAGTAAGGACTTCTCCCCCGGTGCCCCGCCCCCACACACACAAGGCCTTCAGAGGGAGCATGACCTTGCCAACAACTTGGTTTCAGACTCTGGCCTCCAGAATTGTGAGAGAATACAGTTCTGTTGTTTGAAGCCACAAAGTCATTTGTTATGGCAGCCCTTGGAAACGGATATACTTGATTATGCCATTCTTTCTCATATCGTCTGCAATATGCTACCACACAATCCTGATACAATTGTCCTTATCATTTTCCCTTTTTCTCCTTCTAAAATCAAATGATAAGAATATATTATATACTATATAGACCTGGATGAGCCAAAGATAAAAAAGAATACACAATATAGTGTAGCACTATTTATCATTTGGTGTAAGTATATAGATTGATATCTATTTCTAATTATATGTTTTCCAATAAATCTCCTTTCTGTATACTCCCTACTCTGTATGGGTGCATGGGTCTTAACTTTCTATACCACCATTAAAAAATATATAAATTCTTTAAAATATCTCACCTTTTATGGTCATATATAAATATAAATACAGTCATAAGAAAAAACCCATGCATTTAAAAATCACATGAATAGAAAAACTGCCTTTAAAATGTAAATATCATCATTAGAAAAATAAATTTTAGCTTCAGCTATAATTTTAGATTTTCAGCAGTATAGGTACTTTTAAAATGGAATTTAATTGTTTAATTCACACCTGTATTGATTTGCAATGAAGAAGTGAGAGAAATGATAACTTAAGGTTTTCAAGCTGGACTTTTATCCCCCTGTCTTAGAAAATTCTAGAAACCAATATTGCAAAGAAAAGAAAGACCACTGTAACAGTGAAGAGTGATTTTAGAGCTAGGGATATCCAGGCTGTAGGTCCAGGCAACGGACATGGGCAGTGGGATGTAGGTGGCTGATTAATCTGGGTCTTGACTATCTATGAGAATGACTTGAGGAAACTTTACAAAATATGGGCCCTACCCAGAAAGATTCAGATCCTACTAGCCTGGTGTGGGAGCTTTTCATGGGTATTTTTTAAAGCTCCTGAGCAATTCTCATGCACAGCCACGGCTAAAAACCAGGATCCAGATGATCAGTTGGAGAGTCCCCAAGTCTCAGTCCGAAGAAACTGTGCTCAAAACACAGAGGCAAGGAGAACAGTCATACCATTGTCAAGCACCCACCACGAGCCATGTGGTATTCCAGGGACCCCATGGTTCACTTGCTCCTCACAGCAATCACACATGGCAGATGCTGTCTGCATTTTACATCTGAGAAAAGTGAGGATCAGGAATTTTAAATAACTTGTTCAAGAACACACCCCGAAAAGCAGTAGAGATGGGTGTGGATAAAGCACCACCTTCCTCCAAAGTTAAAGCCATTTTTACTCTGTTAGTATGTTCCCTACTGTTGCTGGTGCTGAGAAAAAGGTGTAAATATATGACTTATGGGTCATTGCTGGCCCTTTTGAAATACGTAGAGCTGCTAGGTATAGATTGCTTGTAGAAAATAAAAAGAATTTTTTTTTATTCCAAATGTAATGTTCATTCTTAAAAGCCAAACTGACTGATTGGTACAGAGGCACGTGATGGTTGTGGGCTATAGTCCCAGTTGTTGTTTTGTTTAATATATTTTATTGATTTTTTACAGAGAGGAAGGGAGTGGGATAGAGAGTCAGAAACATTGATGAGAGAGAAACATCAATCAGCTGCCTCCTGCACACCCCGTACTGGGGATGTGCCCGCCACCAAGGTACATGCCCTTGACCGGAATCAAACATGGGACCCTTCAGTCCGCAGGCCAACGCTCTATCCACTGAGCCAAACCGGTTAGGGCTATAGTCCCAGTTTGTAATGAAGCACTTAATCTAGTGGCTGCTGTGATGGTATTTTGCAAATATGATTAAGATTTCTAAACAGCTGACTTTAAATTAGTCAACAGTGATGTTATCCTTCATGGGCCTGACCTAATCAGGTGCACCCTGTACAAAAAAGATCTGAGGTCTTCTCTAAGCTTACAGACTCCAAATAGCTTGTTCTTTGTGGGGCTCCAACCTGCTTATGATATTCTTTTCCTGACCATCTGCACTACAGGCTTCAGACTTACTTAACTAGCCCCCACATTACATTACATTTAAAACCTGGTTCTGCTTTTCTCTTTGAACCCTAACTAATACAAGTTCAGTTTTTTAAAAAAATATATATTTATGTGTACATATCCTTACCTCTAAAGAATTGCTTATAGAAGTTCACTTAAGCAAACCACAAATTGCTCTAAGATAACTTGTCAGCCAGAAAAGATCCTGTTTCCTTAATTTTGCTTTAGACCAGTGGTCCTCAAAGTGTGCCCCTACCCCACCCCACCATAGCATCCACAACAATGAAGAACATGTCATTAACAGAAATCTCTCTGGCCCCACCCCAGGCCTACTGAATCAGAAACTCTGGGTTTGGGGTTGTAACCATCTGTGTTCTAACAAGCTCTCCATGCAATTCTGATGCACACTGGAGTTGAGAACCAGTTTAGATAATGATGTAAGTTACAGTTATTTGTAAAAGTTTCTTAAGTCAGGTAATGTAAGATTTCATGCTGAAGGATTCCTAAGTGTATACGCTTGTGTCTTATTGGGTCATGTTAGAGCCTGCTGCATCTCTGCTTTGGAAAGGGCTCTCATGAATGGAATAGTCAAGCTTTGCCTACAGGACAGTGACCAATGCAGACCAGCAATCTCCCATTCCATAGAGCTGGCATCAACATCATGGTGGCCTTATGACTTCAGGTGTCATTACTCACTCTGTAAGGCAAGTTGTCACTTGGGCCTATTAAAGCCAGAGAATGCTTTTCTCCAACCAGAATCCCTCCTATTCCCTGCTTCCCATCCTTGTGTTCCAAGCTGCAAGGCTTCGCCTTCACCCAGCTATGGCCCTGTATGTAGGAGTGATTATATTAGTGTCTCCTACGTTAGCTTAGCTGATGACAGGTTGGCGCTTTTGGAGCTGATTTAGTGCAGTTGATGCCTACTTTGGTCCTTTTGTTTTACTTGACACATGTCCATACAGTAGCTTGGATCCCTTAACCCAGCTGGTCATCTCATACAGGCATGTTTTTTGTCCCAAGTCAAGCCATTGTAAACACATCACTCCTTGGAAAATTAACTCAAGATGCTCAACCAATGAGAGACCAGTGGCATTAACCTAAACCTTCTGAGGCATCAGAAGCAAGTCCACTCTGCACATCTCATCAGCCTTTAGCTGGCAATTTTGAATTCTCATAGGAATCCAATCCCTATTTTTGTACCTTGTGTTCTGTTCTGAAGCAATGTCATCTTGATGTCTCAGGCGAGGAATGAGAATGAGAATGACAGTGTTGATGCAAATTTGAATAACCTAGTTTACTCAAGTTTAACATCTTTGCATTTCCAAATTCAACTCCATTTAAATAAGAGTGTTTTATTTCTTCTCTAAGATAAGAATTCATGTGCAATGTTCTTATCACCAGGCAAGTTTACAGGATGATTTGGAGCCAAGCAGAAAGGTAGCAAAGTAGCATTATCATTCTAAACACACCTTATTCTCTTTTAAAGTGTATGCTAATTTTTACCATATATATTCACATCACACCCCCATTTGAAAATAATAAAAATTATTTTCTCTAAATAGATTCGGGGGAGAAAAGGAAGAAAACCTAAGCTGAAAAAGTTAAGTCAAACCTCATACCTTGGTAAGTGAGGTTGGCTTCATTGATTCATTCAGACATTTGTTTCTTTATCCATTCATTTCTTTATTTGTTCATTAGGTGAACATTTGTTAAGTGCCACCAATATATGTGCCAGGCTCCAGTTGTGAATAATTTGGTGTGTGCATGTTTGTGTGTGTGCATGTGTGAGGAAGATGTACTCTAAAAATGCTTGTAACTTTTAACATACCTATCATTTAATAGTCTCACGTGTGCATAATTCCTTTACCACTAGGAATAATTAACTAACATTCTCACACATATGCAATTAAGAAAATCTCATACGCCTAGAAAAGAAGCTTCACCCAACTTCTCATTTTTTAAAAATGTTTTTATTGATTCAGAGAGGTAGGGAGAGGGAGAGAGACATCAATGATGAGAGAGAATCATTGATTGGCTGCCTCCTGCCATGCCCCTCACTGGGGATCCAGCCTGCAACAGTGGGTATATGCCCTGACCGGGAATCAAACCATGACCTCTTGGTTCATAGGTCAATGCTCATCCACTGAGCCACACCAGCTGGGGCAAACCCTCACTTTAGTGTGTTAAAATGTCAAAGATTCGTATTAGGAGAGTGAAAGCGAACATCAAGGCTGCACAGCACAAATAATCTTACCAGAAAGATGAATATTTCATCAATGCGTATTGTGTTCTTGTTCTTTTAGACCAGCCTGTGCCTGTGTATGTGGCTGACTTTGGAGGAATGGCAGTGGAGGGATGTTCACACTTTTTGAAAGTCCTGCTACAGAGTTTCAGGTGTAAACACCATCGGTCTAAAAAGCAAAATACTCGTGAGCTTCTCAAAGTGTCTGTAAACTGTCCCCACCTGACTTTTCTGAGCAAAGGTTCCTCCATGGTACATATTACCACAAAAAAGGATGGAGGGACTTAAATTAGGCAGCATGGTGGGATACAAGGCTTTTTAAAGAAGCCTTGAGTTGTGAAACCAATTATGTATGGCATGACCAGCATAGACTGGAATAGAACAGAACAAATTGGAGAGGAGTGGAAAGTATCAGAATGAATTGCATGGATGTCACAAGGGTGAGTATTGTTTTGGGAAAGTCTTTTTCTTAATATTAAATATCCTGCATCATCAGTTTCTCTCTCTCTCTCTCTACTGAATCTTCCCATTATTACAAACATGCAATTATTTCATATTAAAACAAAACCTCTCCTGATACCAGTAATTACCCTGGTTACTGCCCCAATTCTTCCCTTCCCTTTAAAGGAAATTTCCTAAAGGTCTTATTTCTCTCCTTCCAGTCTATCCTGGCTGTCCTTTCCCACCTCTCTAGGAAACTACTATAGTTGAAGTCATCACAGATGACCATAGCTCCAGTTCAATGTAAGTTCTCAGCCCTCATCTTGCTTGGCTGACCAG
This sequence comes from Myotis davidii, assembly GCF_000327345.1. NCBI lineage: Eukaryota > Metazoa > Chordata > Mammalia > Chiroptera > Vespertilionidae > Myotis > Myotis davidii. Next base: position 743,395 of record NW_006289416.1, read on the forward strand.
CGGCTCTGGGCGTGGTGGTTCACTCTCTTCCCGGGCCCTCCACTGCCGTCACTAGTCCACGTCACCTTATCTTTCCCCATAGTGTCATTATCTAGCAGGGGTGGGCACACTTTTTGACTCGAGGGCCACAATGGGTTCTTAAACTGGACCGGAGGGCCGGAACAAAAGCATGGATGGAGTGTTTGTGTGAACTAATATAAATTCAAAGTAAACATCATTACATAAAAGGGTACGGTCTTTTTTTTCAATAGTTTTATTCATTTCAAATGGGCTGGATCCGGCCCACGGGCCGTAGTTTGCCCACGGCTGACTAGTTTCTTAGCTGATCTCCTTGCTTCTGCCCTCACCTACTAGCCCAATTCCCCCCACCCCCCCACAAATACCTGTGACCATGCCAGAGGGGGTTTTCCTTTCTAAGTGCAGGGACATACTTGGCTCTTAGCTCTCTCACAGGGTGAGCCAGAGTGGGGGGAAGATAAACTCCGGACATGACCCTCAACCAATGATGATCAGCAGCTGGTGGTACATACCCTCACTGTCTTGCTCCTCACCTGGGTTAACTCCAAGGCGTGCTCTAGGCTGCCCCCTAGTGCTTGAGAACTTTATGGCCTTCCTTCCCTTCCCCGTTTCAATTACCCATCCCCCACCAGTGTTTCCTGGCTTTACTTCTCAAATAACTGTGTTCAAATCCTTGTCTCAGGGCCTGCCTCTAAAGGAATGTAAACCAAAGAACCACATTACTTAGATTTTCCCACGTAGTTTCAGTTTTGTAAATTCTGCCCCCCTCCCTCCCCCCACACACACACTTTGTATCACATCTTCTGGTTTAAAAAAACCTATGTATATGGGCCACGTATAATATCTACCAAAAGATGATCTTTGTTTATTTGGAAGCAATAAAAGGTCCCACACCCCCACCATTGCATCTCCATCTATGGATGCTAGAAATGAAATTAGAGTAAAGAGAGAAGATTGTTTTAAATTTTCTTTTTAAGACATTTACTTTATATCTTAATTTCTAAAGACAGACTCTGATTTATTTTTTTCTACACCTGGGATTGTAGGAAGTGTTCTGGTATAAACACTTCCAGCCACATTGAAGGCCGCTAGGTTAATAAGGTCCATCGGGCTGGCTTTCTGCAGCCCTGGCTCCTCTCAACATGCCCTTGCTCTCTGGGGTGGCCGTGCCAGCGAGCACCATGCTCACAGATTATCCTTGAAGGCAAAAAAGTCATCAACTTGATTCTAGACAGTCTAGAAAAAAGTACACATATGGGATCCAAAATGGAAACAATATAAACAGTGAGCTTCAGAATTTGTTTAGTGTCTTGTTACTTGTCTCCCCAGTCTTGATTTTAGCCAGACTTCCCTCAGGCCAGTTTGAAATAAGGACATTTTGAACTCTTGACTCCTAACCAAGCAGCCTAAAAAGGCTGTTGATATGCTATTTCTATTTTTTATGCAAGGGATAATGAAAAAATGCATTTCTTAGTGGCTTTCTGTGACTGTAGCTCAAGGAAATCATAAAACTTTATGAAAATTTGCTCAAGTTATTTGGCCAGTTGCCTTGTCCTGTAAGAATTTTATTCACCGGAGAAAAAACATAATGGCAGCGATAAACACACACATGTGTACATACTCAACACCCCGCATAGGTTAACATTTTCTCAGACACATATGTCACTGTGTAGCACATTGCATATTTATCTCACAAAGATGAATTAACCTACAGCAGCCACCTACTTGGCCTCCACAAATTTGCTGCAGCATTCGACATGGCTTTCACCTTCAAGGTGATGTGTGGTCTCATAACATGGGGTTACAATGGGAAGTGACAGAAGCAGACAGTTTTAAGAACAGTGACTTAATCTCAGCCCCTGGGGAAAAAGAAAAGAAAGAAGAGATTATGGGGGGAAAAAAAAAGACTAAGGGTTTTTGTTAAAATACGATTACCATCGAACACAAGACGGAATATGCTTAGAATATGGAAAAGCAAAAGTGAATTACATCATTAAATTATGATAAACCAAAGCTATTAAAGGTGCTAAAACATTTGAAATAGTTAAATATGCAGCACAAGAGTTTTATTTTATATTTTTTTGAAATCATCATGTGTCAGTCTGAAACCAGTAAATTAATATAGAAATATATTTTTACATGTGTCAAAATCAGATAAATACCCATATAACAGCCTATTTCCAAAGGGTAAAAGTTAATTTAATCTAGCAACTATTTACCAAAAACTTACCAGGAGCCAGATACTGTATTTAACCTCTTCATGCTTTAGCTTCCTTATCTGTAAAATGGGGATAGTTATAGTGCCCTCCTCAAAAGGCTGTCCTGGTGATGGAATGAGTTAACAAATGTAAAACACTTAGAACAATTCCTGGTAAACAGTGAGCACTATGTATGTTGGCTTTCACCACCACCACCACCATCATCACCATTATTAGTGTACTGAGCTCTACAGGAGATGGGAAATTGAAGTAGTCCCGCCCACATAGGGTTTGGTACATTTGCAGGGAAATATGCTCAATGCACAAGGAACTATAACACAGAGCTCCATGTGGGAAACTCCCTTGAAAAGTGACCACAACACTCAGATATGGAACCTAGACAAACTTATGTGAGGGCGATCGCTCACCTGATATCCTCACTCTGGGTATCAGAACTTTCACTCTTAATAGTCAAAGGGTCCACCCAATTCAGGCGTTTAACACCCAGAAGTGTTCTTTTTTAAAAATATATATATATATTTAATTGATTTTTTACAGAGAGGAAGGAAGAGGGATAGAGAGTTAGAAACATCGATGAGAGAGAAACATTGATCAGCTGCCTCCTGCACACTCCCTATTGGGGATGTGCCCGCAACCAAGGTACATGCCCTTGACTGGAATCGAACCTGGGACCCTTGAGTCCGAAGGCCAACCTCTATCCACTGAGCTAAACCGGTTAGGGCCAGAAGTGTTCTTTAAACTTGGGACTTACTGCAAATGGTAACGGGGTTGCTTAGAATGAATAAACCTATACTCGGTAATGAGAACCACACACCCTGGCGTACAATGTTATCTAGGATAATGCTGGTGTTGGTCTCTAGGCTACTGTCACTAGAGCTGGTGGGAGCCCTTCTGGGAGGCTAGTCATCCGCTTGCATCCTCTTCTGTGATGTCCAGACTCTGGGATGTCTGCATCTTACTTCAGGGAACTCAGGTTTGACCACAGATGGTTTTCAGTTCTTGCTTTTTAATCCAGAAATGGCTGCCTATTGAATGCTGCAGCTCTGTCTCTGCCCAGAGCACGTGTGGAGAACTTTCGGCCCGCACCACTCTTCCATCTGTGGGCTGTGCAGTGAGCTGTGCTACTGGCTGTGCTCCCTGCCTACAGTGGCCGTGGGGAATGCCTTTAATTCCTTAGAGGAAGCCTTGCTTCTACCTTGGGATTAGAGTTGAACATCTACTCCTCATTTGTGTGGTGCCACAGAACTTCCTAGGCAACAGTATCTCAGCTGTGAAACATTTTGGGCTGTTATCATGTGGGTTGTGATATGGACTGTCTAGATAGGAGTGGAGGTTGGAACACAGGTCAGGAAAGTTATTTGATAATAAGGTCTTGGGAAAATGGGTCTGAGAATAGTGAAAAGGTAAAAGAGGAAGGAGAGTAACATTCTAGACATTGGGCTGCTCCATGAGAGCAGCACCTTTTCCACTCTATACCTAGTGCCTTGCACAGTACCTGGCACACAGTAGAAACTCAATAAATATTTCGTGAATGGGTGGATGATGGATGGATGAGTCAAGAGAAGAGCTCATGCAAGGAGCAATAGTGAATAATGATTTTTCACAACACTATAATTATTCTATTTTTACTCGACTATGAAATTCAAGTTGGAGACCAATGGGAAGCAAAAGGTATCTCTGTGTTGCTTAATAGTAATGCATCAGGAAGCAAAAATCATTTACTATTTTAAATATGTTTTTATTGATTTAAGAGAAGAAGAGAGAGGGAGAAAGAGATAGAAACATCAATAATGAAAGAGAATCATTGACTGGCGGCCTCCTGCACGCCCCCTGCTGGGGATCAAGCCCACAACCTGAGCATATGCCCCTGACTGGGAACCATGACCTCCTGGTTCAACCACTGAATCACACTGGCAGTGCTTATTTACAATTTTAAAGTCTAGGCTTCAGTTTTAAATTTAGTTAGAATGTTTGCTTTCCTCCTCATTTTCCATTCTCTTTTCTTTTCCTTCCCTTTCTGGTTCCTCCTCTCCCCCCTTTCATTCTTAAAATGACTGCTATATATTGCTTAATTTACAAAGCACACATAATTTGACTTATGAAAAATTGAAAACAGAACCCATGCAGTAATGTATTAGTTGTCATAATTGCATAACAGATGTGACTGTTCCAAAGAATGAGACCAAGATGACTCTTTGCTGGTCTCCCAATCACTGTCTTAAAGTCAGCCAAATGGAACCAGGCTCCTAGGGTATATGATCTTTAAGGTTAGAAACTTGCACAGAATTGTGGTTACAAACCTGAAAGCCATAAATAATACGGCATTTACAAATACACTTGAAAAAGGTCAGTGCATTTTCTCTGCTCTTTTAAAGCTGTTCTCTTTATTTATGGAAGTGTTTGGAGAACAGATAAAAGATTTGCTTTCTGCCTTTATTAATGTCTCTCCTGTCTTGAAACTGAAACTGTACTTTCATTGCATTTTTAAGTACCTTTAAAAATTGTTTCATTTGTGAATTTGATTACTGCCTTTTGGGAAAACATTTACCAGCTAAGAAGAAGAATTAAGAAGAGACAGAACCTAATGTTCAACAAGAAGTGAAGGCCTGTCACAGGAAAATCTATAATAATAAAAGTGTAATATGCTAATTAGACTGGACGTCCTTCCGGACGACCTTCCGGACGAAGCCGGGGCTGCGAGGGAAGCCAGTGCTGGCAGCCTGCGGAAGGAAGGCCTACTCTTGCATGAATTTCATGTATCGGGCCTCTAGTATTAGATAAAACTTTTACCTTGCCTCTTAGAAAAATAGAATTCATTTTTTAAGGACTTGGTGTTCTGGGAAAAACTTACATTATGAGTAATTAATAACAGAAGGTGAAGTTACCATTTTTTTTTTTTTTTACTATAGCAGTTTATTAGCATACTTCTTGAAGAAACACCTTGAAAGCAAAAAAGGTTCCTCCACTAAGAACACAGACACAGGTTTCTTTCTTTTCCTGGGACCAGCTGACTCACCCAGCTTCTGAGTATTCAAATTCTGCCCCACCGCAGCGGGTGGCTGACACCTCTTCCCTGGGGAGTCTCAGTAGCTGAGTTGTGACTGTAGGCATCTCCCCAGTTGTCCAGGCCGGCCCAGTGTGGGGCAGCTTCACCTTCACTTTCTCCTTCACCAGCCCTGTCCTGTGAACACACACAGACTTCTCCCTTCCTTCCTTTATTTCTTTTTTTCTTTTAAATTCTCTTCAAATATATAAAATTTATTTTAATTATATATATAGTATAAAAATATTTTTTCATTGTAGAAAACAAAACAAAACAAACTATATGCAAATTTGGTTTGACCCCTATCCACAAGGGCAGCCTCTCTTCTTAGAAGTGAGGCTCTGTTGTCAATGTGTGGACAATCTTCCAGACCATTTGCTATGCAACAACATATGGAGTTTGGTCTGTGTGGATATGCTCACTTATAGGATGTCATACTGCATGTAATATTCTGCAATTTGATTAAAAAAACAACAAACCTATTTCAATATTTTATTAAATCTCAATAGATATAAGTTACTCTTTAATATGTGTGAGGTATACAGAATAATAGTACAACAAACATCTATGCATCTAACACCCAGTTTAAGAAATAGAATCTTATCTTTGATTTAGAAGCTCCTGTAGTCTCATCTCCTATCCTCCTCCTTCAAAGGTAACCACTCAAATGAATTTTGTGTTTATAATTGTATTACCTTTCTTTATAGTTTTTTCATGCTTAACATCCTTAAACAAATCTGTTTTATAATTTTACATGTTACAGCACTTCATGTAAATAAGATCAAATCCATGTGTGGTGTGTGTGCCTATAGCTGTAACTCATTCATTGTCACCGCTTTATGATAACCCCTTGGATGATTAGACCACCATTCTATCATTGTCTATCATTTAGATTACTGTGAATATATGCACAAAAGTTAACAAGGGCATATACCGAGGACTGGACTAGCCAATGGGTATGCATATTTTTTACTTAGTGGATAAATTGTTTTCTAGATCGGTTGTGCCAAATCATACTCTTACAAGCAGAGCATAAGCGGTCTAGTTGCTCCACGTCCTGCTCAAGGCTTGGACTTTATTGGATTTTAAAATTTGTGGCAATCAGGTGGCTGTGAAATAGCACCTATTGTTTCCATTTTTATTTCCCTCACTGAGAATGTGATTGATCAGATTTCCCTCTTCTGTGAACAGCTGACTCACGTTCATTTTACTAGATGGTTATTTGTCTTTTGGTGGCAGGATAACAGGAGTTCTTTCTATGACCACCACACTAATGCCTTGCTAGTTATATGTATTGCAACTATCTTTTCCCTTTGGTTCTCTTCTCCTCTGGTTTATCTCTTCCCTTTCTTTGATGTCTTGTGATAAATAGAAGTTCTTAATTTTAATGTAGTCAAATGCATCAATATTTTCCTTTAAAATGTATCATATTTTGTCTATTTTTAAAACTCCTTCCCCTCAGATTACAAAAGGAGACTCCTTTTTGTCTTCCATGAATTTATGGTTTTGCCTTTCACATTTAAGTTTTTAAGCTACCTAGAGCTGTTTTTGTCCGATGAAAAATAACATTCAGTTTTCATTGTTTCCATGTGGATAATCACTTGACATCGCTTCGTTTATTAAAATATCCATTCTTGTCAGATTGATTTGCAAAGCCAGCTCTGCTGTAACTCAAGTTTTTAGACACATGTGGGTATGTTCCTGGGCTTGATATTTTGTTTCATTTGGTGATTTTTTTCCTGTGCAAACGCCACTGTCTTAATTGTTTTAGATTTAAAGTACAGGCTGACATTTGAGGACAAATTCCCCATTTTATTCTTCTCTCTTGGGAGTGTTTTGTTAAGTGTTTATTCTCTACTTTAGAACCCCATCAAGTTCCGTCAAAGAACTCCTTCCCTGCCCAACAACAACAACAACAACCCCAAACCCACTGGGATGTGACTGGAGTACATTGAATCTGCAGGTTATAGTAGAGAGAACTGATATGCGTATGTTATTGGGTGTACCAATTTATGGACATGGAATATAGCTCATTTATTCTGGTCTGCTTTTACATCTCTCAATAAAGTTTTATACAATTTTCATAAAATTCTTTCACATCTTTTGTTAGGTTTATTTCTAGATAGTTTACATTTTAATAGTTTTGAAATGGTATTTTGATTATATTTTATATTTGTCACCAAAGTACAGACAAACCATTGTTTTCTAAAATTAAGGTTTAATTGACATGTAACATTATATTACTTTTAGGTATACAACATAATGATTCAATATTTGTATATATTGAAAAATAATCATCATAAAAAGTCTAGTTAACATTTGTCTAGAGTAGACATATCATTGTTTCTTATATTTTTGCCAATAATCCTATTAAAGTTTTACTAATTGTAAAAATATATCTATAGATTATTTTAAGTTCTCTATGTAGACAATAATATCATTTAAAAGCAATGGGCATTTTTTTCTTTTTTTAAATAATCCTTATATACTCTCTTTTTCTGGTCTTGTTATATCAGCTAAAACCTCTAGTACAATGTTGAATTAAACGGTGATAAATGTCAATTTTGCCTTGTTTGTGGTTTTAACAAAATTTGTTCATGGTAATGTTTCACATAGCTCCAAAATAAATAAGGAATTAAAATCTATCAGGCTGTGGGAGAACTCAAATGAATATAAACTGACAACTGAGCCTAACAGCAATACAAATGACTAGGAACCACACTGAGAGATGGAGGAAAAGGAGAACTAAATCACTTTGGGAGAGTATCATGATGGTATAAGTTTAGCTTTGCTAAAGAATTGTACCCAAATCTTATACTCAAGATAGTAAGCTTGTTTTTTACTAGGATATGAATTAGAGATTCTAAAGCTAATTTAGGGGTGTACTATAATTGAGAAAATAAGTAAATAGAATGTGGATTATGAGAGCCAGTTTTCAAATAAGGGAAGTGGGGAGAAAATCAGAATGAACCTGGGGTGTTGGATTGGAATCTGAAGCATCAGCAAAGACTTATGTGTTTTTTTAGTTATATACAGATAGATATAGAAAGGTTGATGTACACCTTGCACATTTTAAGCCCTTGTTTAATATTTTACCATATTAAACACATTCAATACTCTATATCTATTAATTATAATATTTCAAAATCTTTGCAGATGTGATTGTATTTATTCCTATGATTCTTCCTCTTTGTTTTTAATTAGATAGATGATAGGTGATAGATGATAGATGATAGCTAGAGCTCATGTTTTTCAGATCTTTATGTGGCAAAGTTCTTTGGAGATTGAGTTGAAGATGAACTCCTCTGGAAGGTTTATATTTATCTGCTGGTTGTCCTGACAATTCCTTCCCAATTCTGAGTCACTTGAATTTAAGTTGCCAGTTTGAGATTCATTGATCCAACCCAATAGTATGAATTCAGACTGGAAATGTGGGAGGTCCAATTTGTGGCTATAAAATATGGGGGTGGGGTGGAAAGAGTTTTTTCTTCCCAGTAACTACCAAGACTTGAGAGAGGCAAATTTCTTACTGGGGAGGAAAAGAAAGCTATATTTCTGACTCATCTTCACATTGAAGAGTTAACCCTATAGGGTGCCAGATTTAGGCGGGGCGGGAGAAGGGTTGTTTATTTATTTTAATACAGATTCTCTGAAAAGCCTGTAAGAGAAAACACAATTATAGTGGTTGAGAACATGAAGCTGTGTAGGTTTAAACTCCACATGGGGTACTTCCCAGATGTGTAACTGTGCTCAAATTTTTAAATCTCTAGGCTTCAATGTCCTCATCTATAAAATTGGGATAATAAGAGTGTATGCTTTATATAGGTCTAGTGGGGACTAAATGAGATAATATATAATGAGCTAGCCCAATTTCTTGGCAAAATGTAAGTGCTCAATAATTTTTAGTTCAATAGATATAAACTTTACAGTAATAAGATTGAGTATGCAAAAAATGCACTGTTTTCATTTCAAATTGAAGTCATTCCAGTCCCTAACCCTGAACTCTCGGTGCTGTGTGGTGATAGGAAGTGCCTTCTCCTTTGGGGTTGGTCTTATAGAGGGATCTGCAGCAGACTTATTTGTTCTGTGCTTAGTTCTGTCCTTTTGCGAAACTCTATCCCCTACATGGCTGCTGCATAGGCCGATCTCTGACCTCCTGGGCCCCCACTGTACCTGTGGTTCCATTTTGAGAATCATCCTGTAAGGCCTATAGTCCTTTCCTTAGCTGACCTCCAGGCCTCGGTGAGAACCAAGAGAAATCCCTTCGTCAGCTGTTACACCACATGGGAGCAGGGGGTTTATTCTTATATCCTCCATCTATCCCCAGGGTAGGGCCTGGTTTTGACTTCTGTATCCATAAGCCTCCACAAAAACAAAAACAAAGCAAAGAAAAACGAAGCACATGTGCCCTCAACACAAAAGCCTAATTCCCTGTTCTGCTTACCTCTCTGGGGCCCACTTTCATTCAGTGTTTAGCCCAGGATTCTTTCCCTCGGGGTGGCTCATCGATACAATTTAAGACATTGATCTGTGTATTTTACGCAGAATGTGTAGTTGTTCTGGGCAGAAGGATTGGTGCTGTACTGTCTCCAGTAATACTTACAAAAGCCAGTACATGTTGAAGATTGATCCCATGCCAGGAATGTGCTCCTTGGATTATCTCACATAATTCTCACACCACCCCCAGGAGACGGAGATGGTGGTTTGTGCTATTTTATAACTAGTTTGTAAGTAGTCATATTTAAGGGTCCCATCATAATGGAATTCAACTGTAAAGCAAGTGTAGATACCGTGATTCTTGGACAATTCTCTGTTCAGAATCATCTTCCAAATCAGCACAGAAACAGCAGTGTAAAGATGAGTTAAAACCCTGGCTGAGTATTACCTGGGAGTGATCTCATATTTTGTATAACTTGTAAGAACTATTTGACTGGAGGGGGAAAAAGCTTTCCCTGAGTGGGTAACAAGATGCACACGTATCTTAGAAGGAGGCATTCCAGGCCCTTTTCCAGTCATCATTATTCAAGGCCTTTAAAGGATCATTGCATACATGGAGAAAGGGCCTAATAATCTGTCCACTCAGAAAAGTAAAAGGTTCAGCCCCAAATGATCTTTTATTAAGTTTTTGTTTAAAATATCATACCTAGACAATGCCTGGCATTAGTAGGCACTCAATAAAAATAGCAGTAATTATCTAAATTGGTCTTCAGCTGCTGTACTGTAGTATACGTCTCTTGCTTGTTTAACTTAGCTTTAAACCGTCCTTCTTCTGATAAATGCAATTTTCCTTTGAGTTATTCTTGCTCTCAGGCCATGTGATTCTTCCAGAACTAAACAGAGTCCTTTTCCAGAAATGAGCACATGACCTCAAATTAATCAACCAGTGAATGGTTGAAAGATGGGCATTTAGGAAGTTACCCCACGCCCCACCCCACCCCCAGGACTTCAAGGAATGGAACTAATTTCATTTGAAAACCAAAGTGGAGATATATGATTTCTCCATTATTTATAATGGAGAAGGTCTTTTCTCACTGGAGGAGAAGAAAAATTTCATATCATCTCCAGGTTACCACCCAGGAAAAGAGCCTATGTTTTCAGAAGGAATGACAATTTTGTCATTATTTATTGGCAATTGGCTTGCAGCTTACTTACTATAATAGGCTAAAATTAATCACTATAGGACTGACCCTAATTCTATTAGGAGAATGATATAAAAACCTTCATTTAGAAAGCCCTGCTAAAAAGATTGTTTATTTGTTTTCATGAGATGAAATCCAGGCGCTCTCAGAAAACTCTTTGGGGGAACTTTAAGCCAGGGCAATTTCAAAAATTGCAGGTGCAGTATAGCCGTTGCTATGGAGATGCGAAGGGAGGTCTTGACAGTCCAGTCTTCAATAGGTGGCTGTAAGTGAGTTCTCTTAAAAGGTGAGGGATAAAGTAAGGCAGGAAAAAAAAAAGGAATGCAAATTCTGTCTGGGGAAAGAGAAGAGATGGAATTGCTTTTAGCATAGAGACTGCTTTAGTGGTTGTAACCTGCTTCACATTTGAGAATAGGGGTCTAGAATGAGCAGAGAGCCAAGAAGTTAACAATGCAAATCCAAGCTGTTTTTCCAGATTAGCTCAGTAGTCATTTAAAAGAGAATGGAGAGAGGGCTGTGGGCAAAGAAGGGGGCGGGGGAGATTGTGATCTTTTAGAAAAGAAGTCAACCCTCTCCTCAAGCACAGGGAGATGGGGGTTTTGATGTTACATTACATCACAGGGCCTGGCGCCATAAAGAAATGTAGGGGTTGTTGCTAAGGCCTGGAAGACGTTGCTAAGGATTTCTCTTTTTGAAGTCATAAAGGAGAAAAGAAGTGGAATCATAATACTTAAGGATTAGTGAGCTGGGTACCAAGCATTGGCTTAGACCAGAGATTTTTCAAGTGGCAGTGTGCATATTTCCCTGGAAGGAAAAGCAAAACATTTCAGATCATGTAGCTCATGGAGTGACTTCAAAGTCCTTCAGTGATTTTCTATTGCTTTAGAAATAAAATCCAACCTCTGGACCATGGCCTCCAGGGTTAAAATGAGCTGGTTCTAACCTTCCTCCAGGCCTCATCTCTTACCCTTCTCTGACCAACCATCTGAAATGAACCTCCCTGTTTGCCTTCTTCCTGAACAACACCCAGCATTTTCTCCCTGGAGCACATGTTGTACTCTGTGGCATTCTCATCTTTGTGATACCGTTGTAATTAACCTAGTTGTTAATAACAGGAAAGAAGCAAAGGGAAGACCACATATTATAGGCAAGTTTACCAGGAAGCTGCAGTTTAACACCTCCAGGGAGCCACCGGTCCATTCCCCCAAAGATCTCTGGGGGAAGGGACTGGACATGGGGAGAACAGATGTCCAGTAGAGTCTGGGTGCATAGGGAAGGTACTTGCCTGTCAGTCATACCTGGGAACAGGTCTTTGGCCAGAGTAGGTGTGGCCACTACAAGGGCACAAAATTTGAGACATTTAATCCCCTAAACAAAGGAATTCCTCTCTTGGCTCTTGGCTCTCTTGTTGCAGGGAGTGCAGTTTCTTGGCTCCCCTGCATTCACCCACATAGCCTACAGCCATGTGGACCCCACACACAATGGACTAGTGGACTGCAACTAGCCTGATGCTGAACCAGACCCAATTCTAACATCTAACTGGAAACTCTGGACGCTGGCTTTGCTCTTAGCTCTACTGGATCCACCAGCTGCATATCTTCTAGGACTGGAATAAGGAAAACAGAACTTTGGAAACCCAGGAATGTAATTTCACATAAATAAAAACCACTCATCCTCCTGTGTGAGTCTCAGAAAATTCTTTTCTCGAGATATGATAAGGACCCCACCCCCAGCACCCAGTGGGAAAGGGGATACCCTACTTCCACCAATAACACTTGGGTCTCTACTTGTTACCTCTCCCAGAAGATTCCCCTCCCCCTAGGGACTTCCCTAATTACTTACTTTCTCATCACTCAACATTTGTCACAACCTATAATTATTTGGTTCATTCATTCATTTATTCATTTTTCCCCAGTAGAATAGTTATGCAATGTATAACTATTCAAATGGTTATTTGTTCACACAATATTTATTGAGCCTACTGTGTGCCTAGACCAAGACTGGCATTAAGGTTCATCAGCTGCAATTTGAACAGATTGTAATGTTTAAGGCCCCATGTATAGCACAGTGTGTTTGTTCAACAAGTGTGGGAGAGAGGGAGGAGAAAAAGCAAATACCCAATCTAGGGGACTTAAAATTTCCAACACATCTATAGTTTTAGTTACATCGTACAGGTGTGTTGGAAGGGAAAAAACGTTGAGAAGCACTACTGTAAATGTCATTTAAAAACTCCCTCTCTACAGCTTTCCAGAATGCAAGAATCTTTGTGCTGTTGCTCTACTCTAGTATAGCATTTTCTTGATTGTATAATAGAAATAACTGCAAAGCTTGCCAGATAATATGATATGAAATTTTCATGTCAAATCTAAGATGCATTTTGATTTAAGAGACATTAAAAGGAACTATAAAATGTCAGTTATAGCTTTATAGGTGATTTGTAGAGAAACCATAATTTTAATTTGAATTTTAGTCAAAGCATTTGACTTGTAATTCAGTGCACCAGGAACTCTTGTTGCCCACAGGCAGTAACAGTCATTATAGGAAAACTGCCTGAGGAGAGAGAGACAACCTTGGTGCTTTATATGATAACTCATAGAGTGCTAATAGCAGATGATGAAGTCCCAAGGCGCAGTTGAATGGCTATGCAGGACCCCCCTGTATCTATGGTAGGCAATTAGATGGACAGGAGCAAATCAAGGACAATGGGCCAGGTACAGATGATCACCAGGCAGAAGGCCCCAAACACCTAGCACTGGGCACAACTGGACAAATGATGACCTCACCCTAAGCTAACATTACCTCCCCTAGCATATCACTGGTCACTCGGTTTAGAGCCCCTGACCTTTCATATTGCTGGTCATGTGGTTTGGACTTTCCCCTTTTCTTTCTTCCCCTGGCATGTTGCTAGTCATGTGGATTAGACCCCCTTAGAAGCGGGGGATGAACAAAGGAACCAGAGACTAGCCCTTAAACATGATGGCCCCAGGAGCAATGAGGTCTGACCTCACATCAAATACATCTAGGCCTCAGTTGTGTTTCAGCTCCAGGCTCAGAAAAGAAGCAAAACCAGAGAAGCAACGCCATGGCTGACCTCAGGACCAGCTGCATTGACTAATGACCCCTGCCCTGGTGCCAACCAATCAGTAGAAACCACCACCATGAAGGGACACACCTGGGAAGCTGATGAATATTCTATTGAGATCCTCTCCTAAAACGCCAGGCCCTTAAAAGCCCTTAGGACAGAAGCCTTTCGGGGAGCCTCTCGGATCCTGCATTTCTTCCTTCCCAGGTATGTTACTTTTACTCTTCCCTCTTCCAAGCTCCAAGGGCCCTTCTTCTGCCCCTGTAACATCTTTCCTGAGCTCATTTCTTCTATGGATCACATCTTTTACCTGTGTGACTTTCTAAATAAATGTTCTCTGATAGTTTCAGTCTTGGCTCTGAATGCTTTCTTAACCATAATTCAAGAATGGAGGTTGCTGAACCTTTTCGTCACCGCCAACATACCAACATTAAGAGCCTAAGTGACAGTTAAGTTCTACTAGAAAAAATAAAAAGCCTAAGTGAATGA
>NW_006289416.1:757940-764639 GCF_000327345.1 Myotis davidii
TATTGCTTTTGAAATGCTATGGGTTTGGCTTAGAATTCTTTCATTGTAATGGAATTCAGCCTATACTTCCTTTGGATTTCTTAATTATTTGTGCTAAAGGGGAAAGGCTATTAATTATTCAATTAACCCCTCTTTGTGGTAAAATGCTCTTTAGGTCTTTAGACACAGTTAAATAAGTAATAAGTATCTGTTTCTTTTAGGAACCATTCATGCATACTCTTTGTTACCAGAATGGATTATAAATATAAATGTAAATATAATACTATTATTCTCAGCAAGACTAGTAAAGTCAGAATCTGGTAGAACACCAATCATGAGACGTGACTAGAGATCATCTTTACTATGCAGATTGAAATGTGGCTCACCCTTATTTCCAGGCCAGCAAAGCTTCTACATTTTTTCACCTCCTCAATCAACCAGTAATGTTTTAATAACTTAGGTGGTGGTGGTGGTTAGCAATCATCTATGACTTGTCCAAAATATCTTATTGCTGAGCTAAAACAGCATCCTACTTGAACTGGGCACTTCTTGCATACATATCAAGATCCTTCAGAACCGCCTCTCTGAGAATCCCGAGTGCTTTTTGCAGGTGCAATCTCACCCCCGTGCACACCTCATCTTGCTTGCCCTGGGGCCTGCCAGAGGCTGGGTGCAGGATGGAGGTAGGGGCCCACACTGTGTCTGTACCTGCACAACACAGATGGAGGGAGATGTAAGATGGTGTCTAACCTCAATTCCCTACAGAAGGCGGTTCTGAGCCGCATTTCATAATGGTTTTAGAAGATCGGGGCTGGACAGAGCATCGGTGGCAGTTGTAGAAGCCCCTGGGGGCATGTTTGTGTATTAGCTTTCCCTCCATCTCTGCTTTATGTGCCTCATGCCACATCCCACTCCCATGAACCACCCACACATAAGCCTTTGTCTCAAGCTCTGTTTCGTGGAGGAACCCGGGCAGCACAGTACTATTTAGTTTATGTCTTTGTACATCTTTCATTTTCTCTTCAAAGCCAAACCAGATACAGTTCTGGTAGGAAACCACGAAGTGAATAGATAGCCTGGGAAAGTGCTAAGAAAGGCCTTAGGAATCAGAAAAGAGGGGCCCTCGTTTATCTGGTAATTATGTACTCATTGGGCATCTGCCAACACTGGGTCTCTGCCATGGCGGGTACACAGGGGAGTGAGAGCTGGTGCCTGGCTCAGCCACCCTCTAGCAGGCATCTCCTTAGAGGAAACATGTATAGGATGGGGAGTCACGGGCCTGGACTGGAGTTTCACATCTAGGTTATGTGATCTTATTGTTACCCACATTATATACACAACGAAGTAATGATTATTCTTGTAATACGTAGAGCAATTGTATTGTTTTGTATGTGTGAGGTCCTGTCGGGCTGGAACGCGGTATTAACCCTTCATGTTCCTCCCAGCTTTCCACAATGCAATGGCCCTACCTTCCAGCACCACTTCCACCAGGTCCTCTGATGAAGAGGCTCCTCCAGTGAGGTGAAGCTGCCAGGCTGGGCTGGGGTGGACGGGCCATTCCCCTGGGAGCCAGTAGGTGGTGCTGAGGCAGCATGGACCCCAGGCTAAATCAAGCTTAGCACTTTCCATGTAGGAGAAAGGAAATGGGATTCTTCTGTAGACATTAAGCAGTGAGCAAATTTTGTAATCCTTAGAGAGTTTTGCAACTAAAATCTTCAGCTCATTTGTCTTGAACTCATTTTTGGCCAATAGTTCTAAACCGTTCCAAGGTTCTTTTAATACCTATTAAGCTAGAGACCTTATCTTCGCTTTTCGTGGTGGAGACCTAGTATCTCTCAAAAAGCTTCTTGAATGAACAAAGCATCCATCTAGATGAGTCATTAATAAATGAGTAAGCCAGGATTCTGAGGGGCAGAGTGGTTTCTCCAAAGCCACATAACAGCCTTTGACTAGCTCTGAACTTGATCCAGAGTCCCTAAAGTCCTTTCTGTTGTTCCGTGCCACCTGACTGCCAATTCTGAAGTACTGAATTATTTTATTTAGTTTATTATTATTTATGAAACATTTAAAAACATTTTTAAGAATACAAAACCAATATTTAAATCAATGAGAATTTTGATTTCATGTGCAGAGAAATTGACCAAGGAAGCATAATCTGTTTATTAATACATGTATCCCATATTTAATTTAAAAAGAAATCTTCATGGCAAGGTTCAAAAAATTCAATTTTCATCTATTTCAAATTACCCAGTGTGACATCATTATAAACAGCAGGGGGGGATTGTATGATAATAAAACTTCATTTATACAATATTAGTGGTGGTATAATAAGCTAATTAAAAATGTAGCCACCAAATTCTACTTAATTATGCCTCAAAATATTTTTGAAAAATGCTAACAATTTTGGATGGATAGTTTTCTTAAATACAGTATTTTTTGTCAGGAAAAAAATATGGCATATAATTTAAGTGACTCTTTAAAGTGGAGGGTTCCCGCTGAACTTTAGTCTTGCCCTCTGCAATAATACCTCCCAGGGCAGCAGAGGTCCTGTTTGGTAACCCACCTTGTTTGTCTGACAATAAAGGACTCTGGCTGCCTCACTCATTTTAGTTCTTGTTTCTGTTGTGGGTTTCTCATCTTCCTTGCACTATCGCACTGTGCTCTGATTCCCCCTGCCTACCCGTCTTCTTCCTACCTCTGTCTCTAATGGCCTTCTCCGCCCTATCACAGTCACCCAAAGCCACACACACACACACACACACAAGCAACTACTTCCAATTTATCATGTATTGGAAAATAATTGTCTCTAAAAGTAGAACAAGAGTAAAACCCAAAACTGTGTACCTTGCATTAGAACACAGTGCAAGAAATAGTGGTAGTATTGTTGACTGGTGTGGCCTTTGAGACTTGGACTCTGAGTAGGAGTTCTGCACACAGTTCCAATGTGTGTGATAGGGGGTTGGTCCCATACTGCCAAGCAATTCTCAGATACCAAGTGGGTGTTCTGCAATTCAACTCAATTCTGACACTATCTACCCGGAGACAGAGTCAGATCCCTCAGGTTAAATGCTCAGTAGTCCTACAAGACGACCAAATCCTCCTCCCACCTTCAGAAACCAATTGGAAACCTAGGTTGTCACCTGTGCTCCTAACCAACTGGCTATAAATCAGGGGTCCCAACCACATCCTCCTTAATTTGTTAGAGAGGCTTACAAAATTCAGAGAAACATATCACCTACTCAATCACCAGTTTATTAAAAAAGGATGCAACTCAGATGGAAGAGATGTCTAACACCAGGCATGGGGAAAGGGGGTGGAGCGACGATGCCCTCTCGCAGCCATCACTCTTGCTGGGTCTCCATGTGGTCACCAACCCAAAGCTCTCTGAAACCCATCCTTTTGCATTTGTATAGAGGCTTCATTACATAGGCATGCTTCGTTAAATTATTGGTCATTGGCTGCAACCTCCAGCTCCACTTGCTTCCCTCCCCTAAGGTCAGGTGCTGGGACTAAAGTTCCAACCCACCAATCACATTAGTTCCCCTGGCAACCAGCCCACATCCTTACAGGGCTTCCAAAAGTCACCTCATTGACAGACTCAAGTGTGGTTAAAGGCGCTTGTTATGAATATTAAGACACTTTTATTGCTCTCATCACTTAGGAAATTCCAAGGTTTAGGAACCCTGCCAGAAATGGGGACAAAGACCAAACATATATTCTTATTATAAGTCACGATACCAGAAAGTGCCCGCTCTTGCAGCACAGACGCTTTTTGGCTGACCATGCTCTGTGCAATTAACTTGCTCAATGAGCAATTTCCAGTTCTGTGACGTTTTCATTTTTCTTATTTATTATGTTTAATGCGCTTGGCACATCTATATAGCTGATTTTTAACTCCAGTGAGCTCTTGCCTAAACATTGGTAAAGTACAGCATTGGTGGAGACAACTGAAACACCAGCAAGGATGGTGTGAGTTTTAAGACCTTAAAAGAAATAAAATCTTATGATTTTCAAAGAGAAGAAACCAAGTGATATTTACTTGCCACAGTCCTGGAGTAAAGCCAGTATTTCAGAGGCTGCTATCACCAGAGCTGCAATTTCAGACAAGGGGGTGGGAGTCAAGGTTGCTGGCTGAGGACAGGATGTTCTAAAAGTATCCATACATTCAGGAATGATGAGGAAATGTGTGGCTGGACTCCAAACACCTTTCTTCGGAACAGGACTTCCCTTTTTTCTGAAGACCTATTTGGCTGTTCTATAATTACTGGTCTTTTTATCTTAATTGTGGAACTACATAGAGACTTTCTTTTTGTGTGATATGTCACACCTCTAGCTCAATTGCAAAAAAAAAAACCATTTAAAAAGCCCTATATATAATAATAAAAATATAATATGCCGGGGCTGCGAGGGAAGCCCAGGTCCTGGGTGCCAGAGGGAAGCTAGTGTCTGCAGCCGAAGAAGGAAGGCCTGCTCTTGCATGAATTTTGTGCATCGGGCCTCTAGTTATTAATGATATTATTCAGCCAAAAATAATAAATTGAATATTTTCCATACCATCCTCAATTTCAAATCCTAAAATCTTCAGCCCCACACTTAGCTTCTGGGTCCTTCACTGACTGTCTCCTCCCTGTTGGCTCTTTGTGCTGCTTTGGCATCTCAGCCCTTCCTCTCTCTGCCCTCTGAATGAGGAGGCTCCCCAAAGTGTGGCCACTGGCCCTCTGCCTTCTCTTCCTACAGCCTCTTCCGAAGCACTCTTCCATGTTCGTGACTCCTCTAACAACCCGTGCGTTTCATGCCAGCCATCCCCTCCACCGTCCTTTCTAGGTCAACCCAGTTCTTCCAGTCACTCATCCTCAAAATCTGGAATCATTGTTGGATCGTTAGCTCTTTCAACAGCCTTGG
Source organism: Myotis davidii (assembly GCF_000327345.1). NCBI lineage: Eukaryota > Metazoa > Chordata > Mammalia > Chiroptera > Vespertilionidae > Myotis > Myotis davidii. Next base: position 762,822 of record NW_006289416.1, read on the forward strand.
TATGTCAGGCAAAAAACTTCACATCAATTTCCCCTCCCAAATCCTGCCCCTTTCTTTTTGTTCTCTGCTACACCTGCTCCCATACGAGCCTCCAGATAATTATGCTTGCCTTCTCAATTATCTCTCTAACTTCTGTTCTCCCCTTCTTTCATTCCACCTGCATTATACCATCAGACTAACTCTAAAAATATACGACTTTAATTACATTAGTTCCTTATTTAAAGATCCCCATCGGTTCCTTTTTTACTTATAATATTTAGTACAAATTCCCCTGTTCGCCTTGCCAGGCTGTCTCTATTAGCTGGGCATGGGCCCCAGGGTCAGTAGACACAGTTTCATATCCAGTTCTGACACTTACTACCTGTATAGGAGGGATAATCACACCTGCCTCAGAGGCTTTTGTAAAAATTAAATAAGATTTGCAATGTCAAAACTGGAATCTGAAAGATGGTAAATGCTAAAGAAATATGCACCTTTTCCCACCCAACTTAGTTCTGGATGAAATAGAAAACAGTTACATTATTGACACTGGAGCAAACCAGGCAGAATGCTTGTGAAATATGCCTGATAAATGGATACATGATGCTGGGAATGATCATTTGAGTAAGTGTTTTGAAGATGGCACGGTTTCAGAAACGACAGATTTCATGTTAAGATGGTTGTCATGGGTGGCTTAGATGGTGAGGGAGGGAGGTCACTGGTGAGAAAGATTGTGATCACGGATGACAGTTACTTCAGTGATGAAACTGTTACTGCCTGGACCCAAGAGTCGGTATGACATCACTAATTGCAGGTATATCAGATCTCATGAGCCTTCAAAACTAATGGAATATCAGCTCCACAACATTTCCAATGACCCATTCTAGACCAAAATCTTAAATTCAATCTATTAAGTCTTTAGATATAATTTCCATTTAGATACAATTTAGATGTAATTTCCAGGAAACACAGATATGGCTACTGGGCAATGTGAGGCTCAGATCTGCTATGGGGGTGTGATTGACTGAGGACTTCTGGATCCACACCTGCATGGCTGCCTTCCCCTTCTCACATCCCACTTGGCAATAGCCTAGTCTGGGTTCTAGTGCAGGCCATTCCTGTGAGATGCAGGATTTCTTGGGCATGCAGCTTTTGTCTGAGGGCTCTCCATCATTAGCCCAGCTGGAACTTTCTTAGAAATGCACTGACCTGTATGTTATATTTCCCAAATCCGTCCCTTTCTCGGTCACAGGGCTCAGACTGGCATCATGGTTGGACAGCTGTTCACCCTGTCCTGGTGATTTCCTGTGATCCAGTGGTATATCTGTACAATCGAATATTATTTGGCCATAAAAAAGGAATAAAATATTAATACATTTTACAATGTGAATGAATCTTAAAAATATAATGCTCCACAAAAGAAGCCAGATGTAATACTCCTCATACTGTATGATTCCATTTATATGAATATTCAGAAAATGTAAACCCATTGAGACAGAAAGCCAGTTAGTGGTTAGCAGGGACTAGGGGGAGGGGGCAATAAAGAGGAACTCCTTAAAGGGTACGTTTTTGTTTGTTTGTTTTTTGTTTAGTGATGAAAGAGTTTGGAAGTAGAGTAGAGGTGGTGGTTGCACAACACTGTGAATGTACCAAATGCTATTTAATTGTTCACTTTAAAATGGTTAATTTTATGTTATGTAAATTTAACTTCCATAAAATAAAGAAGGGAGAGAATAGGGCAGGGGTGGGCAACCTTTTTATGAGTGCTTGCCAAAACCAGCAAAATCTCTGACTCAAAATTCTTCTGCGTGCCAACCCTAATTTTTTGAGAACATGTTA
>NW_006289416.1:764715-768388 GCF_000327345.1 Myotis davidii
AAAAAAATTATAGTGAATGGCATTCCAAGTCTTCAATACTTTGTTTTTGACACTATTGAAATTGCTCTTCCCCTCTCTCGTCAATCCATGTCTGTGGCCTTTAAGATGATAACTTATGTAAAATTACTTATTTATCTAAGATGCACCTACACTGAATTTATCTGAAAAATAAAAAAGTCTATATTAAGAAAAAAATTGTGAATGGAAGATTATAAGAGAGGGTTTTGCGTGCCAGCAAAAGTTACTGGCGTGCCATGTTTGGCCACGTGCCAGGGGTTGCCCACCCCTAGAATAGGGGAAAAAAAGTTGGAGGCAGTGAATGTAGACACTTTTAAAGAGCTCTGCTGTAGATGGAAATAAAGAAGTGGTACTGGAGGTGGTGTCCAAAGTTGGGGCCACTGGAAGGTTTTATTTCTTTTGTTTTAAGACAAAAAAAATTTAACTATATTTCTTTGCTGATGAAAATTATCCATCACAGAGTGCATGACTTTGGAGAGGGAAGTAAGAATTGCTGTAAAAAACATCTTTGATTAAATGAAAATGATGCTTTACATCCTACATAAACTCACCCTTAATAATGTCTGAAAGGGCAAACCCTGAAGTGAGACAGCCTTGGGCAAACTAAAGGATTAATTGAACTTATTTAACAATGTATAACAAAAACATAGAGTTAAATACCATAACGGATATAAAATGAGTAAGCATGGCAGTGTTGTTCTGGAGTCGCCCATGCCATCTGGTTAGGGCACTGCTAAAGCTCCGGCCAGCATGGGCAGGGAAATGCCTGTTCAGGGATTCTTTCTCCCTGCCTGGGTTGTAGAGTCTATTGCTCTCCTTCCCTGTCTCTTACTGGTTGGCATCCATCCCAATCTGGTCCACAATGAATGGCCACCACTTCTTAGTACAAACTGTGCTTACCCCCTGGCTTTACTTATTTCAATTTAAGTCATCAAAGTTCAGAGACATTCGGTCCAGCTACACAATTTTTATCCCAGAGTTTCTATAACTATCGTTTCCCAGTTCCCATGGCATCTTACACGTCATGCGATATATACAGCCCAAGAGATGTGACTTTATCTAAATATGAATGCCCTCTGCAGATGCCTTCAGCAAAATGCCTGCTGTCACTGAATTATTTTTACAAAACCGTTTCCTTAGCCAGATTGGGGAGTGGGGGGTTAGGGTTCTCTCTGGAGTTAAGAGGGTACCACCCTCAAGTTTCAGTGCCATGTTGAAGATTTCCCCTGCCTTCCATTTCTCAGATGTCCTTTCACTGTGTCTTCTCCCTACATCTGTCTAACGCATACCTCTTGACTGTAGAAATTAATATTTAATAATCTTTGTTTACGGTTTCATAGGAATTTTCTGGGTTTATCTCTTTATGTGACAGGTTTTACCCGTAGATGCCCTGAAGATACTACACTTTGCCCTAAGCAGGTACTACACTTTGTCATTTTCCAGGGATAGTTCTGCACACACTGTCTCCTCAGGATCCAAAAGGATGCGTAGTTACTGCCTTCTTATACATTCAAGATCATTGGAATTTGATCAGAGCTTAATGATTTCAAACCACTTGTCATGGTGCCCATTTGAAACCAAAAGTGCTATCAGGTTTCTTCTCCATTATATGGGTTAACTACATAACAGTAGAACTAGCACACTAAGTATTTTTTAATTGGGGGAGGGGACACTTTTATAGAGAGAAAAAGCTAAAACTGGAGTACATATTTTAATAAAATAGTATATGCTCAGAAGTCAGTCTTTTTATTGTATTGAAGATATTTCAAGAGAATATACCTTATGTTCCTAATTTTCACAAAGGTTAATATAGTAACTCAATTCTGATAAGAATCTGGATATCAACTAGATATTCCTCTTTCCTGGTGTCACTAATAACTAATCTTTAGGAGCAGTTGATCAATGGATGTGTATTTCTAATTTAAGCTCACTTTTGGGCCCAACTCTGGAGATTTCCTACATCTGAGTACCACCCTCTCATATAGTCTGTAACAGGTATAACCAGGCCCAACAGCTCTGGTCTGGACAAAGAATGTAATAGTCAGTCTCTGATATGAGGGCATGGTCTAATTATGCAGAGTAGCCTCACATATGCTGTGACATTTCTATCTTGGACATTTAGATGTTGCTTTAGTATTAATGTGTGATAGCTTCACTGGTGGGAGTGCAGCCAAACAAACATCTCTTGACAAGCTTGCTTTGCCAGATAATCACATCATGAGCTCTATGGGGTGAAGAGAACACAGAAAGGAGTCAAGACCTCACAAAATGGCCGTGATGGGGCTTGTTTGGGTCACTGAATGGAAATGTGCAAACAATTGGCCAGGAATTGACTACTACAGGGGCTTCCTGTCACTTGAACTTTGCTTAGAGGAAGAAGACAGCTGCCAATGTAATTCTTGGTTGAGTGGGAATGTTTGGTGTTTCTGAATGCTTAAGAAGCCCTTTCATGAAGGCTTTGAGATCACCTAATTTCAAAAGTGCTTGGGCTTTGCCTAATAGTAAATTGTAAACAATTCCAGAAAATGTAGAAATGAGAATACATAGACATTTTAACAAAATTAAATGTAGCTATTGTGTAAATGTTTATTCCCAGGCCATAGTCACCGAGTTATAATAAAAACATAATTAGACTCTGTAGGGTCTTTCTTGGGAACCACACTGTGGTCAATATTTGCCTTCTTAGAGATGCCTTGATATATATTGAGGAAGAAGGATGGCTAGAAATAGACCTCAAATCTCTTTTCATGGGTATAACTATAAGGTTAAGGGTCCTCACATTAAAAAAGGGATTCCAGAGTATGGCATAAATATTAAGACTTCCTCTAAGCATCTAGGTGACTAGATTCCAAACTGGCCCTCATATACACAAAGACAAGATCTTTTCCTTCAGGAGTTACTAGTAACCATCATCAACTGTCACACCTGATCTAAACCCCAAAGTTTTCTTAAAACTACCACATAATAAATAATTTTAATGTTTAGTAACTCAATTTTAAAAATATAATAGTCCAAAACGTGTGTAAGTGGTAAGAGTGAGTCAGCTTTATAAAGCAATAGGCCATACAGCTGTGATAAAACCAAAGCAGAAAATTCACTGAGCATTAATAATGGAAAAAAAAAAGATTCAGCTTGAAATAAAAGAGCATACATTCGAGAGCATTTTCATGAAATGCAATTAATCTTATTAACTAATTTTAGTTTGAAATTAGCTGGAGGTGTTCAATTTAGATAGGAAAAGTTAGATCCATTTGAAAAAATAATGGTAATTAAAAGATGAAGATAAAAATGTGGTCTCAAGACACAGATAACAGCTATAGTTAAGAACATGTAATTTGATTTTAAGCAATGAAATAAAAAGGAGGCCTAATGAAAATAGATTGTATGCTTGTTTTTGTTGTTAACTGCATAATGAGACTGTTCCCTGCATAGTTCTTTTCCCTAGCAAACAACTTGGGAAATGAGCTTGCGAGGCAGGATAATAATCCTTGTAATAGAAATTAAAATTTGTTTTAGTAAATAAAGGCAATAATCTAAACTACAACAAGTTTGGAAAGTTAAAAAAAATCACTCAAAGCATCATGACCATAGCATACTTAATGTTTTATTTTGGTGTTTTCCTTTCAGTCTTTTAAATGCATGCATATTTTGATTC
>NW_006289416.1:769553-796069 GCF_000327345.1 Myotis davidii
CAGGGGAGGCGGGACAGGGAAGAAAATCCAGAAGGTTCCAAAGATGGCTGCTTTTGTAAAACAAAAAACACAAGCCCTCAAAGGATAAAGATTCCCTAGCGTAGAGGAAGTACCATGGACTCTTGAACACAGGGGTTTGAGCTGCATGGTCTACTTATACACGCATTTTTTTCAATGAAAATGAAAATGTATTTAACCTTCCATCTGATTTTCTTAATAACATTTTCTTTTCTCTAGCTTCCTCTATTGTAAGAATATAGTATATAGTACCTATAACATACAAAATATATGTTAAGCAACTGTTTATGTTATTGGTAAGGCTTATTGGTAAGTTTTAGGGCATCAAAAGTTATACACGGACTTTTGACTGTGTAGGGTTTGCACCCTAACCCTCAAATGGTTCAAGGGTCAACTGTAGTTAGAGAAGATAATTCTGAAACTAGAAAGTGATTTCCTTAGGCTTGATGGGAAAAAAAGAAAAAGAGAGAGAAAGATGGAGAAAGATGAGTAGTTCCTGGAGAGAATACTGTCAAGGCAATAAGATGCCTAAAAGTGTATGGGATCCAAGGAACAGAGAGGATCTATGATCCCTACCCACTGGAGGGTGGTGAGACCATAGGGAGAGAAATATCGTCAGGTAGAACAGCTCCAGTTTTTTATAGAGTCAGGTATTCTTAGCCCCACTCTCCAGAGAGGAAAATTCAGACATAGAGATGTTAGGTAATTTGCCCAACTTCACACAACTAATAACAGCAGAGGTGGGATTTCAACCCAAGCAATTTGACTCCAGAATCCAAAATCTTAACCATTTTTCTATCCTACCTCCAAGTAAATATTCACTTATTCAGTCATATTGGAGGACTTCCTTACATGAGTACAGCACTGCTCCTGACTGGCCATATCAACATAGTGTAATCATTGTTATCTTTCTATAAACCGGGTTCTCTAGTAAATCCTTGCATTTTCTAAAAAATACACAGAAGGTACTAGATGCTCATTAACATCTTTCCCCAAAAGAAAAGTGACTTTGGAGAATTTAAATTGCCTTGATATATGTTTATATTATATATAATACAATAATCCTATATAATAAAAGGCTAATATGCAAATCGACCAAACAGCAGAATGACCAGTCACTATGACACGCATTGACCACCAGGGGGCAGACACTTAACGCAAGAGCTGCCCCCTGGAGGTCAGTGCACTCCCATAGGGGGAATGCAGCTCAGCCAGAAGCCAGGCTCACTGCTAGCGAGCACAGCAGCGGGGCCTCTCCCGCCTGCCTCTGCTGCAGCCCTAAGGACCCCTTGGGGACTGCGAGAGGGCACAGGCCGGGCTGAGGAACCACCCCCAGTGCACGAATGTCATGCACCGGGCCTCTAGTCTATCCATAATAAGCTAAAACTATGCAAAATATTTAATTTATAAATTTTTGTCCCAGATTTTATATGCTTATTATTTAGTATAATTTATTACCATTAATAAGCAAAAAAATAAATTTTATTATATTCATCAAGATATTGGTTTTATCTGTGAATTCTTTCTTCCTTTTTACTTTCTGTTGGGAATCATTGAAACTGGGGCCTGCTTTTGACATTTGGTGAATCCTAACCTTAGTAATATTTTGAGTTGATATGTATGTATATGAGTGTTTACACAGAGAAAAACAAATTCCATGTGGCCAGGAGGATGAATTAGGGTATGTCAGAGTTACCCACAAATTTCAATACATTTCTAATATGTGGGATTGCCACCGAAACAACAGATACAAAATAAAGTGGAAAACTGGTTCAATTTCCTGTTTAATTCAAACCCAAAACACTTCTTTTATATCACATATGTACCTAATTCAGAAAAAATATTTTGAAATAGACAATATATGTACATTTATTGGACTGAATTTTTCACGTTACCTTAACAGACAGCTCGTTTGTTCCGTTACTTCTCAGAAGCAGGACATGTTTATGTCTCTTCTTGGTAATGAAGCTAGAACACAGTTAAATATAGTGCAAGGTTGTATTAGGCTTTACAATTCACAAGACCTTTCACACACATGACTTTGTTTAGGCATAAAAACAGGGCTAAGTGGTCAGCCTAAGGGCTGTAGAGCCGAGCCTCATTTTAAAACTGTGCTGTTCCCCTAAATCCAGTGCTCTTTCTAATGTAATGCAGCCATTCAGTGCACTGGGCACAGCTTTCAAAAAATAGTTTTGTTTTGTCGATACATACCTTGTTGAAAATGTCCCTTTATCTGCAGAACCAGAAGACCAAAGGTTCCTGCTGTGGTGTTCAAGGGATCACAGGGGATCCATGCAGGGAGGGATTGAGGGCTCTGAGGCCCCCTTAACATTAAATGCGAATTGTTTGTGGACCTGCAGGCAAGCATTTATTTGAGGAAACAGCTATTGGTTTTCAAAACTTTTTTTAATCAGTGTACCCCGGCTTCCAAAAGGATGAAACCACTGAGTTAGATATTCCCAACTCAGTCTCTGCTTTGCTTATTTTATGATTCATTTCATAACTAAGGATTAAGTGTGACATGGTCAGGTTGTAAAAATTATGAGTGAACAAATGAAACCACATAGCCTAAGTCCCATTGCTTTGTTTCCTGAATTGTTAGGTGGCTGGGAGATTGCATCTTGGTTCTTACCACTATTTGGAGGGGGAGAATCTACACGCCAGTTCTGAAATTCCACTATTCAGTATTGCTCAGAAGTGAAATTTAAAAGGTAAACATTTTCCTCCTGATCTGGCTCAAAGCCAAAACAGAAATTAAGAGCACAGATCCTAAAATCAGTAAACTTGGTCTCTAATTTGGCTCTAGAACTTATTGTGTAAAGACTTATTGCATACCTAGCTATCTTTTTTTTTAAAAAATGTGGTGCAGTTCAGTGGTAATAAGCACATTCACATTGTTGTGCAACCATCACCGGCATCCATCTCCACAACTGTTTTTATATTCCCGAGCTGAAACTCTGTACCCATTAAGCAAGTCCCCACTCCACACTCCCCTGGCCCCTGGTAACCACCGTTCACTTCATGTTTCTGTGAATTTGATCACTTTACCTTGTGGCATTGTTTAGTATAGAAAGTTCTTGAATACTGTTTGGTTCAACGCTGTTTCATTGTAACATTGCTGAGATGTCTTAGGAACTTAACTCTTGCTTATGTCGATCAGCCTGTGGTAAAATTGGTTTCTTTATATGTGGTTTTGCTGCAGTTCCAAGAACCTATTTGATGACGTTAGGTGAGGACTTACTGCATTTGTCCTTTTGTGACTGGTTCATTTCACTTAACATAATGTCTTCAAGGTTCATGCATGTTGTAGCGAGTGTCAGAATTTATTTTTTTCTTCTGAAGGCTGCATAATATTCCATTGCACATATCAAATCTTGCTTATCCATTCATCTGTCAAGTGCACACTTGGGTTGCTTCTATCTTTTGGTTTTTGTGAATAATGCTGCTATGAACATGGGTGTACAAATCCCTGTTCGACACTCTGCTTTCAGTTCTTTTGTACACATACCAAGAGGTAAAGTTACTGGACCAGGTTGTGATTCTATTTTTAATGTTTTGAGGAAATGCTACACTGTTTTCCACAATGGCTTCCTTATTTTATAGCCTCACCAGTAATGTCCAGGATTTTAATTTCTCCACATCCTTGCCAACATTTAGTGTTTTCTGTTCTTTTATTTTCTATGATTGCTATTCTAATAGGTTTGTAGTGGTATTTCATTGTGGTGTTAATTTGCATTTTCCTAATAACTAATGATACCGAACATCTATTCATGTGTATTTTGGCCATTTGCATATTTTCTTTGGAGAAATGTGTGTTTAAGTACTTTGCCCATTTGTTAATTGTGTTGTTTTATAATTGTTGTTGTTGAATTGTGGGAATTATTTGTGTATTCTGGATACTAATAACTTATTAAATATATGAGTTGCAAATACTTGCTCCTACTCTGTGGGCCAGTTATCCTTTTAAAACGAAGATCTGTTAGTCCTCACTTAATAGGACTAACAGAATTATTTAATATTGGTTTGCATGGCTGTTGTAGCAGATGATCACAAACTTGGTGGCTGACATAACAGAAATTTATTTTCTCACAGTTCTGTGTGCCCCACGCCTAGAATCACTATCACTAGCTCTAAATGAAGGTGTTGGCAGAGCCACGATCCCTCCAGAGGCTTCCGGAAAGGATCCATTCCTGGTCTTTTCCAGTTTTGGTGGCTGCTGGCATGCCTTTCTCTGCCTCCAGGGCCACATTGCCTCAGATCTTCTGCCTGTTGTCTAATTTCCTTCTGTTTCCCCCTCATCAGGACACCTGTGATGGCCTTTAGAGCCCGCCCTGATAATCCCGGATAACCTCCCTACCTCAAGACCCTTGATTCAATCACACCTGCCAAGAACCTCTTCCCAAAGTAAGGTAACATTTACAGGTGCCAGGCATCAGGACCTGATCTCTAGGCAGTCATCATCCAGCCTGTTAGAGCAGTGGTTCTCAACCTTGGCTGCACATTAGAATCACCTGGGAGTCTTTTTAAAATCCCGATTTCTGGGCCTCATCCTCCGGAAATTCTGTTTCTTTGTTACTAATGTTGTGGCCTCACCCCATAACAAAGAAACAGAATTTCCGGAGGATAAGGCCCAGAAATCAGGATTTTAAAATGACTCCCAGGTGATTCTAATGTGCAGCCAAGGTTGAGAACCACTGTGTTAGAGGATGGCTCTGAGGAAGCATGAGAAAACCTATGTTAACACTTCAGTATAGCGCCGGGGCTACAGTGAGCATGACTGTGTGAGTTGTTATTATTATTATGTATTCAACAACAGTGGTGTTGATTTACCTTTGAAATCACTAATGGGCCTCTTTACATTTATTTTTTAAATTGATTTCAGAGAGGAATGGAGAGGGAAAGGATAGGAACATCAATGATGAGGGAAAATCATTGATTGGCTGCCTCCTGCAGGCCCCACACTGGGGATCGAGCCTGCAACCCAGGCATGAGCCCTGACCAGGAATTGAACCATGATGTCCTGGTTCATAGGTCGACACTGAATCACTGAACCACGACAGCCAGGCTACATTTCTTTTAAACTTTTCTCAAAATTATCAGTGATGCCAAATGGAGCATCCTCAAGAAAGCAGGCTGGGGCCAATCACATGACCCGTCCCCTCCTCCCATCCATTTCTGCAGAGACTGGTTCAGACTGCTTCAGACCTGGAAGGAGAAACGAGCTCTGGAAAGCACAATCTGAGGGCCAAATGAAGGCTTGTAGCCCGATGATTAGGTGGGGCCGGGCTGGGGCTGGAAATGCACAAGAACATCTAATCTCATCTCTCCCTGGAACAGTGGACAGGGATGCATCTCAAGGGCAAAGAAGTGGGGGAGAAAGTACAATTTGTATCTGGCTTATTCACTGAAATTCACTCTCCTCTAGAGATGGGCCTAATATCAAGAGAGCAAAGAAATATGATTATTTTGATGATTTTGCTCAACTTGAATTTCCCAAAGAAAAGTAGTAAGTCTATCTAAATGGAAAACCATATAAACATACATACTGATTTATGTACATAATTCAATTCATAGTGTACATAAAATGTGCATGTACATAATAAATGTATGTATACATATACACATACATGTACTTCTATTTGAGATATCAAATTTGTAACATTTATTTTAAAATGCAGGAAACAATTATTAAATGCATACTATGTGTCAGGCCTTCTTCCAGGACTGGTGAACAAAATTGACAAAATCCTTGCTCTTCTGTAACCTACATTCTAGTGGAGAGAGAAAAAGAGCAAACAAATAAGTAAACATGCTATATATCCCATGGGGAAGTGGAAAGGGGGGTGCTGTTTTCTATAGGATGGTGATTTGACCAAAAATAGATGTTCCTTATATCATGGATATTGTGACCATCGGACAAAAGCCTGTGCTTAAGATAGTCAGTTTCTAAAATTTTGGCCCAAAGATGTATAGACAATATAAAGTGTCTTTGTACATTGAGCACAATGTTTACATTCCACATTCGCAGGTATGTACACATGTATAACTTTCATTGTTTTTCTAATAATGATCCTTAATCTACACTTACAGGCATCATTCTTTCTAATGATATAAATTGTGGTTATTTCTCTGGCATTTCAGATTTAATCTGTAATTAGCCTGTGATTTTGCCTTCTCCCTGAGGGGGTATATTCCACTTGAGGTTGACTATGGAGTCATGATTCTGGGACTACAGGATTGGGGTGGCACAAGGCCTCTGCTGTGCTCAGCCTATTCTTTCTTTTGCTGGCATCTTCTGAGCCATCACCCATCTCTCCCAGGGTCTGCTGGGGCCATTCCTCCCACTGGCACCTACGACTGTTGACACCTGCATGGTGGTCTGCAGCCCCGCTGTGGAAGCCAGAGTTCCATGGGTACAGTCTTCCTCCACCTGACCCCAAGGCTCCTTTGGGTGCCTCAGCCTTCTCTTTTTTCACTCATTCCCCTTTGAGGGAGGGTGGTGGGAAGCTTTAAGATCTCCCTTGTGCCCTTCAATGTGACTGTTTCCAGCTTGTGTTAGCCTACACCTGCCAACACCGCTCTGGCTGGTTTTCCTGACATTCCTGAGCCTTACAAGTCATCTCTACCTTGGGCTTTCCAAATTTTCTGGGGACTCTCTTGTTGGACCCACCCAGCACGTTTTCTGGAGCTGAAATGGCTTCAGTGGGGATCAGTGGGGCACAGGACTCCCTTCTAAGATTCACCATGCAGCCAGCCTCAGGAGCACTTCTCTCCATCATGCACAAAATCTCCGCTTCAAGTGATCTGTCAGCTGACACCTGGACCAAGCATTTTGTTTGTCTCGCACCTCCTAAAACTAAGAACTTTTTTTTAAAAAAAAATCTGTATTGTTGAGATTATTACAGATGTCCCTCTTTTTCCCCCCATTGGCCCCTCTACCCGGTTCCCGCCCCACCCAGGCCTTTGCCACTCTATTGTCTGTGTCCATAGGTAATACATTTATACATATACGATCTTAGTTTAATCTCTTCCCACTCCCCCAACCCCCTTCACTCTGAGAATAATCAGTCTGTTCAATTTCCATGCCTTTGATTCTATTTTATTCACCAGTTTAGTCTGTTCATTAGATTTTTTTATTTGTTTACTTTGATTTTTAGATTCAGTTGTTGATAGGCATGTATTTGTTGCCATTTTGTTGTTCATATTTTTGATCTTTTTCTTTTTCCTCATCTTAAATAATATCCTTCAATATTTCATGTAATACTCTTTTGGTGGTGATGAATTCCTTTAGCTTTTTCTTGTCTGTGAAGCTCTTTATCTGATCTTCAATTCTAAATGATAGCTTTGCTGAGTAGAGTAATCCTGCTCACTCCAGCTCCGTGGCTGCCAGCCGCCATCTTGGTTAGGTTAATTTGCATATAGTCACTCTGATTGGCTGGTGGGCATGGCTTAAGGCATAGCAAAAGTATGGTCAATTTGCATGTTTGTCTTTTGTTAGTATAGGATGTATGAAAAGAGGAGGTGCTATAAGGAGCCAAAAATGGTGATGGATATACGTTTTCTGAGATGGTAATCATACTTCCAAAAGATTGTTAATTTTGAATAACACTAACCAGTATGTAGCAGGAGAGAAGAGAGTTCAAGGATTTCAAATGTTGTAAAGGATGTTTCCTGCCAAGGAAAGAACAGTTTGAATGCAAGATGCATCTTTTAAAAAATAACAAAGTTCTTTTCCCCCTGTCCAGTAGGTAAAAGAAAACCTTTGTGAAAGAAGGAACAGAGAAGGAACATTGAAGAGAGCAAGTAGGATGGCCAATGTAAAGGCATGCACAGTGTGAAGACATGTCAACTCTGCAACAGAAGAGGAGGCAGGGTCACTAAAGCCCTGTGCTCATCAAGGAGACTCTTCTGGGCCCTCCCAAAATGAGCCCAGGTAGGGAGGGGCAGCATAGCATAGAGGTAGTGCAGTCAGACTGTATGGCTTCAAATCTTGTTCCATCACTTCCTGGCTGAGAAACTTTGGACAGATCATTTTACTTGCAGATTTATGTGGAGTATTTAATGAAATCATATATGTAAAGTGCTTAGCTGTGTGTATGAAAGATAGTAAGTTCTCATTAAATGGTAACTCATTAGTATGTACCATAGAATAAACATCTTATACCTGTTTATTCTATTCCTAACTTTCTTAGAGGGAGTTTCCTTAAAATCACTACAAGAAAACTTGGAGGCCCCAGAAGAAAGAGCTGGACCCTAGGCAAAGAGAATTTACCAACCTCTTGCAGTGGGATTGATAATTTAATGAAATGTAATGTATGAGCTTGCCAGGATTACTATAACAAAACTAAAGGCCTGATGCACAAATTTGTTCAAGAGTAGGCCTTCCCAGCCATGGCTGCCTGGATCCCTCCCTCACAGCAGAAATGGCTGCCTCAATCCAACCGCTGCAGCCCTGGCTTCATCCTGGAAGGACATCTGGAAGGTTGCCTGGTCTAATTAGCATATTATGCTTTTATTATTATGGATACCACTGACTGAGTGCCTTAAATAAAAAAATGTATTTTGTGACAGTTCCGGAGGCTGGAAATCCATCGAATAATGTAACTGAGGGAACATAAAATAGGTAGAGAAGGTAGCAGCAGGGTTGGTTTCTCCTGAGGACTCTCCTCTTGCCTTGCAAATTGGCTCATTGGGTCCTCACAGGGTCTCCAGTTGATCTATGTCAGGGTTCTCAACCTTGGCTGCACATTAGAATCACCTGGGAATCTTTTTAAAATCCTGATTTCTGGACCTCATCCTCTGGAAATTCTGTTCTGAAAATTCTGTTTCTTTATTATGGGGTGGGGCCACAACATTCCTAACAAAGAAATAGAATTTCTTTGTTTGTTTCCTAAAGTCAAACAATCAAATTACATTAGGCCCTACCCATGTGAACTCATTTTACCTTAATTATCTCTTTAAAGGCTCTGTCTTCAATACAGTCACATTCTGAAGTACTCAGGGTTAGGACTTCAACATACGAATGTTATGCAGAAACCATTCAGTATATAACAAGTAAACCAACAAAGCTATGTCAACAGTTAAGTAGTAAACATATATAAATAGTCACCTATAGTATTTTTTAAAAATTATTTTAAATTAATTCCTTTGTTTCCAAGCTTTTATTGCGACCCCATCCTATTATTTATGAAGTAACCATGTATAAGAATGCATTTTAAAAGTTCAAGTGCTCTCACCTTGACTCACAAGGACTGGCTTGAATCCTGTATCAACCACATGAGAGTGTTGTGATTCTGGATCTCTTAAATTCCACTTTGTTGTCTGTATAATGGGAATAATAATCTTTACCTGAAATGGCTGCTGTAAAGATGAGATGAGGCAATATACATGAGATGAAGCAGTAGGAGTTCAGGGAATGTTCTCTTTGTTTAAGTATACAACCAAACTGGAGCACCATCTACTGATGTTTAGTCATCAACTTGGTGCTTAGCCAGGGAATACTATTAACTACTTGGTCCATCAGTTACAAAGGCATCAGCTATAAAATAATTTCCTAACCAGGATTTTGAATGGATGCCTGGCCCCTACTCCTAGTACCACCATGAACCACGAGGTAGAAACCATGTGTTGAGGATGGCAGGTGGATGTGACTGAAGAAGCCTCACCCCTAAAAACTCAGGAGCTGCCAAACAGTTTCAGATGCCCAACTCTAATCTTCAGTTACATGGGAAATAAATTAATGTCTGTCTTAGTTAGATGCCTATTCTTTTGAAATTTTGGCCGTTACAGTTAAACCTAATCCTAACCAACAGAGAAATTTTATTATCTGAATAACAGATAATATGTAATCCTATTATAGTGTCTATTCATAGAGTATAATAAATTGCACCTATCATTATCATGATATGAATATAGATTTTTAAATTTCCCCCAAATAGTAAAAATATGAGAATAAACATGTTCAACAAGATTATATTCATTCATATAAGTAATACAAATCTAGAAAATAAGAGATTCTCTTCATTAGCAAAGGCAAAATATTTGATTCTTAAAAATGTTTTCAAATTGAACATCAGATTTCGTTTTTAAACATTAAATCTTCATGGGAAAATAAATATAAGTACAAAAATGAGACAAATACCATCTCTCTGCCTTGAAAGAATAAATGAAGACAACTAACAGAGTTAGCAATAATAACAAACACGTACGGCAATCACAAGGTGTCTAGCACTGTTTGTTGTACTTAATGTGAACGACTCATTTATATACCTTAACTCAATAACTCTGTGAAGAAGACATTATTATACACGTTTTATAGAAAGGAAACTGAAGCACAGAGAAAGCAATAATCCCAAGGTCCCATGTACACTAGAACTATATTGTAACACACACACACACACATACTCAAAAATACAACTAAATCCCCACAAAACAGATACAAAATCTAGTTATTGTTAATTCAGTTTCTGAGATAGATATAAACATGAGTATTTAAAAATAGAGCTTAATGCCTGGCTGGCATGGCTCAGTGGTTGAGCTTCGACCTATGAAACAGGAGTTTACCTTCGATTCCCGGTAAGGACACATATTCAGGTGATGGGCTCCATCCCCAGTGAGGGGCGTGTAGGTGGCAGCTGATCAATGATTCTCTCTCATCATTGATATTTCTATCTCTCTCTCTCTTCCTTCATCTCTAAAACCAATAAAAAATATTTTTAAAAACTAAAAGAAAACAGCTTAATAGAAAAAATGAATAAACCTGTTGGGTAAATTATAAAGTAAAATGTAACAAAATAAGAAGTAAATTGATATTTTTATATCCCACTTAAAACAAAAATTTTATCCTTCACCAAAATGGCACACTGAGTTCATACTTTGAAGTATTCCTTGAGTTTCAAATGCTTAGCAACAAGTGGACAAAGAAAAAAATGCCAAAGGAAATCCAGGTTCATAAGCAAGTACAATGCTTTATAAGAGCAACTCAGAGCAGTGAATAGGAATGAAGACAACCACCCCATTTTCTCCAGGATGGAATGAGGAGGTGGAGCCAAGGAGTTCAGTTTCTGAGCATAGTAGAAGGGCTGAAGAGTTCCCACATGGCATGGCCAGAGCAGGCTGGGGTGGGGCTCCCACGTTCCAAAACGAGGCTGAAGGGAAGGGTTGCTGCCCACCCTCTCAATTTGTGAATTTTAGCAAGTTAAAGACCTAGACACATAGGAGAACAGACAGCCCAGCAGCTGACCACAATATGCTGTTCCCCAAGTTTCCAAGACATTCTAAGAACTCAAAATAGGAAAAGTGGCTAATTGATGCATGAAATAAAACAATTTTTTAAACAACTTGATAGACTTATTCTAAAATGTGTGTGTGTGTGTGTGTGTGTGTGTGTGTGTGTGTACACACAGAAAGAAGAGCCAAGAGCCAAGAATTGACATTAAACTTTTGAAGAACAAAGAGGGTAATCATATCAAATATCAAACTTATAATAGAGCTAAAGTTTGGCGAAAGAGTCTTATACGAATAAACCAGAAGAAAGAGTCCCTAAGTACAACCATATATGTGCAAGTCAGATAGATGACAGAAATAGCATACTAGTGATAAAGGAAGAGCTCTGACAAATGTTAGAAGTATGGTCAACATCACTTGCAATTGTGGAAATTAAAATTCACAGATTGATAAAAAATTATGGCTATTTTTCAGAGCAATTGGATAATAAAAACTCAGCCATGTCACTTATGTACAGATACATTTAAATTCTAGGTATATACATAGTATATGTGTATATATATAAACATGTATGAAAAAGATGCAAGAAAATTTTCATTGAGTTATGGTATATAAATTTAAAAGATTAGAAGTTGACATAATCTTCAATTAGATACAATGAAATAATTCAGAATAATATACAACTACTAAAATAAAACACTAGATATACATGTTTCAAAATGAATAACATTTAAATATATTTAACATTAAACAAAGAAAAATTAAAACATGCTATATTAAAAAATGCCACCTAAATTTTTAAAACATGCAAAATATAACTTATATGTTTTATGTTTATATACACATATAAGAATAGCATAAAAATGTGTATAATTATAGTAAACACCACATTTGAAGTGATGGTTGCCTCTTTTTAATCCTCATCTGAGGATATGCTTTTATTAATTTTAAAGAGAAAGGAAGGGAGCAGGAGAGAAGGAAGGGAAAGAGGGAAACATCGATTGCTTAAGATAGAAAGGTTAATATGAGAGTGAAACATGAGTGGGTTGCCTCCCACACATGCCCAACTAGGAATTGAATCCATGACCTTTTGGTTTTCGGGATAATGCTCCAACCAACTGAGCTGCACCAGCTGGGGCTACATCAATTGTATTTTATTTCTCCCCATATGTGGTGTTTCAAGGGTATGTTTTACATATTTTTAATACATTTCTCTGTGTTTGATACATTTGATATATATTTTTTAAAAGCTTGTGTTCTAAAATATGTGAATAATTGAGAGAAATTATTAACAGCCAACAATAAAATTCCATTTGATAATTGGATAAAAGAGTGAACTGAGCATTCAATGACAGGGAATGACAAATAAGAAATGAGCAAACAGATTAACCCATAGCTCTATAATTATGTGGTAAATATATAAATTTTAGCAACATTAAAATACCATTATATACCTATTTTAGTAAATAAATAAAAATTATAAAATGTCAATTTTTGGATCTGTTAGATCTGAGAATGATATATATTTTAAATGTTTAAATGACATAAATTTTAAGTGTTTCTGGGTATATCTTCAATTGTTTTAATGTTTCTGGGCAAAAGAACATGATGAGCTATGAAACTGTTGGATATGATTTGGCATAATAATCCTACTCTATAAAACATTCTCTAAGAAAATAAGCATATTAAAAAGTTATTTACTTAGAAATATTTATAGTAATGCTATTTATGTTTCCAAAAACAAAACTTAACAGAGAAAACCCAAATGTCTAAGAATAGGAGGTAGCTAAGCAAAACAAGTAATATTATGAAAGAAGATTACTGCAGAACTATAAAAATGTCAACTGTGTGGCTCACCCTGATTCATGAAAATATGAAATAAAATTAATTTTGTAAAGCAGAGCTATAGAAATGTCAACTGTGAAAACCATGCTGACACATAGAAGTTAACATTAATTTGAAAGAGCAAAACACATCAATTCTTAATTTCATGATTTCCAATAGAAAAAAAACAATATTTGACAAAAATAAGAAGAGAATTTGGAGGGAAATAATAAATTGAGTTGGGGTTATTAGATTATTATTTTTTCCTTTAAAAGTGCCCAAGTTGACCTGTATTCATTAATAAAACAAGGCCACAGGGTTTTATCAGCAGTGTAATGATTTTATACATAAACAAACATGTCTGTGCCCAGGTGATATGATTAGAAAGCATCTTTCTTTTCTGACATTGTTCCTCCTCTGGGCAAGTAACCACATGTACTGGGAAACACTCCTTTTTTCCTCATAGATATGTCCAGCCCGAATGAACCATGTTACAATTTTATAATGGTAATGGTTGTTGATTTATTTCTTATTTTGAAAAGAATATAGCTGCTACAAAATCCATTTGTATAACATTGACTAGAATCTGTATATATAAAAGCCTAAGCGACTCTTATGACTGAACGACTGAACCGACCAGAATGAATGGTCGACCGGTGGCTATGACGTGCACTGATCACCAGGGGGCAGACACTCAATGCAGGAGCTGCCCCCTGGTGGTCAGTGCACTCCCACAGCCAACCTCCCATGGCCCCTCCCCCCACTTGGCGGGGCCCCTCGATAGACCAGGCTGAGGGACCCCACCCGTGCACGAATTCATGCACCAGTAGTTTATAACAATCATGTCACTGAGCTACAAACCTGTATTTCATGTAGAGCTCCATAGGTCCTTCTGTGCCACAGCCAATGTTGGGCTTTCACTTGGATCAAAAGGAAAACATAACCTGAGTGAAAGGAACAAATATCCCACAAACAATCTAGCTAGCACCCTTGCTAAAAATATTTTGTTCTAAATGAATGCATAAATGAAATTATAAAGGAGGCAAAATTCTCAAAAAAGATAATATTAGAAAAATAAAATTAGCTCTCCAGGATAGAGAAGATGTAAATAATTTTTTTTCTAGAAGAACAAGATTATTTTTGAAGTCTCCTGTTTTATCTTAAAAATTCAGGCACATTTTGCCTCTATAATATATCCATGTTTATTTTAATATAAAAAGAATGTTTTAAGTCATCAGCTAAATAATTTAACTCTCTTCCCTGCCAAAGCTAGAGAAAAAGTGATGTTCCAGAAAGATGCCCATATATCTTTGTATACTTTTGGGACGTGGTTGCCCACTTCTGGATAAGAGGCACAAACTCCCATTTTGAAGTGGAGCTCAACCATACACCCTGAGTGGGAGGATTTGAATGAGAGAATTAGCCATGAAAGGAGGGAGAAGAATTAACGTTTACTTTGCTCATAAGCTTTTTACATTTAAACTTTATTTCAAAAAGAAAATAAAATCAGTAATTTTTTCCAAGGTATAGGACATTTATACTTACTATTAGAAAAAGAGTTTTATATAATTTTATAAATCATCTTCTAAAGATGAGATTTATATTTGATGAAAAATAACATATAATATTAACCATTACTTTATAATGTGTTTATTTGTTGATAAAAAAAATGCCTCTGAATGTTTAGCTATCAGATATCTGGTTATTTAAGATAGGATGTTCTCTCAAGGCTGGATTGTCAGAAATCTAAAAAACTCAGTTAATGACTTTGTAGAAATAAAGGAAATCTACAGAAATAATAATTATTTTTCCATTTATAAAATAAGAAAAATTATGCTAATAACTCAATGTGGTGACAGATTATATTAAGACAGAGTGAAATACTTAGAAGGAAAGCAGCAAAGAGACATTGGGGAAAAGCCCGTATTGTACAACTTTGACTTTCTATTTAATCACAGGGCTTAAAATGGAATATAACTATATTGAAAAAGAAACACCTCAATGAATTTTGACCAAAGCCTCTATGAAGAAGATTAGTGCACAAATATTTTGAAAATACTATTGGAATATAATAAATACAGTAAAATAAAAGTGGCATGTATGACCTTATCTACATGCTGAGTAAACAGTGAAACAAATTAACACAAGTCAATGCATGGTACTTTGGCTTATTGGTAACTGTACACAAGGTATCAATATTATGAAGACTGTTGCTGAAAAAGTAGAAGTCCCACCTTTTGACTCATGTTCCTAATTTATTTATTTTGGTGGTAGTTCATTCCAGGTTGAAAGTAGAGCCTGTGTAAGAAAGATGAGAGTAAAAGATTAGCCTATGGATTGGAACTCTATACAGAAACGAGTGCAAGTATCAAGATTAATGCGTTGAGTTGGAAGCTCAGGTAAGATTCAAAAAAAGCAATCAGATTTTGGTTTTGGAAGATGGACGTTATCAAGTTGTATGTGGAGAGCTCTATTTAATAGCTTCTGGGTCATTCTAAGTGCCAAGTCCAAGAAGTTGGCACTAAACAGAGATAAGAACTAAAGGGAAAGAAAATAAGAGGTGGAAGAGAGGTGAAATTAATTTAGCTTGGGAGATGAGATAGTGATTAAAGATGATAACCCCAGACAAATAGGCTAGT
This sequence comes from Myotis davidii, assembly GCF_000327345.1. Taxonomy (NCBI): domain Eukaryota; kingdom Metazoa; phylum Chordata; class Mammalia; order Chiroptera; family Vespertilionidae; genus Myotis; species Myotis davidii. The sequence goes on from NW_006289416.1 coordinate 785,261, forward strand.
TACTTGCAGACATTTCACCATAACAATGATTTGTGGAGGCAGACAGGAAGAAGAAATCTGAAGATATAATAATGAAGACATACATAAGAAATATCAAATAGATACCTTAGGGTTGAATTGTAGCAGCAACTATTCTTATATCATCCTCTTATCTTCAAGTACTTAGTTATTGTCTGTTCTGGCAATTGTTTGAATGTACCTCTCTCTTCAGAGCCACTCTGATCATGTATACAAGGATGGAATCTTAAAATCCTCAACACATAAATATTTAAAATTTATCCAAATCAAGCCTGTATTGATGAATGAATTTCCTCCACAGTATATACTGATTAGCATTCACTGAGCTTCCCCTTGAACACGATGAAGTGGTTTGTATTCCAGAAACTTTTTTGGAGCACTTATTATATACAAAGTACTGTGAAAGACTCAACAAAACTCATCGACACAGATAACAGTATGATGGTTACCAGAGGGAAAGGGGGTGGAAGGGGCAGTAAGGGTAAAGACGGTCAAATGTATGGTGAAGGAAAATGATTTGACTTTGGGTGGTGGGCACACAAATGCAATATTCAGATCATGTATAATCAAAATGTAGACTTGGAATGTATATAATCTCATTAACCAATTTCACCCTAAAAAATCTAATTGAAAATTAGAAATGTAAACTTGGAAAGTCACTGAGTTCATCTTTGAAGTACCTATCCTGATGCAAACAAAGTTGCTAAAACAAATTAAAATGATAAGGCAGTCATTTCCATATTCCAGATACACAAATACAAACACACAGTGGAATGCAGCGGCTAACACGAGGAGTTTCTAGGTCCTGAAATGTCAGAGATGAATGGCATTGCCATTCCTTTCAACAGCATTTGATGCGTGATGGAGAACTGGGGCCAGAATCAATATGTAAAACTGGGGTGTGGGTGCTCTCTCTTAGCCCTAAGGGAACCAGAAAACTGCTCCTTTTGCTGCATTCTTGCAGTGCAGCCAGAAAGAGGAAGGTATAGGACCTGGGCCAGGCTCCTCCCTGTCTTGGTGACTATGCCTGCAGTACCCACAATATTGGAATGGAAGACCAGGGCTGCCAAGAAAAGACCAGAAGGGAAGGACCAGGTGGAGGCCAAAGAGGAGGCAGAGGAAAGAGGGAGAGAAAGAAACAGCTCTCTGCCCAAAGACTCCAAGGATCATTAACACAGAAAACAGCCAAACAATCCAAACTGGAAGAAAAATTTACCAGCCATAAAATACAAATAAGAGTACATCATCAAAATGACTTTAAATGAAAGATGTTTAAGATGCTCCCATAAATAAAGGAATAAAATCTAAGAAACAAGTAATTATGAAAGGGGGAAAAAAAGTGACTATCTCAATAGGGTTGAATGGGCACCTGATAATATGCAAACTTGTTCATGTAAAAACAAACAAAAATGCATAATAACAAAACATAATAGAACTTTTTGAACCTGAAAAAGCGTTTTTTATAAGAGCCCACAGTACATATAGTAGCTTTAGAAGCATCCCCATTAGAGTGAGGAGTAAAATAGGGCTGCTCATAATCCCCTACTGGTCAATAAATGCTAGAGGTCCTAACTAATACACTAGAATTAAAAATACCTGAAAATAATACTATCTTTTATAATCTTGAGTAAAGGAGGGATTTCTTTAAAAGATACAAAATTCAGAAATCATGTAGATAAAGGCTTATAGTATAATGACATGTACCACATTCTTCATAGCGGTTGCCTCTGAGAAAGGAGGCAGAGAGAGACACATAAAAGGATGATAAAGGAATTCAACTTTATATATAATGTTTTGTTTCTTAAAAATGGCAACCATAAAGCATTTACTAATGTTCCTTCTGATTGTTGAACACATGGGCATTAATTGCAATACCTCCTGCATTTTTCTGGGAAAAACTTTTTTTTAAAAGGACAAATATTAAAAGTAAAACCCCACAGATAATTAAAAATGTAAACATTACTTTAATTATATGATCCTCCTCTTTATAAAACCATAATATATATGTATTAATTATAACTTAGCAAGTCATTATAGTAAAAATAACAATAATATAAATATAATATAAATACATAAACAAAATGCTATGGATATGTAGAAGAAAAACTAAAGCAACAAAATTAATAAATGCTTTAGGGAAGATAATTAATTAGTGTTGATCCTCAGAGATATGTTGTATTTCAACATTTAAAAAAAAAAAAAGTGCTCCCGTGGGCAAATTGATAAAATTTGCTGTCATTCTGAGAGCAAGGAGTATCTTGTCCATTGCAATGAAAGGAGAGATGGAGCAGGTTGTGTTGTATGGGATGAAGCATGGTGGCCTCGAAAGGTTTAGGGTGACATTTAGACTTGGAACTGTAGGCTAAGAACAGCCATAGAAGATTTTGTTTTTTAAATCCTCACCTGAAGATATTTTTCCATTGATTTTTAGAGAGAGTGGGAGGGGGAGAAACAGAGAGAGAGAGAAACATGGATGTTAGAGACACATCGATTGGTTGCCTCTTGTATGCACCTTGACCAGGCCCCAGGCCAAAGAGGAGCCTGCAACCGAGGTACCGGCCCTTTACCTGAACCAAACCCTGGAACCTTCAGTCTGCAGACTGATGCTCTATCCATTGAGCCAAACTTGCTGGGGCCACAGAAGTTTTTTGAGGGAGACAGTCTTGGGGATATAGTATCTGCCCATCCTATTCTACACCTATGCCACATGCGGACATTATAACATTTGAATATGTATCCCTGCTCACTTCTGGCTTAACACACATTAGTCAAACTGGGCCAATTCATCTTCTCTCCTAAGAATGATAAACTGAAATCTGGCAAAGCCAATCAGTCCATTAGTTGCTTGAATTAGAAGGGATATGAAGTTGGGCCTGGAGTGGTGTGGGCCTGGAATTGGCCATGGGTATCTGCTGATGCAGAGAAAGACTGTGTCCCAACAGAGAGCAGAAAGGACTTGAGAGATAGGACCTGGAATGATAAGTCCCAGGGCCTTGTGAGGTCAGGCTGTGCTTCTAGACTTTGAGCTTGAGTAGACCCCTGAGTCTACCAGATAAAGCTGCCTTTTTTCTAAGCAACTTCAGAGAAGTGTTGTCTCAGACCAAGGCCAAGGAATAGGATTTGTAGGAGATCAGGTTTAGTATCCTCAAAAGTTACAGTGGAGGCTAGTAATTGGATAACCAGATGGTGAAATAAATCTGGACAAGTCAAGGACCATTTATAAGGACTATTTAAGTAGAGCATTGGCAACAGATGTCCAGGTATAAATTATGTATTATAGGAGTTAAAGCCCAAGTATAAATTAAAGCTAGTTTTTATAGGAGTTTGGTAAATAAAGGAAGAAGAGGAATAAGGCTGCCTAAGAGAGAAGATATGTCAAAGGAAGGTTTCTGTGCTATCACTCAGGATAAAACATTTGAAAATCTGTGTAGACTAAGGGGGAGTATTAGTACATAGGAGAGAATGGCTATATAAGGGAGAGTGATGATACTACATACTGCCCCATTTGTGCAAAGCATAAACAGCTGCATTTGCTTCCTATGATTTTTTTCCTGAAATCAGAAATGCTGAACTTATAGAACATTGAAGTTTTAGAGAGAAGGAACACCTAGCTAGTTACTGATTTTCTCCAAGAGAAAAGAAATAAAATTAATGTTATAATAAATAAACCTTTTGTATCACATAGCTATTGCTGCATAAAAAAACAATAATTCTGCAACACTTGGGGATTTAACACCATAATAATTTATCATTTCTCATGAGTATATAGGTTGGCTGGATGCTACTGCTTATCTGGGCTCAGCAGATTTTGCTGGGCACATTCATTCATGCCTCTGTGGTCAGCTTGGAGATTGGTTGGGCAATATATGTGTGTATTCTTTCACACATATAGGGACTCTGATGGAACAACTGGCCACTTCTATCGGCCAAAGCAAGTCACAAGGGCATCCATGGTTCAAGAAGTGGGGAAATCAGCTCCACTAACTGATGGGAACAGCACCAAGTTACATTGTAAGGATATGGATAAAGAGGGGCCACTAATTGAGGCCATTCACTTAATTAATCCACCCCACTTACAAAGACATGGGTGGTTTTTTTCCTGTTTAGTTAGAGTGATGGTATCAGAGCTGTCAATGAGAGGTTTTTCAAGGAGGTCAGAAGGAGCTCAGAAGTTTAGTGTTAAAATACAAGGCTTAAACACTTCTTAGGGCCAACTGTCTTGTTCTTTTACTAGAGGCCTGGTGCACGAACTTGTGCACGGGTGGGGTCCAGCCAGCCAAACCCCACCAGGGCCGAGGGGAGGGGCTGCAGGAGGTTGGCCGGCCACAGTGTGCATCATAGCGACCGGTCATTACGGTCGCTTGGCTTTTATATATGTAGATTTTGTTATTGGCTCAACTAGACTAAGTTGATGAGCTTTGCTCCATTCAAGTGTGTGTGTGTGTTGTACACTTAGCAATCTACAAATCTAAAGAAATATGCAACTTCTTTTCTTATGAAATTGTTGATTTACTTTTTCATGCAAATGTCATTTTAGTAGGTTTAGATGAAATCACTTCTAAAATTAGAAATGAATTTTGTAAGAATTTGTATTTTTCTGTGCATATCCAATCCAGAAAAAGTGGACTCTTCTTAAATGATTTTAAGATAACATTTTAAGATAACATCCTAAATAAAAAACCGGTCTTTTAATTTTTATTAAAGGTTTAATAAAATAGGGATATTAAATCTAAAATGGAAATAATTCAAACAGGTTTGAAGTTAGTACATAAAAGATAACAGTTAAGGTACTTTCAGATTGTTGAGATTGGGTCAAGAAAAAGTCATCTTCTGAGAGAGCCAAAAATAAACAAACAAACAAACAAACAAACAAGTTTATCATGCTGTAGAAAAAGCCCGCCCCAAAATTTTGTTTGTAAGTATATTGCTGATGAGTTTTTTAAAGCCCCCAAATCCCATCAAAGTGACCAGGGAATAAATATCCCAAGGATTGTATTGCAAAAGGAAACTGGACCTTAGTGAGGAGTGTCATACCACATCCAGGTGACAGCCTTTGGTTTCTTGGCTGGACACATCCTTCTATGAGGATGGCTTTTCAGACAGTTGTCACTTGTCCTCACTACACATTAAGAGGAGCCAGCTCTCTTGTCCTGATTTCATGGTCACTTGGCAAACTTCTAACATAATTAGCCTTCCTTTGGAGACTATAAGTGGTGGGAATGTGCTGACCAGAAAACATTGATATTTTGGGCATTTATGTCTGTCAGTATAATTAGCATTCTTGTTTTTGGCTGGTTGCCTTAGCCTGATCACATCTGCTAGCATTAGCAAAATCAAGTTTTTGGACCTATAATGCCGAGAACTAAACCGAGACCTGAAGTTGCTGATCTCTAAAGCAAGTGCTATTCTGTAAGACACATCCTGTGGAACCAGCTGCTTCTCCCATGATGGGTCAACAGGTGAGGTAGGAATAAACATCACATTTCCTGGTATCTATGTGCTCTACATATTATGCTGCTAATTTTTCTAGAATGCATGCCTAGCTACACAGCTATTTTGGACATGTTGCTATTTAAGAAAATATAAGTTGCCTGCCTCTGAAGATTTTCTTTTCCTTCTTCTAGATCTCCCATCTTAGAGATGGTATGGTTGTATCACCAGTATCTATGAAAATGAAATTAAAGGGATTGCTCACTTTCCTTCTGCAGTTTTCATACTCTTCTCTAAATCCTATTAGTTTATTCAGTAGTGTTAATATAGTGGGAAGTGAAGTTTGTCTATTGATGTGAGGATCCTTATTATGTTCAGTTTGTACAGACTAAGCATAATCAGAAATATAGTTAGCCATTGAATAACATGGGGCTTATAAAAGCCTCACCGTCGAAAATTCCTATATAACTTAAGTCAGCCTTTTGAATGCTCAGATTCCTAACTGCCAGTTGACCCTCAAAAAGTGAAGGTTTGTACTGTCAATTGAACTGCAAAAGTCAACTGAAAAAATTTGCATATAAGTGAACCAACACAGTTCAAACCTGCTTTGTTCAAGGGACAACTGTATTGTGTATAAGTTGGATTTTTGAAAGTTCAAGGGAGTATACTGGAAAAATGGTGTTTTTATGCCTCTTTATGATAGCTTTGTTTCTATACATATTTAAGTCATTAATTCAAAATATCATATTGTACATATTATCTTGGTTTATGGATTTTTTTGGTATATTTTTTAAAAATAAGTTTTAATTCTTCAACATTATTTACACAACTTCTTTCTGAACTGATATTTACATATAAGCAGAACTTTATAAGTAGTTACTCATATTTAAAGCCACTAAAGAAAGTTTAACATTGAATAATCCACCATCCAATATAATGTGTAGCAGAACATTTAATATGGTGCGGGTAAAATTATTAACAATGGCATTAATATGAAAATAAACTTGATAATAATACTTGGTGAAGATAGTGACCAGTACTATAATTTTAGCTGCAATGGATAATCTGCTTATGGTGTAAGCAGAGAATGATGTTAAGATAACTTCTTAATCACACTGAAGTGTGTAAAGGAACTTGCTCTGTTCTTAACTCTCACAAATGGTCCTAACTATATTCTAGAAAACAATTGTGAATCTTAAAAACCCATTTGTGTTAACAGCTAATCCTATTATGCATCAAATAATAAATCATTGTATTTCAATTCTTAGAAAAAAATACATAGACATATAAAAATAACATATGTAAATATAAAATAAAATAGAACACCCAACCAGAAAAAAAGTAAATAAATTTAGCAAATTTAAAAATGGAGCGTTCCTTATATAAAGTCAATCACTATCTTAGCAAATGGGCAGGTTTCATTTCCACCCACAATAGACAGACACGGATACTGTATATTGCTAGATATGTTATAGAACTGCTTTGACTCGGTTATGTTTTGATGACCTTCAGAAAGGGGTTCTTCTGTGTTTACTATGCCATTGGGCTTCCTATCTCAAGGATAAAGCATTTTTATCTATGTGGTCAAAGTCAACTTTGCTACTTAGAATATGTCTGATTCAATTGAATTATAAAAATAAAATGCCTAGTAACGATAGGTGTTGTAAGCCCCATTAGTAACATTACCATAATCAATAAACGATGTGGCTATTTCATTTTAATCTGCAGTTGTTCGAATAAAAGGGATTTACTGCAAAAGCTTAAAAAATTCTGCAATAAGTGTACCAATGTGTACCTGCTTATATTTCCATAAAATTTGAATAACAGTGTAGTTTAAAACAGATGTCAGCTTCTTTGAATATAATCATATTTTGTTGTTAGCACTGTGCACTCATGCATTTACATTTAAGTAACCCTGGATGAGGTTCTCTGCCTGTGTCATCTGTTTTATTGGTGCATCCTTTGCTTTATTTTAACCTAACCCATGAAACTAGTGTTTCTGTTTTCATAAAGGTAAGCCAAATATATTCATATATTATGTTGTAAATAGAGGCCCAAGGCACAAAATTCATGCAAGGGGCTCACCCGCCCACCCCCTCGCTGCCACGGCAGCTGGGGGGCCTCTGGCATCTGTGCCTTGGCGCCTGCTGCCGGGGCTTCCTCTGGAAGGTCGTCCAGTCTAATTAGTATATTATACTTCTACTAGAGGCCCGGTGCACAAAAATTTGTACACTCAGGAAGGGGGGGTTCCCTCAGCCCGGCCTGTGCCCTCTTGCAGTCTGGGACCCCTCAGGATATGACCACCTTCTGGCTTAGGCCCACTCCCTGGGGGATTGGGCCTAAGATGGCAATCAGACACCCTCCTGGCAGCCCAGCAGCCCTCCGGGGATGTCCACTTGCCAGCGGGGAGCAGACCTAAGCTGCAGTCGGGCATCTTTAGCACTGCTGAGGAGGCAGGAGAGGCTCCCACCACCACCACTATACTGTCCCCACTGGGGTGCCTGGCCAGCCTGGATGAGGGGATGATGGCTGTTGGCAGCTGGTCACACCCCCTCCAGGGTGGGGGGTCCCCACTGGGGTGCCTGACCAGTCTGGGTGAGGGGCTGAGGGCTGTTTTCAGGCTGATGGGCGGCTGAAGCTCCCAGCCTCTCTTTTTTTCTTTTTTCTTTTATTCTGGGATTTATTTACCTTCTATAGCTGTCACTGGAACTGAGAGCCCGCTCCAGCTCTGAGGCCATTGCTGGCTGAAAGCAGGTTTCTGGGTTTGTTTAGATTCTATAATTGAAACTCTGTTGCCATCACTGGCGGCTCTAAGCTCTGAGCCCGCGCTGGCTGAAAGCAGGTACCTGGGGTTTGTTTAGGTTCTATAATTGCAACATTGTTGCATCCGGAGCTCAGAGGTGGGCGGCGGCAGGCGGGGACCCTTGGCTTCCTCCGTCACTGGAGCAAGCAAGCCTCATGTTCACTTCAGCTGCCTGGCTGCTGGCCACCATCTTGGCTGGCAGTTAATTTGCATATCTTGCTGATTAGCCAATGGGAAGGGTAGTGAAGTTATGGTTAATTACCATGTTTCTCTATTATTAGATAGGATTATTATAGATGGCAATTCTGTTTCCCCAAAAAAGTGAAGATAAGGTAAAATAAATTCATGCTATTTGGATTTCAATCCTGCTTTCTTTGATTTTTGTATAATATTGATATTGATTTTTCTAAGGAGCAGGTTAAACTATAAGTGCCCTTAACTCTTTCTTTGCTGGGGACTTTTTGATGTTTATATCACTAAGACTTATCTTTAAAGCAGTGGTTCTCAACCTGTGGATCGCGAACCCTTGGGCGGTTGAACGACCCTTTCACAGGGGTCGCCTAAGACCATCCTGCATATCAGATATTTACATGACGATGCCTAACAGTAGCAACATTACAGTTATAAAGTAGCAACGAAAATAATTTTATGGTTGGGTCACAACATGAGGAACTGTATTTAAAGGGCCAGAAGGCTGAGAACCACTGCTTTAAAGGCAAACAAACACTGCTTGGTAGGACAGGATTACTCTGCAATAATTAAAGTGTGTGTCCTTCATCAAAAACAACAATAATAAATGCACTATTTGTGCTCATGTATGTATCAGGGAGGATGCTTTCTCATCCACTTACTGAGTCCCACTGTAATTTCATCTAGTTTTCAGGTAAGTAAGCATGCATAGGCCGTACCCTGAAGTGTGGCTGTGTTCACAGAATTACAACTCCCTGCTATGGCATGCTCTGGCCTGGATTCTGTTTTGGCAAGACATCTTTATGTTTCAGCTCAGCCATGACATTCTCCGTCTTCAGTCTTCTGTGGAAAGGAAAAGTGTGTTCCTATAGCTGAGGGAAGCCGACTTATGTAGACAAAAGTCCCTGCCCCTGGTCCCTGATTGTCCATCCTCATACAAATGAGGACTTCAAATCCTCAAAATCTGATTGGTCCAAAAGGCTCTGTCCTGATTGGTCAGAATGGAATAATTCTGATTGGTGGGTGAAGAAGCTGATGGGGCTATAGACCTGTGCAGCTCCTAATTCCATGGGGAAAGTCTCAGTTTTATCACTTGAAATAGGATCCCAGAAACTCCCTTGTAATGGCCAGCTCAGAGGGCAGGAACACAGTGCAGGCAGGCAGTTCAGTGTAGGCTTCTCCCTGAAGTGCAGTTTGCATGACAGGTGCCTGTGTAGAAATGGCTGCCAGGCTCTGTTTTTGTGTTTGTGTTTGTTTTGTTCTCTCTCTCAAATTTGAGCCCATTTAACCACTGGGAACCCTTTTTAGTAGATACCTTCTTTCTCAGGGTTCACATCACCCATGGACTGGTTTCACCTGAAAAACAAAGTTTTAGTTCTGGGTTTAAGGTAGTCAACAACCAACTAAAAAGATCACTTTGGATATTATTGTTAATCCTGTGAAATTATTGAATTTCTTGCCAAAAGGAACAAACTAATATTTATTGTGAACCTACCAGCTATTATTTGTACCTTGGAGTTTATACATAAGGCACCTCCATGAAAGAAAATTCCACTTAAAAATCACACCCTGGCTGGTGTGTCTCAGTTGGTTGGGGATCCTCCAGTGCACTTGCACTGAAAGGTTGCTGGTTTGATTCCCAGTCAGGGCATATGGTTGTGGGCTCCATCCCAGTATCTCTCTCTCTCTCTCCGCCCCCCAACCTCCTTTCTTTCTAAAAATCAATTAAAAATCTTAAAAAAAAATTAAAGGCACAAAATACAGTCTTCAAGTACCATCTACTTTGAATTATAAACCAAAATAAATTATTCAATAAGTTCCTCTCTAAATCTACCACAATGGTTTGTAAAAGTCTAAAGTTAACCAGTAAGACTGTAAGTTACCTGAGGGCAGGAACTCAGTGCTCCTGGCTCCTGCTCAATCCCAGCAGCTAGCACCGGGTCAGTCAACTGTTGTTCTCTCACTAGAAAAGAGTCTCTTTTATTTTGAAATGATACCCATGTAGGCAAATGTAGCAAAGTCAAGACTGGGAAAGGGGCTTTGAGAGGAGGTTGCAAAATCAGGAGGAGCAGCAGGACAGCGAGGAATCCAGAGGAGAGAGGCGAACATTGGAAGGTGAACCCTAAGAGCTGGGATGAAGAAGGGGTGAGGGCTCTGGGACAGTGTTGCAGGAGGGAAGGGGGCGCGGGTCAGCCAGGAAATAGCCAAGATCTGGGGGACTCCTTCTCAGGCAAACAAATCAGGAGAAAAAGGCACCTGAAAATAAAGCCGCAATCACCTTCCTCCCACGTGCAACCGCAGTCCTCTGAGCCCCAGGACCCTTGCGGAGCGGAACCCTGAGCGCGGCAGGGGGGGCGGGAGCATGCGCG